>NW_028283577.1:0-321410 GCF_059441095.1 Idiotropiscis lumnitzeri | reverse complement strand
CAAAAGGGCACGGTGCAGTACGTGAAAATTAAAATAAAAACAAATTTTTGATTCCACTTGGCGGCGCTGTGTGTATAACAAAATAATAACATTAAGATGTCTTCAGGTCGGGACATTTTATTTACAGGTGAAGGTTTGGATTTTTAGGAGCATGTGCAGGGGAGTTATTAAGCATTCATTTATTTGTATTAGGTTCATTTTGTCTTCTTATTATTGATATTTGACAGATTCATTAAAAGCAGACAATTATGTTTTCGGTAAATTTTTTACCTGACATGTTTCGGCGAGTCTTTCGCCTTCTTCAGAGTGTCGCATGATGGTGTCTTGAGACCCGTCTTTATCAGCTGATGTTCCATGAGGGTGTGACTTACCTGTCAAAAAAATGAAAAATCAGAGCAGTAAAAGAACAAGCACAACATGAACATTACAAATCAGCAATCACTGACCACTGCAAAAGGGAAAACCACATCATGGACCGGGAGAAGGGCAGGGTCATCCGCACAGAAGAGAACAAACAACAGCGCTGGATCAGAGAGGCCATTGAGATCTGCAAGCAAGGCATAAAAACCATGAACAGAGACAAGGGAGCCTTCATCCTCTCTACCACCTGGACCAGCATCTTGGCGGAGTTAACGGACAGCGGGGGGCGTGACTTGCCTTCATTCTTGTGACAGGTAAGTCACGCCCTCATGGAACATCAGCTGATAAAGACGGGCCACAAGACACCATCATGTGACACTCTGAAGAAGGCGAAAGACTTTCGTATTGTGACATCCTCAAGGCCTAAACACTCATCCGAGCAAATATAAGGTAGATTTTGTTAACCTGCCCGGAGAAAAACATCAACGAAAATAATTTGTATTTGTTTTAACCAGTTGGTGGCACTACCACTGCGATCAAAAATAAGTTGGCAGCCGTCTTCAGGGCCTGAATATCCTCAAATGTGAAAAATTTCGAGAAGATGGATCATCTGAATCATTTTGCAGGAACTTTTGTTGCCACGGAGAATAATCAGACTCTGCGGCACCGTAATAGCCACGCCCTTCGAAGGAAAGTCACAAAAATAGGGATAGAGTAAGATCAATGTCTTGAGTCTTTTCTAGCCAATTTTCAATCGGATTCGTTAAAAGGGCACCGTGCAGTACGTCAAAATGTAAAAAATGATATTTATTGGCGCAAGGTGTATAACTGAATATAAACATATAGATGTCTTCAGGTACCGACTCTTTATGTACATGTGAAGTTTTGGATTTTTAGCAGCATGTGCAAGAGAGTTATTAAGCATTTTGTCCATTGCGGCGAAGGAAATCTTAAGTGAAAACTTCGAAGCCCCGCCCCCGTCATATTGTATTTCGGAAACAAAAAGTTTTAGCCCCAGTGTTTGTCCCAGGTCTTAAGATGCTACAGACAGAATTTTAAGGCAATCAGATGAAGCCTTTAGGATCAGGGTGCAAAAGAATGACCCCTGTAAACATGCAAAAAAGGGCAAAAGTCGGACTTTCAAAAATTCATAACTCACTTCCTGTTCATATTAGACGTTAAAATATCAAATTTTTCGCCATGCCCGATGAGACTGCCAAGTTTGGTGAATTTTTGTGCATGTTTCGGGGGTCAAAAATGCAATCGAACAATCGGAAAAATAATAATAATAATAATTTCTACAAAAACAATAGGGACTTCGCAGCGGTCGCTGCTCAGGCCCTAATAATAATAATAATAATAATAATAATAAAAGTAATAATATTTTCTACAAAAACAATAGGGACCTCGCAGCCGTCGCAGCTTGGGCCCTAATAACAATTTCTAGAAAAACAATAGGGACCTCGCAGCGGTCACTGCTCGGGCCCTAATAATAATAATAATAATAATTTCCACAAAAACAATGGGGACCTCGTAGCGGTCGCTGCTCGGGCCCTAATAATAATTTCTACATAAACAATAGGGACCTCGCCGCGGTCGCTGCTCGGGCCCCAATAATAATTTCTACACAAAGTCCATTGTGGTGACCCGCCCCCTTTTAAGTAAATTCAAAATGGCCGACTTCCTGTAAAACCTAGCTTATTGCTCCAAGAGACTTTTTTGTAGGTCTTGGTCTTATACATACAGTGAACCCTCGCTACTTCGCGGTTCACCTTTCGCGGGTTCAGTGCTTCGCGGGTATAAAAAATATTCGGGGGCATTGTAGTTTCGCCGAGCGGCACGACGGGGCGCTGGAGCGGTTAGACGGCCGGCGTGCGCCGAAGAAGAGCGTGGGCGAAGAGGAGAGTGGACGAAGAAGAGCACGTTCCCCCGGACACGATCGGTGACGACGTTTCGCGCGGTTCGGACCGTACCAGAGCTCCGGCCGGCGTGCGTGGCAGTTAAGCCGTAGAGGAGCACCTTCCCCGGGCACGGGCGGTGCCAAGCGGCCCCTAAGTTTAACCGAATGGAAGCTCCGGAGGAGGAGGGCATGCTCGCGTCACAGTAAGCCGAAGAGGAGCACCTTCCCCGGGCACGGGCGGTTCCAAGCGGCCCCTAAGTTTAACCGAATGGAATCTCCGGAGGAGGAGGGCATGCTCGCGACACAGTAAGCCGAAGAGGAGCACCTTCCCCGGGCACGGGCGGTGCCAAGCGGCCCCTAAGTTTAACCGAATGGAAGCTCCGGGGGAGGAGGGTGGGCGTGTGTCACAGTTAAGCCGAATTGGAGCACCTCTTCCGCCCGGGCACGAGCGGAGCGCGAAGCTGTCAGTTATGAATGAATAAATGAATAAATAAATAAAGAATGCCACCTTTCATTTCACAGGGCACACCGGACGGCGTACCAGCAGGTAAAAGTCGGAGTAATTAAATAAATACAAAAAGAATGGCTGGGGAATAAAAAAATAATACGTTTTAATAATAATTTGTTTTTTTTGTTATAACATGAATTTCACTCTCTCTCTCCCCGTATATATATATATATATATATACATATATATATATATATATATATATATATTTATTATATATATTGTATTTTCTTTTAAGCATTTTTGAAGGTGCGCCGCTACTTCGCGGATTTTCAGTTTTCGCGGGTGGTCTCTGTCCCCATTAACCGCCATAACCGAGGGTTCACTGTACTCCATAAAATTTACAAAAAGCGAGGTGAAACACTCAACCAGGGCTGCTTTTTTGAACATTTCTCGAGGGCCATGGCGAGCCATTTCAAAAAAGCTGCACAACTAACGTATAAAATATTGATAAATTTGCTCTGCCTGATGTGTGTGTAAAGTTTCACGAGTTGTCGTTCATATGTAGAACCTCATAATCAGCGTTGTTTTATTGCCGAACAGTGCAATGCCACTCCCACAACTTTACACGAAAAAGGACGAATTTCGTATTGTGACATCCTCATGGCCGAAACAGTCATCCGAGCATATATGAGGGCGACCTTGTTGAGTTGCACGGAGAAAAACATCCAAGAAAATAACTTGTATTAGCTTTTACCAGTTGGTGGCGCTACTACTACGATGAAAAATAAGTTGGTAGATGTCTTCAGGGCTGAAGTATCCTCAAATGTGTACAACTTCGAGAAGATAGGATCATCTGAGTCATGTTGCCGGAGCTTTTGTTGCCACAGAGTACAATCTGACTTTTCAGCACCGTAATAGCCATGCCTTTTGCCAAAACATCACAAAATTCGGCAGAGAGAAAGATCATTGTCTTGAGTCTTTTCTGACTAATTTTCAGTCGGATTTGTCAAAAGGGCACCGTGCAGGATGTGAAAATTAAAATAAAAACACATTTTTGATTCCACTTGGCGGCGCTGTGTGTATAACAAAATAATAACATTAAGATGTCTTCAGGTCGGGACGTTTTATTTACAGGTGAAGGTTTGGATTTTCAGGAGCATGTGCAGGGGAGTTATTAAGCATTCATTTATTTGTATTAGGTTCATTTTGTCTTCTTATTATTGATATTTGACTGATTCATTAAAAGCAGACAATTATGTTTTAGGTTAATTTTTTACCTGACATGTTTCGGCGAGTCTTTCGCCTTCTTCAGAGTGTCGCATGATGGTGTCTTGAGACCCGTCTTTATCAGCTGATGTTCCATGAGGGTGTGACTTACCTGTCAAAAAAATGAAAAATCAGAGCAGTAAAAGAACAAGCACAACATGAACATTACAAATCAGCAATCACTGACCACTGCAAAAGGGAAAACCACATCATGGACCGGGAGAAGGGCAGGGTCATCCGCACCGAAGAGAACAAACAACAGCGCTGGATCAGAGAGGCCATTGAGATCTGCAAGCGAGGCATAAAAACCATGAACAGAGACAAGGGAGCCTTCATCCTCTCTACCACCTAGAGCAGCATCTTGGCGGAGTGAACGGACAGCGGGGGTGTGACTTGCCTTCATTCTTGTGACAGGTAAGTCACGCCCTCATGGAACATCAGCTGATAAAGACGGGTCACAAGACACCATCATGTGACACTCTGAAGAAGGCGAAAGACTTTCGTATTGTGACATCCTCAAGGCCTAAACACTCATCCGAGCAAATATAAGGTAGATTTTGTGAACCTGCCCGGAGAAAAACATCAACGAAAATAATTTGTATTTGTTTTAACCAGTTGGTGGCGCTACCACTGCGATCAAAAATAAGTTGGCAGCCGTCTTCAGGGCCTGAATATCCTCAAATGTGAAAAATTTCGAGAAGATGGATCATCTGAATCATTTTGCAGGAACTTTTGTTGCCACGGAGAATAATCAGACTCTGCGGCACCGCAATAGCCACGCCCTTCGAAGGAAAGTCACAAAAATAGGGATAGAGTAAGATCAATGTCTTGAGTCTTTTCTAGCCAATTTTCAATCGGATTCGTTAAAAGGGCACCGTGCAGTACGTCAAAATGTAAAAAATGTTATTGATTGGCGCAAGGTGTATAACAGAATATAAACATATAGATGTCTTCAGGTACCGACTCTTTATGTACATGTGAAGTTTTGGATTTTTAGCAGCATGTGCAGGAGAGTTATTAAGCATTTTGTCCATTGCGGCGAAGGAAATCTTAAGTGAAAACTTTGAAGCCCCGCCCCCGTCATATAGTATTTCGGAAACAAAAGATTTTAGCCCCAGTGTTTGTCCCAGGTCTTAAGATGCTACAGACAGAATTTTAAGGCAATCAGATGAAGCCTTTAGGATCAGGGTGCAAAAGAATGACCCCTGTAAACATGCAAAAAAGGGCAAAAGTCGGACTTTCAAAAATTCATAACTCACTTCCTGTTCATATTAGACGTTAAAATATCAAATTTCTCGCCATGCCCGATGAGACTGCCAAGTTTGGTGAGTTTTTGTGCATGTTTCGGGGTCAAAAATGCGATCGTACAATCGGAAAAATAATAATAATAATAATTTCTACAAAAACAACAGGGACTTCGCAGCGGTCGCTGCTCAGGCCCTAATAATAATAATAATAATAATAATAAAAGTAATGATATTTTCTACAAAAACAATAGGGACCTCGCAGCCGTCGCAGCTCGGGCCCTAATAACAATTTCTAGAAAAACAATAGGGACCTCGCAGCGGTCACTGCTCGGGCCCTAATAATAATAATAATAATAATTTCCACAAAAACAATGGGGACCTCGTAGCGGTCGCTGCTCGGGCCCTAATAATAATTTCTACATAAACAATAGGGACCTCGCCGCGGTCGCTGCTCGGGCCCCAATAATAATTTCTACACAAAGTCCATTGTGGTGACCCGCCCCTTTTAAGTAAATTCAAAATGGCCGACTTCCTGTAAAACCTAGCTCATTGCTCCAAGAGACTTTTTTGTAGGTCTTGGTCTTATACATACAGTGAACCCTCGCTACTTCGCGGTTCACCTTTCGCGGGTTCAGTGCTTCGCGGGTATAAAAAATATTCGGGGGCATTGTAGTTTCGCCGAGCGGCACGACGGACGCTGGAGCGGTTAGACGGCCGGCGTGCGCCGAAGAAGAGCGTGGGCGAAGAGGAGAGTGGACGAAGAAGAGCACGTTCCCCCGGACACGATCGGTGGCGACGTTTCGCGCGGTTCGGACCGTACCAAGGCTCCGGCCGGCGTGCGTGGCAGTTAAGCCGTAGAGGAGCACCGTCCCCGGGCACGGGCGGTGCCAAGCGGCCCCTAAGTTTAACCGAATGGAAGCTCCGGAGGAGGAGGGCATGCTCGCGTCACAGTAAGCCGAAGAGGAGCACCTTCCCCAGGCACGGGCGGTTCCAAGCGGCCCCTAAGTTTAACCAAATGGAAGCTCCGGAGGAGGAGGGCATGCTCGCGTCACAGTAAGCCGAAGAGGAGCACCTTTGCCGGGCACGGGCGGTTCCAAGCGGCCCCTAAGTTTAACCGAATGGAAGCTCCGGAGGAGGCGGGCATGCTCGCGTCACAGTAAGCCGAAGAGGAGCACCTTCCCCGGGCACGGGCGGTGCCAAGCGGCCCCTAAGTTTAACCGAATGGAAGCTCCGGGGGAGGAGGGCGGGCGTGTGTCACAGTTAAGCCGAATTGGAACACCTCTTCCGCCCGGACACGAACGGAGCGCGAAGCTGTCAGTTATGAATGAATAAATGAATAAATAAATAAATAATTAAAGAATGCCACCTTTCATTTCACAGGGAACACCGGACGGCGTACCAGCTGGTAAAAGTCGGAGTAATTAAATAAATACAAAAAGAATGGCTGGGGAATAAAAAAATAATACGTTTTAATAATAATTTGGTTTTTTTGTTATAACATGAATTTCACTCTCTCTCTCTCTCTCTCCCCGTATATATATATATATATATATATATATATATATATATATATATATATATATATATATATATATATATTTATTATATATATTGTATTTTCTTTTAAGCATTTTTGAAGGTGCGCCGCTACTTCGCGGATTTTCAGTTTCCGCGGGTGGTCTCGGTCCCCATTAACCGCGATAACCGAGGGTTCACTGTACTCCATAAAATTTACAAAAAGCGAGGTGAAACACTCAACCAGGGCTGCTTTTTTGAACATTTCTCGAGGGCCATGGCGAGCCATTTCAAAAAAGCTGCACAACTAACGTATAAAATATTGATAAATTTGCTCTGCCTGATGTGTGTGTCAAGTTTCACGAGTTGTCGTTCATATTTAGAACCTCGTAATCAGCGTTGTTTTATTGCCAAACAGTGCAATGCCACTCCCACAACTTTTCACGAAAAAGGATGAATTTCGTATTGTGACATCCTCATGGCCGAAACAGTCCTCCGAGCATATATGAGGGCGACCTTGTTGAGTTGCACGGAGAAAAACATCCAAGAAAATAACTTGTATTAGCTTTTACCAGTTGGTGGCGCTACTACTACGATGAAAAATAAGTTGGTAGATGTCTTCAGGGCTGAAGTATCCTCAAATGTGTACAACTTCGAGAAGATAGGATCATCTGAGTCATGTTGCCGGAGCTTTTGTTGCCACAGAGTACAATCGGACTTTTCAGCACCGTAATAGCCACGCCTTTTGCCAAAACGTCACAAAATTCGGCAGAGAGTAAGATCATTGTCTTGAGTCTTTTCTGACTAATTTTCAGTCGGATTCGTCAAAAGGGCACCGTGCAGTATGTGAAAATTAAAATAAAAACAAATTTTTGATTCCACTTGGCGGCGCTGTGTGTATAACAAAATAATAACATTAAGATGTCTTCAGGTCGGGACATTTTATTTACAGGTGAAGGTTTGGATTATTAGGAGCATGTGCAGGGGAGTTATTAAGCATTCATTTATTTGTATGAGGTTCATTTTGTCTTCTTATTATTGATATTTGACAGATTCATTAAAAGCAGACAATTATGTTTTAGGTAAATGTTTTACCTGACATGTTTCGGCGAGTCTTTCGCCTTCTTCAGAGTGTCGCATGATGGTGTCTTGAGACCCGTCTTTATCAGCTTATGTTCCATGAGGGTGTGAATTACCTGTCAAAAAAATGAAAAATCATAGCAGTAAAAGAACAAGCACAACATGAATATTACAAATCAGCAATCACTGACCACTGCAGAAGGGAAAACCACATCATGGACCGGGAGAAGGGCAGGGTCATCCGCACCGAAGAGAACAAACAACAGCGCTGGATCAGAGAGGCCATTGAGATCTGCAAGCGAGGCATAAAAACCATGAACAGAGACAAGGGAGCCTTCATCCTCTCTACCACCTGGAGCAGCATCTTGGCGGAGTGAACGGACAGCGGGGGGTGTGACTTGCCTTCATTCTTGTGACAGGTAAGTCACGCCCTCATGGAACATCAGCTGATAAAGACGGGTCACAAGACACCATCATGTGACACTCTGAAGAAGGCGAAAGACTTTCGTATTGTGACATCCTCAAGGCCTAAACACTAATCCGAGCAAATATAAGGTAGATTTTGTGAACCTGCCCGGAGAAAAACATCAACGAAAATAATTTGTATTTGTTTTACCAGTTGGTGGCGCTACCACTGCGATCAAAAATAAGTTGGCAGCCGTCTTCAGGGCCTGAATATCCTCAAATGTGAAAAATTTCGAGAAGATGGATCATCTGAATCATTTTGCAGGAACTTTTGTTGCCACGGAGAATAATCAGACTCTGCGGCACCGCAATAGCCACGCCCTTCGAAGGAAAGTCACAAAAATAGGGATAGAGTAAGATCAATGTCTTGAGTCTTTTCTCGCCAATTTTCAATCGGATTCGTTAAAAGGGCACCGTGCAGTACGTCAAAACGTAAAAAATGATATTGATTGGCGCAAGGTGTATAACAGAATATAAACATATAGATGTCTTCAGGTACCGACTCTTTATGTACATGTGAAGTTTTGGATTTTTAGCAGCATGTGCAGGAGAGTTATTAAGCATTTTGTCCATTGCGGCGAAGGAAATCTTAAGTGAAAACTTTGAAGCCCCGCCCCCGTCATATAGTATTTCGGAAACAAAAGATTTTAGCCCCAGTGTTTGTCCCAGGTCTTAAGATGCTACAGACAAAATTTTAAGGCAATCAGATGAAGCCTTTAGGATCAGGGTGCAAAAGAATGACCCCTGTAAACATGCAAAAAAGAGCAAAAGTCGGACTTTCAAAAATTCATAACTCACTTCCTGTTCATATTAGACGTTTAAAATATCAAATTTCTCGCCATGCCCGATGAGACTGCCAAGTTTGGTGAGTTTTTGTGCATGTTTCGGGGGTCAAAAATGCGATCGAACAATCGGAAAAATAATAATAATAATAATTTCTACAAAAACAACAGGGACTTTGCAGCGGTCGCTGCTCAGGCCCTAATAATAATAATAATAATAATAATAAAAAAAGTAATAATATTTTCTAGAAAAACAATAGGGACCTCGCAGCGGTCACTGCTCGGGCCCTAATAATAATAATAATAATAATTTCCACAAAAACAATGGGGACCTCGTAGCGGTCGCTGCTCGGCCCTAATAATAATTTCTACATAAACAATAGGGACCTCGCCGCGGTCGCTGCTCGGGCCCCAATAATAATTTCTACACAAAGTCCATTGTGGTGACCCGCCCCCTTTTAAGTAAATTCAAAATGGCCGACTTCCTGTAAAACCTAGCTCATTGCTCCAAGAGACTTTTTTGTAGGTCTTGGCCTTATACATACAGTGAACCCTCGCTACTTCGCGGTTCACCTTTCGCGGGTTCAGTGCTTCGCGGGTATAAAAAATATTCGGGGGCATTGTAGTTTCGCCGAGCGGCACGACGGGCGCTGGAGCGGTTAAACGGCCGGCGTGCGCCGAAGAAGAGCGTGGGCGAAGAGGAGATTGGACGAAGAAGAGCACGTTCCCCCGGACACGATCGGTGGCGACGTTTCGCGCGGTTCGGACCGTACCAGAGCTCCGGCCGGCGTGCGTGGCAGTTAAGCCGTAGAGGAGCACCTTCCCCGGGCACGGGCGGTGCCAAGCGGCCCCTAAGTTTAACCGAATGGAAGCTCCGGAGGAGGAGGGCATGCTCGCGTCACAGTAAGCCGAAGAGGAGCACCTTCCCCGGGCACGGGCGGTTCCAAGCGGCCCCTAAGTTTAACCGAATGGAAGCTCCGGAGGAGGAGGGCATGCTCGCGTCACAGTAAGCCGAAGAGGAGCACCTTCGCCGGGCACGGGCGGTTCCAAGCGGCCCCTAAGTTTAACCGAATGGAAGCTCCGGAGGAGGAGGGCATGCTCGCGACACAGTAAGCCGAAGAGGAGCACCTTCCCCGGGCACGGGCGGTGCCAAGCGGCCCCTAAGTTTAACCGAATGGAAGCTCCGGGGGAGGAGGGCGGGCGTGTGTCACAGTTAAGCCGAATTGGAACACCTCTTCCGCCCGGGCACGAACGGAGCGCGAAGCTGTCAGTTATGAATGAATAAATGAATAAATAAATAAATAAATAAAGAATGCCACCTTTCATTTCACAGGGCACACCGGACGGCGTACCAGCAGGTAAAAGTCGGAGTAATTAAATAAATACAAAAAGAATGGCTGGGGAATAAAAAAATAATACGTTTTAATAATAATTTGGTTTTTTTGTTATAACATGAATTTCACTCTCTCTCTCTCTCCTCGTATATATATATATATATATATATATATATATATAAATATATATATATATATATATATTTATATATTTATTATATATATTGTATTTTTTTTTAAGCATTTTTGAAGGTGCGCCGCTACTTCGCGGATTTTCAGTTTTTGCGGGTGGTCTCGGTCCCCATTATAATATAATAATAATAATATAATATTCCCTTTATTAGTCCCACAATGGGGAAATTTGAGATTCTAACCCAGGCCTCGTGGGGAGACTGGGTCCTGAACGCGGCGCCTTAGACCACTCGGCCATCCTGGCAGCCATAATAATACTAATATTCCCTTTATTAGTCCCACAATGGGGAAATTCGAGATTCGAACCCAGGCCTCCTGGGGAGACTGGGTCCTGAACGCGGCGCCTTAGACCACTCGGCCATCCTGGCAGCCAAAGAAATCATGCGAGGCACATCAGGTGGGGATCGAACCCGCGCCGACAATACGTGCTTGCACTGCAATTCTTGTCATTGACCATTCGACCATTTTAACATTAACCGCGATAACCGAGGGTTCACTGTACTCCATAAAATTTACAAAAAGCGAGGTGAAACACTCAACCAGGGCTGCTTTTTTGAACATTTCTCGAGGGCCATGGCGAGCCATTTCAAAAAAGCTGCACAACTAACGGATAAAATATTGATAAATTTGCTCTGCCTGATGTGTGTGTAAAGTTTCACGAGTTGTCGTTCATATTTAGAACCTCATAATCAGCGTTGTTTTATTGCCGAACAGTGCAATGCCACTCCCACAACTTTTCACGAAAAAGGATGAATTTCGTATTGTGACATCCTCATGGCCGAAACAGTCATCCGAGCATATATGAGGGCGACCTTGTTGAGTTGCACGGAGAAAAACATCCAAGAAAATAATTTGTATTAGCTTTTACCAGTTGGTGGCGCTACTACTACGATGAAAAATAAGTTGGTAGATGTCTTCAGGGCTGAAGTATCCTCAAATGTGTACAACTTCGAGAAGATAGGATCATCTGAGTCATGTTGCCGGAGCTTTTGTTGCCACAAAGTACAATCGGACTTTTCAGCACCGTAATAGCCACGCCTTTTGCCAAAACGTCACAAAATTCGGCAGAGAGTAAGATCATTGTCTTGAGTCTTTTCTGACAAATTTTCAGTCGGATTCGTCAAAAGGGCACCGTGCAGTATGTGAAAATTAAAATAAAAACACATTTTTGATTCCACTTGGCGGCGCTGTGTGTATAACAAAATAATAACATTAAGATGTCTTCAGGTCGGGACGTTTTATTTACAGGTGAAGGTTTGGATTTTTAGGAGCATGTGCAGGGGAGTTATTAAGCATTCATTTATTTGTATTAGGTTCATTTTGTCTTCTTATTATTGATATTTGACAGATTCATTAAAAGCAGACAATTATGTTTTAGGTTAATTTTTTACCTGACATGTTTCGGCGAGTCTTTCGCCTTCTTCAGAGTGTCGCATGATGGTGTCTTGAGACCCGTCTTTATCAGCTGATGTTCCATGAGGGTGTGACTTACCTGTCAAAAAAATGAAAAATCAGAGCAGTAAAAGAACAAGCACAACATGAATATTACAAATCAGCAATCACTGACCACTGCAAAAGGGAAAACCACATCATGGACCGGGAGAAGGGCAGGGTCATCCGCAACGAAGAGAACAAACAACAGCGCTGGATCAGAGAGGCCATTGAGATCTGCAAGCGAGGCATAAAAACCATGAACAGAGACAAGGGAGCCTTCATCCTCTCTACCACCTGGAGCAGCATCTTGGCGGAGTGAACGGACAGCGGGGGGCGTGACTTGCCTTCATTCTTGTGACAGGTAAGTCACGCCCTCATGGAACATCAGCTGATAAAGACGGGTCACAAGACACCATCATGTGACACTCTGAAGAAGGCGAAAGACTTTCATATTGTGACATCCTCAAGGCCTAAACACTCATCCGAACAAACATAAGGTAGATTTTGTTAACCTGCCCGGAGAAAAACATCAACGAAAATAATTTGTATTTGTTTTAACCAGTTGGTGGCGCTACCACTGCGATCAAAAATAAGTTGGCAGCCGTCTTCAGGGCCTGAATATCCTCAAATGTGAAAAATTTCGAGAAGATGGATCATCTGAATCATTTTGCAGGAACTTTTGTTGCCACGGAGATTAATCAGACTCTGCGGCACCGTAATAGCCACGCCCTTCGAAGGAAAGTCACAAAAATAGGGATAGAGTAAGATCAATGTCTTGAGTCTTTTCTAGCCAATTTTCAATCGGATTCGTTAAAAGGGCACCGTGCAGTACGTCAAAATGTATAAAATTATATTGATTGGCGCAAGGTGTATAACTGAATATAAACATATCGATGTCTTCAGGTACCGACTCTTTATGTACATGTGAAGTTTTGGATTTTTAGCAGCATGTGCAGGAGAGTTATTAAGCATTTTGTCCATTGCGGCGAAGGAAATCTTAAGTGAAAACTTCGAAGCCCCGCCCCCGTTCATATAGTATTTCGGAAACAAAAGATTTTAGCCCCAGTGTTTGTCCCAGGTCTTAAGATGCTACAGACAGAATTTTAAGGCAATCAGATGAAGCCTTTAGGATCAGGGTGCAAAAGAATGACCCCTGTAAACATGCAAAAAAGGGCAAAAGTCGGACTTTCAAAAATTCATAACTCACTTCCTGTTCATATTAGACGTTAAAATATCAAATTTTTCGCCATGCCCGATGAGACTGCCAAGTTTGGTGAATTTTTGTGCATGTTTCGGGGGTCAAAAATGCGATCGAACAATCGGAAAAATAATAATAATAATAATTTCTACAAAAACAATAGGGACTTCGCAGCCGTCGCAGCTCGGGCCCTAATAACAATAGGGACCTCGCAGCGGTCACTGCTCGGGCCCTAATAATATTAATAATAATAATTTCCACAAAAACAATGGGGACCTCTAGCGGTCGCTGCTCGGGCCCTAATAATAATTTCTACATAAACAATAGGGACCTCGCCGCGGTCGCTGCTCGGGCCCCAATAATAATTTCTACACAAAGTCCATTGTGGTGACCCGCCCCCTTTTAAGTAAATTCAAAATGGCCGACTTCCTGTAAAACCTAGCTCATTGCTCCAAGAGACTTTTTTGTAGGTCTTGGTCTTATACATACAGTGAACCCTCGCTACTTCGCGGTTCACCTTTCGCGGGTTCAGTGCTTCGCGGGTATAAAAAATATTCGGGGGCATTGTAGTTTCGCCGAGCGGCACGACGGGGCGCTGGAGCGGTTAGACGGCCGGCGTGCGCCGAAGAAGAGCGTGGGCGAAGAGGAGAGTGGACGAAGAAGAGCACGTTCCCCCGGACACGATCGGTGGCGACGTTTCGCGCGGTTCGGACCGTACCAGAGCTCCGGCCGGCGTGCGTGGCAGTTAAGCCGTAGAGGAGCACCTTCCCCGGGCACGGGCGGTGCCAAGCGGCCCCTAAGTTTAATGGAATGGAAGCTCCGGAGGAGGAGGGCATGCTCGCGTCACAGTAAGCCGAAGAGGAGCACCTTCCCCGGGCACGGGCGGTTCCAAGCGGCCCCTAAGTTTAACCGAATGGAAGCTCCGGAGGAGGAGGGCATGCTCGCGACACAGTAAGCCGAAGAGGAGCACCTTCCCCGGGCACGGCGGTGCCAAGCGGCCCCTAAGTTTAACCGAATGGAAGCTCCGGGGGAGGAGGGTGGGCGTGTGTCACAGTTAAGCCGAATTGGAGCACCTCTTCCGCCCGGGCACGAGCGGAGCGCGAAGCTGTCAGTTATGAATGAATAAATGAATAAATAAATAAATAAATAAAGAATGGCACCTTTCATTGCACAGGGCACACCGGACGGCGTACCAGCAGGTAAAAGTCGGAGTAATTAAATAAATACAAAAAGAATGGCTGGGGAATAAAAAAATAATACGTTTTAATAATAATTTGTTTTTTTTGTTATAACATGAATTTCACTCTCTCTCTCCCCGTATATATATATATATATATATATATATATTGTATTTTTTTTTAAAGCATTTTTGAAGGTGCGCCGCTACTTCGCGGATTTTCAGTTTTCGCGGGTGGTCTCGGTCCCCATTAACCGCGATAACCGAGGGTTCACTGTACTCCATAAAATTTACAAAAAGCGAGGTGAAACACTCAACCAGGGCTGCTCTGCATGTTGTGCTGGGCCACCTGGAACAACAGCGGAGCTATGCAAGGATGCTCTTTGTGGACTACAGCTCGGCATTCAACACAATCATCCCAGACATCCTCGTCGCCAAACTGGACACTCTCGGCCTCCCTGCCCTCACACACATCTGGATTAAGGACTTTCTGACCAACAGACCCCAGACTGTGTTGCTCGGCCCCTACACGTCCTCCACCCTCATGGTGAGCACCGGTTCCCCCCAAGGATGCGTGCTGAGCCCTCTCCTGTACGCCCTCTACACCTACGACTGCAGCCCGGCCCACGGCAACAACACCATCGTCAAGTTTGCTGACGACACGACAGTGGTCGGTCTGATCTCGGAAGGTGACGAGACAGCCTACAGAGAGGAGGTAGGGAGACTGACAACTTGGTGCAAGGACAACAGACTGCACCTTAACTCTGCTAAAACAAAGGAGATTGTCGTCGACTTCAGGAGGAACAAGACGCTGCCGCACCCCTCTGCATCGAAGGCGTGTGTGTGGAGAGGGTCCACACGTTCAAGTTCCTGGGAGTACAGATCTCCGATGACCTTTCTTGGAGTCACAACACCACAGCAGTGGTAAAGAAGGTCCGCCAACGTCTGCACTTCCTGAGAGTCCTCAGGAAATTCAACCTGGACAGGAAGCTGCTGCTGGCCTTCTACCACTCGTCCATCGAGAGCCTGCTGACGTACTGTGTCTCCACCTGGTACAGCGGCTGCACTGAGGCGGACAGAGTGAGGCTCCAGAGGACAGTCAAAACAGCGCAAAGGATTATTGGCTGCCCTCTCCCCTCGCTGTCGGACATCTACACCGCCCGGTGCCTCAGAGGGGCTCTCAACATCGTCAAAGACAATACCCACCCAAACTCACACCTGTTCGACCGGTTGCCCTCTGGCAGGCGCTACAGATGCATCAAATCAAGGACCAATAGACTGAGAAACAGTTTCTTTCCGAGAGCCATCTCCATACTGAACTCTCACACACACACGAGACCACCCTAACCTTGCAAAACAGCATTGTGATGTGTTTCTATATGCCCTATTCAGTACTGAATTCCATTGCACTGTCTTATTTATTTATCTAATTTATATATTGTCTGTATTATTGTTGTATTGCACTGGAGAGGGGAGCCCTCTAATCTCGTTGCACACTTGAGTACAATGACAATAAAGGGATTTCTATTTCTATTCTATTCTTTTTTTAACTTTTCTCGAGGGCCAAGGCGAGCCATTTCAAAAAAGCTGCACAACTAACGTATAAAATATTGATAAATTTGCTCTGCCTGATGTGTGTGTAAAGTTTCACGAGTTGTCGTTCATATTTAGAACCTCATAATCAGCGTTGTTTTATTGCCGAACAGTGCAATGCCACTCCCACAACTTTTCACGAAAAAGGATGAATTTCGTATTGTGACATCCTCATGGCCGAAACAGTCATCCGAGCATATATGAGGGCGACCTTGTTGAGTTGCACGGAGAAAAACATCCAAGAAAATAACTTGTATTAGCTTTTACCAGTTGGTGGCGCTACTACTACGATGAAAAATAAGTTGGTAGATGTCTTCAGGGCTGAAGTATCCTCAAATGTGTACAACTTCGAGAAGATAGGATCATCTGAGTCATGTTGCCGGAGCTTTTGTTGCCACAAAGTACAATCGGACTTTTCAGCACCGTAATAGCCACGCCTTTTGCCAAAACGTCACAAAATTCGGCAGAGAGTAAGATCATTGTCTTGAGTCTTTTCTGACTAATTTTCAGTCGGATTCGTCAAAAGGGCACCGTGCAGTACGTGAAAATTAAAATAAAAACACATTTTTTATTCCACTTGGCGGCGCTGTGTGTATAACAAAATAATAACATTAAGATGTCTTCAGGTCGGGACGTTTTATTTACAGGTGAAGGTTTGGATTTTTAGGAGCATGTGCAGGGGCGTTATTAAGCATTCATTTATTTGTATTAGGTTCATTTTGTCTTCTTATTATTGATATTTGACTGATTCATTAAAAGCAGACAATTATGTTTTAGGTTAATTTTTTACCTGACATGTTTCGGCGAGTCTTTCGCCTTCTTCAGAGTGTCGCATGATGGTGTCTTGAGACCCGTCTTTATCAGCTGATGTTCCATGTGGGTGTGACTTACCTGTCAAAAAAATGAAAAATCAGAGCAGTAAAAGAACAAGCACAACATGAACATTACAAATCAGCAATCACTGACCACTGCAAAAGGGAAAACCACATCATGGACCGGGAGAAGGGCAAGGTCATCCGCACCGAAGAGAACAAACAACAGCGCTGGATCAGAGAGGCCATTGAGATCTGCAAGCGAGGCATAAAAACCATGAACAGAGACAATCCTCTCTACCACCTGGAGCAGCATCTTTGCGGAGTGAACGGACAGCGGGGGGCGTGACTTGCCTTCATTCTTGTGACAGGTAAGTCACGCCCTCATGGAACATCAGCTGATAAAGACGGGTCACAAGACACCATCATGTGACACTCTGAAGAAGGCGAAAGACTTTCGTATTGTGACATCCTCAAGGCCTAAACACTCATCCGAGCAAATATAAGGTAGATTTTGTTAACCTGCCCGGAGAAAAAAATCAACGAAAATAATTTGTATTTGTTTTAACCAGTTGGTGGCGCTACCACTGCGATCAAAAATAAGTTGGCAGCCGTCTTCAGGGCCTGAATATCCTCAAATGTGAAAAATTTCGAGAAGATGGATCATCTGAATCATTTTGCAGGAACTTTTGTTGCCACGGAGAATAATCAGACTCTGCGGCACCGTAATAGCCACGCCCTTCGAAGGAAAGTCACAAAAATAGGGATAGAGTAAGATCAATGTCTTGAGTCTTTTCTAGCCAATTTTCAATCGGATTCGTTAAAAGGGCACCGTGCAGTACGTCAAAATGTAAAAAATTATATTGATTGGCGCAAGGTGTATAACAGAGTATAAACATATAGATGTCTTCAGGTACCGACTCTTTATGTACATGTGAAGTTTTGGATTTTTAGCAGCATGTGCAGGAGAGTTATTAAGCATTTTGTCCATTGCGGCGAAGGAAATCTTAAGTGAAAACTTTGAAGCCCCGCCCCCGTCATATAGTATTTCGGAAACAAAAGATTTTAGCCCCAATTTTAGCCCCAGTGTTTGTCCCAGGTCTTAAGATGCTACAGACAGAATTTTAAGGCAATCAGATGAAGCCTTTAGGATCAGGGTGCAAAAGAATGACCCCTGTAAACATGCAAAAAAGGGCAAAAGTCGGACTTTCAAAAATTCATAACTCACTTCCTGTTCATATTAGACGTTTAAAATATCAAATTTCTCCCCATGCCCGATGAGACTGCCAAGTTTGGTGAGTTTTTGTGCATGTTTCGGGGGTCAAAAATGCGATCGAACAATCGGAAAAATAATAATAATAATAATTTCTACAAAAACAACAGGGACTTCGCAGCGGTCGCTGCTCAGGCCCTAATAATAATAATAATAATAATAATAATAAAAAAAGTAATAATATTTTCTAGAAAAACAATAGGGACCTCGCAGCCGTCGCAGCTCGGGCCCTAATAACAATTTCTAGAAAAACAATAGGGACCTCGCAGCGGTCACTGCTCGGGCCCTAATAATAATAATAATAATAATTTCCACAAAAACAATGGGGACCTCGTAGCGGTCGCTGCTCGGGCCCTAATAATAATTTCTACATAAACAATAGGGACCTCGCCGCGGTCGCTGCTCGGGCCCCAATAATAATTTCTACACAAAGTCCATTGTGGTGACCCGCCCCCTTTTAAGTAAATTCAAAATGGCCGACTTCCTGTAAAACCTAGCTCATTGCTCCAAGAGACTTTTTTGTAGGTCTTGGCCTTATACATACAGTGAACCCTCGCTACTTCGCGGTTCACCTTTCGCGGGTTCAGTGCTTCGCGGGTATAAAAAATATTCGGGGGCATTGTAGATTCGCCGAGCGGCACGACGGGCGCTGGAGCGGTTAAACGGCCGGCGTGCGCCGAAGAAGAGCGTGGGCGAAGAGGAGATTGGACGAAGAAGAGCACGTTCCCCCGGACACGATCGGTGGCGACGTTTCGCGCGGTTCGGACCGTACCAGAGCTCCGGCCGGCGTGCGTGGCAGTTAAGCCGTAGAGGAGCACCTTCCCCGGGCACGGGCGGTGCCAAGCGGCCCCTAAGTTTAACCGAATGGAAGCTCCGGAGGAGGAGGGCATGCTCGCGTCACAGTAAGCCGAAGAGGAGCACCTTCCCCGGGCACGGGCGGTTCCAAGCGGCCCCTAAGTTTAACCGAATGGAAGCTCCGGAGGAGGAGGGCATGCTCGCGACACAGTAAGCCGAAGAGGAGCACCTTCCCCGGGCACGGGCGGTGCCAAGCGGCCCCTAAGTTTAACCGAATGGAAGCTCCGGGGGAGGAGGGCGGGCGTGTGTCACAGTTAAGCCGAATTGGAACACCTCTTCCGCCCGGGCACGAACGGAGCGCGAAGCTGTCAGTTATGAATGAATAAATGAATAAATAAATAAATAAATAAAGAATGCCACCTTTCATTTCACAGGGCACACCGGACGGCGTACCAGCAGGTAAAAGTCGGAGTAATTAAATAAATACAAAAAGAATGGCTGGGGAATAAAAAAATAATACGTTTTAATAATAATTTGGTTTTTTTGTTATAACATGAATTTCACTCTCTCTCTCTCTCCTCGTATATATATATATATATATATATATATATATAAATATATATATATATATATATTTATTATATATATTGTATTTTTTTTTAAGCATTTTTGAAGGTGCGCCGCTACTTCGCGGATTTTCAGTTTTTGCGGGTGGTCTCGGTCCCCATTATAATATAATAATAATAATATAATATTCCCTTTATTAGTCCCACAATGGGGAAATTTGAGATTCGAACCCAGGCCTCGTGGGGAGACTGGGTCCTGAACGCGGCGCCTTAGACCACTCGGCCATCCTGGCAGCCAAAGAAATCATGCGAGGCACATCAGGTGGGGATCGAACCCGCGCCGATAATACGTGCTTGCACTGCAATTCTTGTCATTGACCATTCGACCATTTTAACATTAACCGCGATAACCGAGGGTTCACTGTACTCCATAAAATTTACAAAAAGCGAGGTGAAACACTCAACCAGGGCTGCTTTTTTGAACATTTCTCGAGGGCCATGGCGAGCCATTTCAAAAAAGCTGCACAACTAACGTATAAAATATTGATAAATTTGCTCTGCCTGATGTGTGTGTAAAGTTTCACGAGTTGTCGTTCATATTTAGAACCTCATAATCAGCGTTGTTTTATTGCCGAACAGTGCAATGCCACTCCCACAACTTTTCACGAAAAAGGATGAATTTCGTATTGTGACATCCTCATGGCCGAAACAGTCATCCGAGCATATATGAGGGCGACCTTGTTGAGTTGCACGGAGAAAAACATCCAAGAAAATAATTTGTATTAGCTTTTACCAGTTGGTGGCGCTACTACTACGATGAAAAATAAGTTGGTAGATGTCTTCAGGGCTGAAGTATCCTCAAATGTGTACAACTTCGAGAAGATAGGATCATCTGAGTCATGTTGCCGGAGCTTTTGTTGCCACAAAGTACAATCGGACTTTTCAGCACCGTAATAGCCACGCCTTTTGCCAAAACGTCACAAAATTCGGCAGAGAGTAAGATCATTGTCTTGAGTCTTTTCTGACAAATTTTCAGTCGGATTCGTCAAAAGGGCACCGTGCAGTACGTGAAAATTAAAATAAAAACACATTTTTGATTCCACTTGGCGGCGCTGTGTGTATAACAAAATAATAACATTAAGATGTCTTCAGGTCGGGACGTTTTATTTACAGGTGAAGGTTTGGATTTTTAGGAGCATGTGCAGGGGAGTTATTAAGCATTCATTTATTTGTATTAGGTTCATTTTGTCTTCTTATTATTGATATTTGACAGATTCATTAAAAGCAGACAATTATGTTTTAGGTTAATTTTTTACCTGACATGTTTCTGCGAGTCTTTCGCCTTCTTCAGAGTGTCGCATGATGGTGTCTTGAGACCCGTCTTTATCAGCTGATGTTCCATGAGGGTGTGACTTACCTGTCAAAAAAATGAAAAATCAGAGCAGTAAAAGAACAAGCACAACATGAATATTACAAATCAGCAATCACTGACCACTGCAAAAGGGAAAACCACATCATGGACCGGGAGAAGGGCAGGGTCATCCGCAACGAAGAGAACAAACAACAGCGCTGGATCAGAGAGGCCATTGAGATCTGCAAGCGAGGCATAAAAACCATGAACAGAGACAAGGGAGCCTTCATCCTCTCTACCACCTGGAGCAGCATCTTGGCGGAGTGAACGGACAGCGGGGGGCGTGACTTGCCTTCATTCTTGTGACAGGTAAGTCACGCCCTCATGGAACATCAGCTGATAAAGACGGGTCACAAGACACCATCATGTGACACTCTGAAGAAGGCGAAAGACTTTCGTATTGTGACATCCTCAAGGCCTAAACACTCATCCGAGCAAATATAAGGTAGATTTTGTGAACCTGCCCGGAGAAAAACATCAACGAAAATAATTTGTATTTGTTTTAACCAGTTGGTGGCGCTACCACTGCGATCAAAAATAAGTTGGCAGCCGTCTTCAGGGCCTGAATATCCTCAAATGTGAAAAATTTCGAGAAGATGGATCATCTGAATCATTTTGCAGGAACTTTTGTTGCCACGGAGAATAATCAGACTCTGCGGCACCGTAATAGCCACGCCCTTCGAAGGAAAGTCACAAAAATAGGGATAGAGTAAGATCAATGTCTTGAGTCTTTTCTAGCCAATTTTCAATCGGATTCGTTAAAAGGGCACCGTGCAGTACGTCAAAATGTAAAAAATGTTATTGATTGGCGCAAGGTGTATAACAGAATATAAACATATAGATGTCTTCAGGTACCGACTCTTTATGTACATGTGAAGTTTTGGATTTTTAGCAGCATGTGCAGGAGAGTTATTAAGCATTTTGTCCATTGCGGCGAAGGAAATCTTAAGTGAAAACTTTGAAGCCCCGCCCCCGTCATATAGTATTTCGGAAACAAAAGATTTTAGCCCCAGTGTTTGTCCCAGGTCTTAAGATGCTACAGACAGAATTTTAAGGCAATCAGATGAAGCCTTTAGGATCAGGGTGCAAAAGAATGACCCCTGTAAACATGCAAAAAAGGGCAAAAGTCGGACTTTCAAAAATTCATAACTCACTTCCTGTTCATATTAGACGTTAAAATATCAAATTTCTCGCCATGCCCGATGAGACTGCCAAGTTTGGTGAGTTTTTGTGCATGTTTCGGGGTCAAAAATGCGATCGTACAATCGGAAAAATAATAATAATAATAATTTCTACAAAAACAACAGGGACTTCGCAGCGGTCGCTGCTCAGGCCCTAATAATAATAATAATAATAATAATAAAAGTAATAATATTTTCTACAAAAACAATAGGGACCTCGCAGCCGTCGCAGCTCGGGCCCTAATAACAATTTCTAGAAAAACAATAGGGACCTCGCAGCGGTCACTGCTCGGGCCCTAATAATAATAATAATAATAATTTCCACAAAAACAATGGGGACCTCGTAGCGGTCGCTGCTCGGGCCCTAATAATAATTTCTACATAAACAATAGGGACCTCGCCACGGTCGCTGCTCGGGCCCCAATAATAATTTCTACACAAAGTCCATTGTGGTGACCCGCCCCTTTTAAGTAAATTCAAAATGGCCGACTTCCTGTAAAACCTAGCTCATTGCTCCAAGAGACTTTTTTGTAGGTCTTGGTCTTATACATACAGTGAACCCTCGCTACTTCGCGGTTCACCTTTCGCGGGTTCAGTGCTTCGCGGGTATAAAAAATATTCGGGGGCATTGTAGTTTCGCCGAGCGGCACGACGGGCGCTGGAGCGGTTAGACGGCCGGCGTGCGCCGAAGAAGAGCGTGGGCGAAGAGGAGAGTGGACGAAGAAGAGCACGTTCCCCCGGACACGATCGGTGGCGACGTTTCGCGCGGTTCGGACCGTACCAGGGCTCCGGCCGGCGTGCGTGGCAGTTAAGCCGTAGAGGAGCACCGTCCCCGGGCACGAGCGGTGCCAAGCGGCCCCTAAGTTTAACCGAATGGAAGCTCCGGAGGAGGAGGGCATGCTCGCGTCACAGTAAGCCGAAGAGGAGCACCTTCCCCAGGCACGGGCGGTTCCAAGCGGCCCCTAAGTTTAACCAAATGGAAGCTCCGGAGGAGGAGGGCATGCTCGCGTCACAGTAAGCCGAAGAGGAGCACCTTTGCCGGGCACGGGCGGTTCCAAGCGGCCCCTAAGTTTAACCGAATGGAAGCTCCGGAGGAGGCGGGCATGCTCGCGTCACAGTAAGCCGAAGAGGAGCACCTTCCCCGGGCACGGGCGGTGCCAAGCGGCCCCTAAGTTTAACCGAATGGAAGCTCCGGGGGAGGAGGGCGGGCGTGTGTCACAGTTAAGCCGAATTGGAACACCTCTTCCGCCCGGACACGAACGGAGCGCGAAGCTGTCAGTTATGAATGAATAAATGAATAAATAAATAAATAATTAAAGAATGCCACCTTTCATTTCACAGGGAACACCGGACGGCGTACCAGCAGGTAAATGTCGGAGTAATTAAATAAATACAAAAAGAATGGCTGGGGAATAAAAAAATAATACGTTTTAATAATAATTTGGTTTTTTTGTTATAACATGAATTTCACTCTCTCTCTCTCTCTCTCCCCGTATATATATATATATATATATATATATATATATATATATATATATATATATATATATATATATATATATATATTTATTATATATATTGTATTTTCTTTTAAGCATTTTTGAAGGTGCGCCGCTACTTCGCGGATTTTCAGTTTCCGCGGGTGGTCTCGGTCCCCATTAACCGCGATAACCGAGGGTTCACTGTACTCCATAAAATTTACAAAAAGCGAGGTGAAACACTCAACCAGGGCTGCTTTTTTGAACATTTCTCGAGGGCCATGGCGAGCCATTTCAAAAAAGCTGCACAACTAACGTATAAAATATTGATAAATTTGCTCTGCCTGATGTGTGTGTCAAGTTTCACGAGTTGTCGTTCATATTTAGAACCGCATAATCAGCGTTGTTTTATTGCCAAACAGTGCAATGCCACTCCCACAACTTTTCACGAAAAAGGATGAATTTCGTATTGTGACATCCTCATGGCCGAAACAGTCCTCCGAGCATATATGAGGGCGACCTTGTTGAGTTGCACGGAGAAAAACATCCAAGAAAATAACTTTTGTTAGCTTTTACCAGTTGGTGGCGCTACTACTACGATGAAAAATAAGTTGGTAGATGTCTTCAGGGCTGAAGTATCCTCAAATGTGTACAACTTCGAGAAGATAGGATCATCTGAGTCATGTTGCCGGAGCTTTTGTTGCCACAAAGTACAATCGGACTTTTCAGCACCGTAATAGCCACGCCTTTTGCCAAAACGTCACAAAACTCGGCAGAGAGTAAGATCATTGTCTTGAGTCTTTTCTGACTAATTTTCAGTCGGATTCGTCAAAAGGGCACGGTGCAGTACGTGAAAATTAAAATAAAAACAAATTTTTGATTCCACTTGGCGGCGCTGTGTGTATAACAAAATAATAACATTAAGATGTCTTCAGGTCGGGACATTTTATTTACAGGTGAAGGTTTGGATTTTTAGGAGCATGTGCAGGGGAGTTATTAAGCATTCATTTATTTGTATTAGGTTCATTTTGTCTTCTTATTATTGATATTTGACAGATTCATTAAAAGCAGACAATTATGTTTTCGGTAAATTTTTTACCTGACATGTTTCGGCGAGTCTTTCGCCTTCTTCAGAGTGTCGCATGATGGTGTCTTGAGACCCGTCTTTATCAGCTGATGTTCCATGAGGGTGTGACTTACCTGTCAAAAAAATGAAAAATCAGAGCAGTAAAAGAACAAGCACAACATGAACATTACAAATCAGCAATCACTGACCACTGCAAAAGGGAAAACCACATCATGGACCGGGAGAAGGGCAGGGTCATCCGCACAGAAGAGAACAAACAACAGCGCTGGATCAGAGAGGCCATTGAGATCTGCAAGCAAGGCATAAAAACCATGAACAGAGACAAGGGAGCCTTCATCCTCTCTACCACCTGGACCAGCATCTTGGCGGAGTTAACGGACAGCGGGGGGCGTGACTTGCCTTCATTCTTGTGACAGGTAAGTCACGCCCTCATGGAACATCAGCTGATAAAGACGGGCCACAAGACACAATCATGTGACACTCTGAAGAAGGCGAAAGACTTTCGTATTGTGACATCCTCAAGGCCTAAACACTCATCCGAGCAAATATAAGGTAGATTTTGTTAACCTGCCCGGAGAAAAACATCAACGAAAATAATTTGTATTTGTTTTAACCAGTTGGTGGCGCTACCACTGCGATCAAAAATAAGTTGGCAGCCGTCTTCAGGGCCTGAATATCCTCAAATGTGAAAAATTTCGAGAAGATGGATCATCTGAATCATTTTGCAGGAACTTTTGTTGCCACGGAGAATAATCAGACTCTGCGGCACCGTAATAGCCACGCCCTTCGAAGGAAAGTCACAAAAATAGGGATAGAGTAAGATCAATGTCTTGAGTCTTTTCTAGCCAATTTTCAATCGGATTCGTTAAAAGGGCACCGTGCAGTACGTCAAAATGTGAAAAATGATATTTATTGGCGCAAGGTGTATAACTGAATATAAACATATAGATGTCTTCAGGTACCGACTCTTTATGTACATGTGAAGTTTTGGATTTTTAGCAGCATGTGCAAGAGAGTTATTAAGCATTTTGTCCATTGCGGCGAAGGAAATCTTAAGTGAAAACTTCGAAGCCCCGCCCCCGTCATATTGTATTTCGGAAACAAAAAGTTTTAGCCCCAGTGTTTGTCCCAGGTCTTAAGATGCTACAGACAGAATTTTAAGGCAATCAGATGAAGCCTTTAGGATCAGGGTGCAAAAGAATGACCCCTGTAAACATGCAAAAAAGGGCAAAAGTCGGACTTTCAAAAATTCATAACTCACTTCCTGTTCATATTAGACGTTTAAAATATCAAATTTCTCGCCATGCCCGATGAGACTGCCAAGTTTGGTGAGTTTTTGTGCATGTTTCGGGGGTCAAAAATGCAATCGAACAATCGGAAAAATAATAATAATAATAATTTCTACAAAAACAACAGGGACTTCGCAGCGGTCGCTGCTCAGGCCCTAATAATAATAATAATAATAAAAGTAATAATATTTTCTACAAAAACAATAGGGACCTCGCAGCCGTCGCAGCTCGGGCCCTAATAACAATTTCTAGAAAAACAATAGGGACCTCGCAGCGGTCACTGCTCGGGCCCTAATAATAATAATAATAATAATTTCTACAAAAACAATAGGGACCTCGCCGCGGTCGCTGCTCGGGCCCCAATTATAATTTCTACACAAAGTCCATTGTGGTGACCCGCCCCCTTTTAAGTAAATTCAAAATGGCCGACTTCCTGTAAAACCTAGCTCATTGCTCCAAGAGACTTTTTTGTAGGTCTTGGTCTTATACATACAGTGAACCCTCGCTACTTGGCGGTTCACCTTTCGCGGGTTCAGTGCTTCGCGGGTCTAAAAAATATTCGGGGGCATTGTAGTTTCGTCGAGCGGCACGACGGGGCGCTGGAGCGGTTAGACGGCCGGTGTGCGCCGAAGAAGAGCGTGGGCGAAGAGGAGAGTGGACGAAGAAGAGCACGTTCCCCCGGACACGATCGGTGGCGACGTTTCGCGCGGTTCGGACAGTACCAGAGCTCCGGCCGGCGTGCGTGGCAGTTAAGCCGTAGAGGAGAACCTTCCCCGGGCACGGGCGGTGCCAAGCGGCCCCTAAGTTTAACCGAATGGAAGCTCCGGAGGAGGAGGGCATGCTCGCGTCACAGTAAGCCGAAGAGGAGCACCTTCCCCGGGCACGGGCGATTCCAAGCGGCCCCTAAGTTTAACCGAATGGAAGCTCCGGAGGAGGAGGGCATGCTCGCGTCACAGTAAGCCGAAGAGGAGCACCTTCCCCGGGCACGGGCGGTGCCAAGCGGCCCCTAAGTTTAACCGAATGGAAGCTCCGGGGGAGGAGGGCGGGTGTGTGTCACAGTTAAGCCGAATTGGAGCACCTCTTCCGCCCGGGCACGAGCGGAGCGCGAAGCTGTCAGTTATGAATGTATAAAAGAATAAATAAATAAATGAATAAAGAATGCCACCTTTCATTTCACAGGGCACACCGGACGGCGTACCAGCAGATAAAAGTCGGAGTAATTAAATAAATACAAAAATATATATATATTTATAATATATATTGTATATTTTTTTAAGCATTTTTGAAGGTGCGCCGCTACTTCGCGGATTTTCAGTTTCCGCGGGTGGTCTCGGTCCCCATTAACCGCGATAACCGAGGGTTCACTGTACTCCATAAAATTTACAAAAAGCGAGGTGAAACACTCAACCAGGGCTGCTTTTTTGAACATTTCTCGAGGGCCATGGCGAGCCATTTCAAAAAAGCTGCACAACTAACGTATAAAATATTGATAAATTTGCTCTGCCTGATGTGTGTGTCAAGTTTCACGAGTTGTCGTTCATATTTAGAACCTCATAATCAGCGTTGTTTTATTGCCAAACAGTGCAATGCCACTCCCACAACTTTTCACGAAAAAGGATGAATTTCGTATTGTGACATCCTCATGGCCGAAACAGTCCTCCGAGCATATATGAGGGCGACCTTGTTGAGTTGCACGGAGAAAAACATCCAAGAAAATAACTTGTATTAGCTTTTACCAGTTGGTGGCGCTACTACTACGATGAAAAATAAGTTGGTAGATGTCTTCAGGGCTGAAGTATCCTCAAATGTGTACAACTTCGAGAAGATAGGATCATCTGAGTAATGTTGCCGGAGCTTTTGTTGCCACAGAGTACAATCGGACTTTTCAGCACCGTAATAGCCACGCCTTTTGCCAAAACGTCACAAAATTCGGCAGAGAGTAAGTGAGTCTTTTCTGACTAATTTTCAGTCGGATTCGTCAAAAGGGCACCGTGCAGTACGTGAAAATTAAAATAAAAACAAATTTTTGATTCCACTTGGCGGCGCTGTGTGTATAACAAAATAATAACATTAAGATGTCTTCAGGTCGGGACGTTTTATTTACAGGTGAAGGTTTGGATTTTTAGGAGCATGTCCAGGGGAGTTATTAAGCATTCATTTATTTGTATTAGGTTCATTTTGTCTTCTTATTATTGATATTTGACTGATTCATTAAAAGCAGACAATTATGTTTTAGGTTAATTTTTTACCTGACATGTTTCGGCGAGTCTTTCGCCTTCTTCAGAGTGTCGCATGATGGTGTCTTGAGACCCGTCTTTATCAGCTGATGTTCCATGAGGGTGTGACTTACCTGTCAAAAAAATTAAAAAATCAGAGCAGTAAAAGAACAAGCACAACATGAACATTACAAATCAGCAATCACTGACCACTGCAAAAGGGAAAACCACATCATGGACTGGGAGAAGGGCAGGGTCATCCGCACCGGAGAGAACAAACTACAGCGCTGGATCAAAGAAGCAATTGAGATCTGCAAGCGAGGCATAAAAACCATGAACAGAGACAAGGGAGCCTTCATCCTCTCTACCACCTGGAGCAGCATCTTGGCGGAGTGAACGGACAGCGGGGGGCGTGACTTGCCTTCATTCTTGTGACAGGTAAGGCACGCCTTCATGGAACATCAGCTGATAAAGACTGGTCACAAGACACCATCACAGGGTTCGAAGTTAACTTTAAAAACTGCTTCCCCATAGGGCAAGTGCCACTAAAATTTGCCTTGCCCGAGTGGCCAAATTACTTGCCCAACTAGGGCAAGTGACAATTTTTTTTCTCTTGCCCTGAGTGACTTTTTGTATGACAAAGTGTCTAATTACAAATTGCATGAATTTTTTGTTCGGACAGTTCCCGCCTAGAAAGAATTAAAAATACGTTACAATCATAAGTGTTGCTTATATAAAAATGTATCATGTATTAACACATTAATTAGGTGTCTGCTGACCCAGGATTATGTTATTGTTATGTTATGTTATATATCAAAGAGAATGTGGAATGACACTGAACGATGGAAGGTGGAAGGATGTGGAAAGATCGTGAATGACATTGAATGATTTGGAATGACACTGAAAGATTTTGAATAATACTGAATGACACTGAATGAAGTAAAACTCTCTGGGAACGGGCCAATTCAAGATAGCTGCCGCACTGTGGGGGAGGCTTTGGTACCAAATTTGGAAAGAGACCCAAACGGTTGGGTCCATTTTATATCAGTGTGGGGGTGAAACGTTGGTCTTGGCGGAGCTGTCTGAATATTGGAGAAGTGAGAAGACAAAGTAAAACAGAACAATTAAAATCACTCTTCAAATACATATTGTTTGGTAAGCAGAGCATGATTTACAGCTCACCATTTTATTGCATGCACCAAGCATGTTATACATTTTTCTGTCCACGGGATGGCGTAGTCAAGAAAAATGAAGCATCTCGAAGCCCATTCGTGTGTGAAGTATTTCCCTGCAGGGCTTGGCTGCTTTATGGGGCTTCATTTTGCCATCACTAGTTTTAGATTGTTTTAATTTTTGAAAGAGCATTTTCATTTTACAGTGAACCCTCGCTACTTCGCGGTTCACCTTTCGCGGGTTCAGTGCTTCGCGGGTCTAAAAAATATTCGGGGGCATTGTAGTTTCGCCGAGCGGCACGACGGGGCGCTGGAGCTGTTAGACGGCCGGCATGCGCCGAAGAAGAGCGTGGGCGAAGAGGAGAGTGGACGAAGAAGAGCACGTTCCCCCGGGCACGATTTGGGGCGACGTTTCGCGCGGTTCGGACCGTACCAGAGCTCCGGCCAGCGTGCGTGGCAGTTAAGCCGAAGAGGAACAACTTCCGCCCGGGCACTAGCGGGGCGACATTTCGCTCTGTTCGGGAGCGTACGAGAGCTCCGGAGGAGGCCGGCCGGCGTGCGTGGCAGTTAAGCCGAAGAGGAGCACCTTCCCCGGGCACGGGCGGTGTCAAGCGGCCCCTAAGTTTAACCGAATGGAAGCTCCGGAGGAGGAGGGCATGCTCGCGTCACAGTTAAGCCGAAGAGAAGCACCTTCCCCGGGCACGGGCGGTGCCAAACGGCCCTTAAGTTTAACCGAATGGAAGCTCCGGGGGAGGAGGGCGGGCGTGTGTCACAGTTAAGCCGAATAGGAGCACCTTCCCCGGGCACGGGCGGGGCGAAATGAAACCGAGTTCAATCGAACGGAGACACGCTTCGGGGGAGCAGGTCCGGCGTGCATGACAATTAAGCCGAAGAGGAGCACCTCTTCCGCCCGAGCACGAGCGGAGCGCGAGGCTGTCAGTTATGAATGAATAAATGAATAAAAAAAATAAATGAAGAATGCCACCTTTCATTTCACAGGGCACACCGGACGGCGTACCAGCAGGTAAAGGTCGAAGCAATTAAAAAAATACAAAAAGAGGTAATTGAATAAATACAAAAATAATGGCTGGGGAATAAAAAAATAATAAGTTTTAATAATAATTTTTTTTTTTTTGTTATAGCATGAATTTCACTCTCTCTCTCTCTACCCGTGTGTATATATATATATATATATATATATATATATATATATTTATTAATTTTTTTTTTTTAAACATTTTTGAAGGTGCACCACTACTTCGCACTTTTTTTTTTAAGCATTTTTGAAGGTGCGCCGCTACTTCGCGGATTTTCAGTTTTCGCGGGTGGTCTCGGTCCCCATTAACCGCGATAACCGAGGGTTCACTGTATTTTTTTCATTATCGAATTTTATTTTTTTCTATTCAAGTTTTGAGTTCATTTTCGTTTACTAAAATAACCTTGGGCTGCAACTACTATCACAGCAACGGCTCATTATATTTTGGCTGCTAAATATGCCAATTTGTCAGAGAGAAGACCGTGACAAAGAATGGCCCAATCGCAATAAACACTCTACACCATACGTTCCTCGTTGACGTGTACATGGGGTGTTGCAGAGCACAGGTTCCAAGCGTACCGATATTGCAAAATTGGGACAATGCGTGTGACGACACCAACTTCCGCCTCCTATGTCATCGAGCTTGGCGGCACGTTATCATTATGTATTTATTTGTAACAATTTTGACGTTGAGAGTGATATTAAAACTTAAGTAATGTGGTAGTTAGGAAAAAACCCTGGCTTGGGACCCACCGGAACAAGCTATAGCTTCATTTGTACTATTTGAGGCGCTCTCACAATCTGCGGCGCATGCACACAAGGTCGCTAAGTACGCTAGCTGCACTCGGACAAAACACGTAGGTGACTTTAAAAGAGTGACCGAAATTGCACACATGCAACTGTTTATCATAATGTCATAATTCGATATGTACATTTGAAGAGAATTTTTTTCAGCATGGGCACAAGAATTCCACCGAACATCGCCAGTTCAATGGGATTTTGGTTAAGTCCGCAAATAATTGTGGACAATATACTTTGGCTGCGCGCTCGAATAATTTTACTCGTATATACTTCAATGAGGGTGTAGTGTGGGTATCGGGATCTTTAACACGCCCTAACACGAAGCTGACTCTCCAACCGCCACAGCCTTTTAATGACGAAATTATAAAATAAACAAAAACACTGTTCAACAACATAAAATAAAATAAAAAATCACATCATACTTACATTTATAAACTTTAATCCTCAAGAACATTATTCTCAGGTTGACCGAAAGACGAGGACACGGGAGCGCCTCGGGCATGTTCTTCTTCCTTGTGTAGGCGAATGACATTTTAAGGTGCTTGTCCGCCACCTGCTGTGCTGAACTATGTATTAAATAAGAAAAGCAAATTGTTGAATGTTTTTTCCCCAATGAAGACTGAATTGTAAAATACCCGGAAATGGCTTTTCTGTTTTATTGTGCATTTAAAAAAAATTCAGATTGTCCTTTTTTGTTGAGATAATTGTTGAATATTGAAATTGCACATGTAACTGGTAATTTAGTTTTAGATATTATTTGAACCAGTGGAGGGCCATGCATTTCACACCTGGGCCTTCAATGAAGTCCTACTTCGTCCTACTTGAATAAATCCCCCTCATAATACCATAATTTATGACACCACGGGTGGACAAACAATATACAGAAAAGCACTTAGACAGCACTGACCGAGTGTTGGACGATATAGCTTCTCTTGAAAGGTCCGTGTTGAAAATGGCCTCGCAAGTGAATCTTCAATTTCTAAAGATAAAGATGTCTTTTAATTGTCCCATAACGGGGACATTTGCAGTGTTACAGCAGCAAAGATATACATCACACAGTGGCACCGACGTAATGTAGCCGTTAATGTATAACATTGGCAGCAGGCATTCATAAAAAGCATGCAAATATACACAGTATATACGTATATACACAGATCCCCATGTATATACACACTTACAGCCCACAACATATACAAGTGTAAGGAAACACTCCTAATGCCTGTCTATGGTTCAGAGGGGAAATAAATAAAAACGCTGCAATGATAAAAAAAAATACTGAATGATTGAAAATACTGCAATGATAAAAATACTGCAAGAATAAAAGTACTGTACCCAGCCAACATGTCCAACTGGGCCCCAAATGGGGTAAATGCGGGATTCCTGGGTACCAAGTGGGAATGGGCTAGAAGTGGGCAATGGTACAGGGTTCCATGTGGGCGCCATCTGGGATTGGTGGGCATGGGCTTAAACTGGGCAAATGTTGTGGGTGCAATACGGGTTGTGTATGGGCTAAGTGGGCATGGGTTAGAACTGGTAAAGATAAAGATAAAGATGTCCTTTATTAGTCCCACAATGGGGAAATTTGAGGTGTTACAGCAGCAAAGATATAGCTCACACAGAGTCGGCGGCGTAATGTAGCCGTTAATGTATAACATTAGCAGCAGACATTCATAAAAAGCATGCAAATATACACAGTATAAACGTATCTAAGTGTAAGGAAACACTCCTAATGTCTGTCCATTATACAGAGGGGAAAATGCTGTAATGATAAAAACTACTGAATCTACTACTGAAACCATTTATAGGTCCTATTTGGGTTATGTGTGGGCTAAGTGGGCATGGGTTAGAACTGGTCAACCATGTGAGGGTCTCATATGGGCTGTATATGGGCCAAGTGGGCATGGGTTAGAGCTGGTCAACCATGTCTGGGTCCTATTTGGGTTATGTGTGGGCTAAGTGGGCATGGGTTAGAAGTGGTCACCATTTATCGGTCCTGTTTGGGTTATGTGTGGGATAAGTGGGCATAGGTTAGAGCTGGTCAACCATGTCTGGGTCCTGTATGGGTTATGGATGAGCTAAGCGGGCATGGGTTTGAAAATTTGTTCTGGAGCCTTTTTGATATTTAATGCATGCTATGCTAATAGTAACCACCCGAAGACTATTCTCAGTAGAACTATTCAATGGATGCCAAAACGATAGAGACATGGCCATGGAGCCTATGCTGCGAGATTGTGAAAGGACTAAAATAAGTGTAGGATTTTTGAGGACCAGAAGTCAGCTTTTATTAGGTTTGACATTGATTTAACTTATGGAACAATGCAAATTATGGTCGGGTTGTTGTTGGACTTTTTCCGCTTTTGACTAAGGGACGGGTGTTTTTATTTTCTGGGACTCTTTAGAACAAGCGGCACTGTGGCGGACTGGTTAGCAAGTCCGCATCACAGTACAGAAGTGCAAGGTTCTCCCTGTGCCTGCTAGGGTTTTCGCCGGTTTCCTCCCACTTTCCAAAAACATTCATGATAGGTTGATTGGTCACTGGTCCAAGGTCTGAGTGTGAGAGCGGATGGTTGCTTGTCTCTGTGTGCCCTGCGATTGACTGGCAACCAGTTCAGGGTGTACCCTGTCGACTGCCCGAAGACAGCTGGGATAGGCTCCAGCACTCCCGGGGACCCTTGTGAGGACAAGAAGCAGTACAGAGGATTGATTGATTTATTAAAATTAAAATTAAATTCATGTATTTATCTATGCTAAATTTAACAAGGCTGGACGTTATATTTTGTGAATTTACATGTACCCCCAACTGTGACTTAATAACCCTTAAGGGACAAGATAACATTTTATAATATTCCAGACAGCTAAGATTGTCATCTATGAACTATTTGACAAGGCAGGTCCAGCATCGTCAGCCACATCCAACAGTCAACACAGTTACTTTTTTTTTAATAAACAAAATCAACATTATTAATTAATGTTATTTTATTAATTCTGTATGCTGTGAAAGATCTTTATTCAAAGTATATTTGAAGTTATTTCTACCTTATTGCTTGATTTTTGTAGATTCAAGTTGGAGTTGTCAAAATTACAGATTCTTTTGAAGGCAGCATATTCAAACTGTGAGAAAAGGAGCGAATGCAAGCTACGCGGTCTTTGAGGTGCGGCAGAAGAGCTGAAAGCACGGTGAGTCCCGAACGATAATTGAATTAATTAATTAATCTTGGGTAAATGTCTGGCTCTCATTTTTTAGACTTACTTTACAATGTGTTTTGTAATTTTTCAAGGTTGCCTGTGTTGGAAAACTGCTTGGTGCGTTAGCTAAAACACAGTATGCTAAAATGATAAGTGACGAGAACACAGAGGGTATATCAACAACGTACGTACTCGAATTATTTTGGGGAAAACTTAAGTACATTATAATCACCCTTTTAATAATACTGATAAGCGTTGTGTGTTTTATTTATTTTTATGAGGACCTTTACAACGAGCTACATATTGTTAGCATTGGGCCTACGACGCTAAACACAGTGTCCCTCGATCTCTCTCCAAAATTCTCCAAAAGACTTAAGCTTTCACTCAAATTAATACAATCTACTCCACTAGCTCATTTAAGGCTTTTTTGTGATGTGTTTGATTTGGGTAAGTAAAGCAAAACATATTAACTGTTGAATGTTGCCTGTTATTTAAATAATAGAAATTCAAGATGAAAGTTGAACAGATATTGAAATGCTAGATTGGCTCATTCAGAATCATGCCACAATGTGCTTTGTATGTTTTGTGTGTGGGTTTATCAAGCTCTAATTCAGTGCAGTGTCCAAAACGAGCGCGCATAATTGTTGGATGAATGTTGGTTAATAGAGTCAGATAATAGTTAAAATTCCAACAGTTGAACAGATGTTGAAATGCTAGATTGGCTCATTCAGAATCATGCCACAATGTGCTTTGTATGTTTTGTGTGTAGGCTTATCAAGCTCTAATTCAATGCAGTGTTGAGCTGCATTTGAGAGGAACTACGTAAGTAACTAATGTGGAAAAATTGTGACTTCTTTGTGTACTTTTATTTTGAATATTCAAATTTTGTGGGTAAAGGTTAGAGAAAATAAGTTTAAAATGAGAGCTGTACAGGTATTTAAGTTTTTGGTTTGTAAAATACCCGAATGTGGGTTTCAGCAGGTGAGGCAATGATTGGACAGAGCAAAAGCTATGCTCCAAAATAGAAGTGATTACACCTTCACTAGACTAACCTGCAGCTAATTACATAATTATAAAATTAACACTTTAACCTGGCTTCCCCATCACAGATGTATTCTTTTAAATGCAAAGCTTTTTGTTCTAGCTTTTGTTGTTAAATGACATTCATGCCCAAGTGTCTATGCATCCATTGCAGGGATGTTTTCTCAAGTGACGAGTCTGAAGCCTGTGATGACGAAGTACCATCTACACCTCCCCATGGATTGTCACAGAGAAAAAGCTTCCTAACCAAGAGAGGCGCTGCAGAAGGTCCTTGAGTACGTCCAACGTGTTGAGTCTGTGAGTCTACTGCAGGATCTAATGCAGGTATGAAAATGATGAAATTTTAATGTATTATCTTCAAAATTATAAATAATTATTTAATTTCTTGAAATATAAAATTAGGTACCCTAAACCCAAGTAGGAACCCCAGTCCCAGTACATTCCTGATTCTGGAGCTACAGAGATCAAACCATTCTACTGTATCACTAAATAGCCCCACCTCTAAAACCCTGATTCGGAAGGCCGAGTTGAAAGACTTCAGAGTTCAAGATGGTCAACTGCAACTATGATAAGCCGAATGTGTTCACCCCAAGTCGGAAACTGAGAAAAAGACTCAATTTTCACATGATTTCAGTCCCTTCTATATTTAAAAGAATGTATTGGGGCTCTAAAAATGTGAAATATTTTTACAAGTATTTCTTTTACTACTCATAGGCAGTTTCATAATAATAGTACAATTTGGCATCGTGTATTGTTTTTTGGTTCCATTCAAAATGCACAAGACGTATAGACATATTTTGTTTGTGGATCGCTGCAGCATCACACGAGCGCACAGAGACAAACGTGGCAGCAACTTAAAACAATTAAAATATCGAATCGAAATCGAGAACTGAAAATCAAAAATCGAATCGGGGCTTGAGTGAATCGTTACCTCCCTAATCATAATCATTTTGGTAGAATGTTGGGCTCTTGCCCTTTGAGTGTATATGGCGTTACCGAAGCTGTTCACTTAATCGACAATTCCTTTCCTGTGACGTTTATCATACCCAGTTTAACTGCCAAAATATTTTTAAGTGTGTGATGATTATCTGGATCGAGTGACACCCATGTTATAATGGTTGCAGGTATTGGTGGATTGGACGATAGTGTCAGAACAATGATGGCGTTCATCATGACAAATCCTCTGTCTCTGAAGTACAATCTCTTTGGACATCGTAGCAAGAACAAGCGCCGAGACCTGCCTTTTTCGGATGTTCTATACGGTAATATATTTTTTTTTTTTTTTTTTTTTTAAGGGATTGTGGTGTGAAGACATTTCAGCATGTCCCATAAGGTTTCACAATCATTAAATAGCTTTACTAAGTTGGCTTCTTGTCTTTTTTGTTTTAGGAGCACTGAAAAGGAATGGAGCCACAAAGGACATCAACGAGAAGGACACAGGCAACCCTGTCCAAGTGGTTCATGGGAGCTTGTGATCAAGGTGGGAATAGGGCAGTTCGAGCTCGGAGATCTCAAGGCAACTGTCAGGTTTAAAACGTCCTGACGCCATTTTTAGACTGAAGGTGGCATAAATCCAGACCAAACCAGTTAGAGTTTTGTTTTTGACCATTCGCGAATGGGAGAGGAAGTCAGGAGGTGAAGCAGGCGTCTTGCCAGTTCAATCTCGCGCACTCTCTCTCACTCTCTACCACCCGTTCGGTCTTTTATCAGCAACCTAAGCAGACAATGGAGGTCTGTCTGAAATTCTAGCAGGCAGGCAGGAAGCAATCAACCACAGTAGTCAGTCAGGAATTCGAAACTAAAGTGTGTGCGTGTGTTCCAGTTGTGCGCGTGTGTGCTAAAGCAATAATGTGAGTGTCTGTGTGTGTGTGCGCAATTATAACTGATACAAATAGTGTATAAAAACATGATTAGAAATACACAAACTATTTACATATCCTCATCCCATCTCACATTCCCCCGTTTGTGGGTTTAAATCATGTCCTTACGGCTTTAAGACAGATCATCATAATGAAGTCATACAACAGTGTGGTCATCCGTGGAGGGGCGAAAACCCTCAGTAGGGACAAAATTCCCCTCCTCCCTTCCGGCGTGGAACGAGATTCTCATGGTATGTTGGTCACTTGGGAATAAAACATAAAAAAACTTCAATATACCTAGTGAAAAATAACAAAACTGTCTCCACGCAGAGCTTGTCTCCACGCAGAGCTTGTCTCTGCGGCGACTTGATGGAGGCCCTTGCCTCGTTGTAGGAGGGGACAGCCGTCTTTACCTCCCGGATCTTCGTGTGTGGTGTATGTGTGTGCATGTGTGGGGGCAGGGGCAAAAGGGTCCATGTGTTATTTAGGTTTCAGTGTCCAGTTCGAGTTTGTCATTGTCCAGTTCGAATTCGTCATTCTCAACATCAATCAGGTTGTAATGGTACATTTGGGCAACAAACATGCAGTTAATAATCATCTTTGTCATAAGAATAATGCAACATGAACAGACTACACATAACAAAAATGAAAACCATAATTATCCCGATATATTGTCTTTCAAATTCTTCGTAGTGGTCATAACATCAATAATTGTTTCATTTTATTAAAAATGTAAATGCAGTAATGTTCTCCAATCAAGGCTAAAATTCTTTATGTACGTCATTAATTTCCAAACAATATCTAATCTTTTTGTTCTGTGGCTTCAACATTCGTATCTGTGGCTGGTTGTGCGGTTCCGATGTGCGTGTGGTCCGATATTGTGACTCAGGTGGGCTCCTGTTCGAGGGATTCGCGTTGCTCGGCCTTTAGCTGGAAACCGGAGAAGCTTGTACTGCAACTGGTGGATCCAGCTGCCACGCCCCGCGACCTTTGCTGCCGTCGGGGTCACTGCAATCATCTGGCGAGGGCCATCTCAGCATTCACTTGTCCCAACGAAGTCGTTTCAGCACCTTGAAGAAGAGTTGGTCTCCCACACGGACATGATTTCTCTGTGGATCAGAACACACTGGCCAGTAATTGCGTCTTTTTTTTTTTTTTTTTTTTTTTTTTGGGCAAAACATGTTTCCCATGTGGACTGGGACTGATGTGCCAGTCGCTGGTGGTTCTGATGAACCTGAGAGTCGATAGGGGATAGTGTCCTAACTTCGGCTGGCACTATCCTCATTGCTGTGATTGAAACACAGTCTGGTCATTGTCTCCTTTTTTTCCCTCATATTCTTGATAAGTCTGCCCTTAACAGTCCCATTAGTGCGTTCCACAAGTCCTGCAGACTGTATGCACAATGACGCTTTGAGTCAATTTTGCAACAACTGTCCCACTTGTTACAACATCATTCACAAAATGCATAATTTTCACTTCAAATCACTTCTTGAAATTCCAAATGTCAGGATAATTTGTGTTAGGTTGAAGATGTATTTTATCCCATATTTTACTCTATTAGTATTGCAAAAGAATTGTTCCACAGCGTGACCCATGTTTGACCATATGGATGAGAAGACTTCACAGAGAAGCGGATGCCTGAAGACTGGATCAACGTCTGCAACATCAAAGGAGGTGTGCTGAGACACACCTCTGAAACAAAAGGACTGAGACTTTAGTACCAGAGCACTAAAAGGGCATATCTGCCTTTTCAATCAGTGGATGACTGCCATTGATGTCTGTCTTTCCTCTTGTGTCTGAGATGTTTACATGTTCCTGCTGGTGCTCCCCCCTTCATCTCTTAGTGCAAATACATTGTATTGTTAGGGACTTCCCTAATAAAATAGAGGGCTCGGCGGAGTGTGCTCCAGAACGAATTTGGAGATGTAACTGAGCACACCTCTGTTCGTTCTCCTCGCGAGTAAAAGATCAACTCTTGTCTTCCTTCCATTCATTTAGCCTATGTTCAGTGAATGCTTAGGTGATTGAACCTGACAATTTGATTACACAACACTTTTTCCAACTGTTTTAGCATCAACATATGTTGTCGGAAACAACTTAATCCATTTTGAAAACATATGAATTACAACCAAACAATATTGCATCTCAAACAAATAACACTGTCTAAAAAAAAGTTTTTTGTTGAAAAGTCTGTATGTGGGAACAATTTCATATCATACTACCCCTCTCTTGACTCATGGTTATGCTCGTGTGTCACTCTTATTACTTTTCCAATCAATGAATTAGGCAGCCAGGATTTGCCATCTGCCAATTTGCTGATCCTGTCCTCAGCAATGTTTGCACCTTTGTTCTCCCAATTTGTGCGTTCAATTACTGGTACCTTTTTCCCTGGCGTGGGATCAAATTGTCAAGTTGATTTTCTGCGTGTGTGTGCGTGTGGGGGTGTGTTCATTTTCCCTTTTAGCTGCGCTGTGTCGATATAAAGGCGAGGCAGTTTCCAATTGTAATTGTGTCATTTTCTGTTAAGTGAATTTTGCGTTCACAAATAACTATTTTAGACGTGCTTTATGCACAACTTTTCTTTTCCTGTTGTGGTTTTTAAAGCCCAATGTCGACAGAACGCATGAACATTTATCTTGACTGTCAGTCCACATTGTAACCATACAACTCATACAAGATGGGAAACCCCAAATTTTAATTAGCTCACACCCGCCTACGCTCTTCCTGCTTATCCTAACAATCTCTTATCCGTTGGTATCACAATGTTAGTACTCCCATCGCATAAAAGTCAGTTTGATTTCAGGCTGCGACCTTGGTTCTCAAACACTTTTACTTCTTATCAGTCTGGAATGCGCACCTGGTCTGTGTTACAAGTCTGAGTTCCTCCAGTCGGGAGGAAGGTCAAGTCGCGGTTTGGTGATAATTTGGACGGCTCCACAGTCGTGTGGCGCCTCCTAGATGATGCGGGGAAAAAATGACGCTGGGCTGAAATGCACCGCAACTTATCAGTATAATGTGTCCCTGTGACAATTAGGCCGGCGTGCAATGTGAATGTGGTGGGAAAAGAATGTAATTTTTTGATTCCTTAAAGCAGCAGTGAAAGCTCTTAATCACACTCTAAGTGGTTCTCTGCCACGAAATCCAAATTGTTGTGACTAAATATGCAAATGAATTCATTTTGCCCTGGTTCCTGCAGTAACCCAGGCTAATGAAGTCATTTTTTGCAGTCACTGTTTTGCTCAAATGGCTTATAATAATTTGGTAGTGCGTTAAGATGCTTTGTCGATACAATCTTGTAGTGTATCTTCACAAGTTCCAACATACACAACCCATTCCATGGCCATGACGATACTGTTTTAAAGATTACCAAGGCTTGTTGGACCTTTCTCTGCCACATAAATTACAGCCCTGAGAGGCACTGGGCCTCAACTTTATCTATGAAGGGTCAGGGATTTAATGGGGGTCACCGAGGCGTCCCAAGGAAAGTTTTTACAGAAAAGTGGTCTGGCAATATCTTTTCTCTTTCTTATCACTGACAATGCGCCCCTTTAAAGTTTTGACGTTTGTTTGAATTCGCCCGTGCTTATTAATTCTATTGAAGTCCAATTTTGTCAGTGTATCACGGCCTAATGAGTAAAACGCATGTTGATGTAGAACTCCTTCTACACACACTTTTATGTTTGACTTTTTACGTCACGTGATCCTCCATTGCTACCACAACTCGTCCTGAAAAGTTAATGTTTTGTAACAAGACTTACTGCTTCCTCCTTTCTTTCTTTTCTTTTTCCTTCCTTCTGCCCAACACGTTCATGCTTTCTGTGCATAATTTAGAATTTTCTTTTCCATTTTACAAGTTGGCCAATTTAAATTAGGTTGTTTTATTTGAAAAGCCTGTAATTCTCTTTTTTTTCCCCTTTTCACCTAATCACAAATTTCTTATCACAAAAATGAACATGTTAATTCTATTTTATTTCCTATTTTTCCAATCTTGTGACTCATTTCACTTCAACCAGTTCTACCTTAAAGTGGACAAGTACACATCAATGTTTTTTGTAGTTTCTATTTTCTTCTCTGCTTTAATGAAAATTATAGCCCTTCTAGCCAAATTTTTCCTGTGTCATTTCTATCTCTGCATTTCATTCCATTTCTGGCCTACCTTAATACTAAAACAAAAATGCTCTTTCAAAAATTAAAACTATCTAAAACTAGTGATGGCAAAATGAAGCCCCATAAAGCAGCCAAGCCCTGCAGGGAAATACTTCACACACGAATGGGCTTCGAGATGCTTCATTTTTCTTGACTACGCCATCCCATGGACAGAAAAATGTATAACATGCTTGGTGCATGCAATAAAATGGTGAGCTGTAAATCATGCTCTGCCCACCAAACAATATGTATTTGAAGAGTGATTTTAATTGTTCTGTTTTACTTTGTCTTCTAACTTCTCCAATATTCAGACAGCTCCGCCGAGACCAACGTTTCACCCCCACACTGATATAAAATGGACCCAACCGTTTGGGTCTCTTTCCAAATTTGGTACCAAAGCCTCCCCCACAGTGCGGCAGCTATCTTGAATTGGCCCGTTCCCAGAAAGTTTTACTTCATTCAGTGTCATTCAGTATTATTCAAAATCTTTCAGTGTCATTCCAAATCATTCAATGTCATTCACAATCTTTCCACATCCTTCCACCTTCCATCGTTCAGTGTCATTCCACATTCTCTTTCATATATAACATAACATAACAATAACATAATCCTGGGTCAGCAGACACCTAATTAATGTGTTAATACATGATACATTTTTCTATAAGCAACCCTTATGATTGTAACGTATTTTTAATTCTTTCTAGGCGGGAACTGTCCGAACAAAAAATTCATGCAATTTGTAATTAGACACTTTGTCATACAAAAAGTCACTCAGGGCAAGAGAAAAAAAATTGTCACTTGCCCAAGTTGGGCAAGTAATTTGGCCACTCGGGCAAGGCAAATTTTAGTGGCACTTGCCCTATGGGCAAGCAGTTTTTAAAGTTAACTTCGAACCCTGTGATGGTGTCTTGTGACCTGTCTTTATCAGCTGATGTTCCATGAAGGCGTGCCTTACCTGTCACAAGAATGAAGGCAAGTCACGCCCCCCGCTGTCCATTCACTCCGCCAAGACGCTGCTCCAGGTGGTAGAGAGGATGAAGGCTCCCTTGTCTCTGTTCATGGTTTTTATGCCTCGCTTGCAGATCTCAATGGCCTCTCTGATCCAGCGCTGTAGTTTGTTCTCTTCTGTGCGGATGACCCTGCCCTTCTCCCGGTCCATGATGTGGTTTTCCCTTTTGCAGTGGTCAGTGATTGCTGATTTGTAATGTTCATGTTGTGCTTGTTCTTTTACTGCTCTGATTTTTTAATTTTTTTGACAGGTAAGTCACACCCTCATGGAACATCAGCTGATAAAGACTGGTCTCAAGACACCATCATGCGACACTCTGAAGAAGGCGAAAGACTCGCCGAAACATGTCAGGTAAAAAATTAACCTAAAACATAAATGTCTGCTTTTAATGAATCAGTCAAATATCAATAATAAGAAGACAAAATGAACCTAATACAAATAAATGAATGCTTAATAACTCCCCTGCACACGCTCCTAAAAATCCAAACCTTCACCTGTAAATAAAACGTCCCGACCTGAAGACATCTTAATGTTATTATTTTGTTTTACACACAGCGCCGCCAAGTGGAATCAAAAATTTGTTTTTATTTTAATTTTCACGTACTGCACGGTGCCCTTCTGACGAATCCGACTGAAAATTAGTCAGAAAAGACTCAAGACAATGATCTTACTCTCTGCCGAATTTTGTGACGTTTTGGCAAAAGGCGTGGCTATTACGGTGCTGAAAAGTCCGATTGTACTTTGTGACAACAAAAGCTCCGGCAACATGACTCAGATGATCCTATCTTCTCGAAGTTGTACACATTTGAGGATACTTCAGCCCTGAAGACTTCTACCAACTTATTTTTCATCGTAGTAGTAGCGCCACCAACTGGTAAAAGCTAATACAAGTTATTTTCTTGGATGTTTTTCTCCGTGCAACTCAACAAGGTCGCCCTCATATATGCTCGGATTACTGTTTCGGCCATGAGGATGTCACAATACGAAATTCGTCCTTTTTCGTGAAAGGTTGTGGGAGTGGCATTGCACTGTTCGGCAATAAAACAACGCTGATTATGAGGTTGTAAATATGAACGACAACTCGTGAAACTTTACACACACATCAGGCCGAGCAAATTTATAAATATATATATATATATATATATATATATATATATATATATATACGGGGAGAGAGAGAGTGAAATTCATGTTACAACAAAAAAAAACAAATTATTATTAAAACATTATTTTTTAATTCCCCAGCCATTCTTTTTGTATTTATTTAATTACTCCGACTTTTACCTAATGGTACGCCGTCCGGTGTGCCCTGTGAAATGAAAGGTGGCATTCTTTATTTATTTATTCATTTATTCATTCATAACTGACAGCCTCGCGCTCCGCTCGTGCCCGGGCGGAAGAGGTGCTCCAATTCGGCTTAACTGTGACACACGCCCGCCCTCCTCCCCCGGAACTTCCATTCGGTTAAACTTAGGGGCCGCTTGGCACCGCCCATGCCCGGGGAAGGTGCTCCTCTTCGGCTTACTGTGACGCGAGCATGCCCTCCTCCTCCGGAGCTTCCATTCGGTTAAACTTAGGGGCCGCTTGAAACCGCCCGTGCCCGGGGAAGGTGCTCCTCTTCGGCTTACTGTGACGCGAGCATCCCCTCCTCCTCCGGAGCTTCCATTCGGTTAAACTTAGGGGCCGCTTGGAACCGCCCGTGCCCGTGGAAGGTGCTCCTCTTCGGCTTACTGTGACGCGAGCATGCCCTCCTCCTCCGGAGCTTCCATTCGGTTAAACTTAGGGGCCGCTTGGCACCGCCCGTGCCCGGGGAAGGTGTTCCTCTACGGCTTAACTGCCACGCACGCCGGCCGGAGCTCTGGTACGGTTCAAACCGCGCGAAACGTCGCCACCGATCGTGTCCGGGGGAACGTGCTCTTCTTCGTCCACTCTCCTCTTCGCCCACGCTCTTCTTCGGCGCACGCCGGCCGTCTAACTGCTCCAGCGCCCCGTCGTGCCGCTCGGCGAAACTACAATGCCCCCGAATATTTTTTAGACCCGCGAAGCACTGAACCCGCGAAAGGTGAACCGCGAAGTAGCGAGGGTTCACTGTATGTATAAGACCAAGACCTACAAAAAAGTCTCTTGGAGCAATGAGCTAGGTTTTACAGGAAGTCGGCCATTTTTAATTTACTTAAAAGGGGGCGGGTCACCACAATGGACTTTGTGTAGAAATTATTATTGGGGCCCGAGCAGCGACGGCGGCGAGGTCCCTATTGTTTTTGAAGAAATTATTATTAGGGCCCGAGCAGCGACCGCTACGAGGTCCCCATTGTTTTTGTGGAAATTATTATTATTTTTATTATTATTATTAGGGCCCGAGCAGTAACCGCTGCGAGGTCCCTATTGTTTTTCTAGAAATTGTTATTAGGGCCCGAGCTGCGACGGCTGCGAGGTCCCTATTGTTTTTGTAGAAAATATTATTACTTTTATTATTAATAATATTATTATTATTATTATTAGGGCCTGAGCAGCGACCGCTGCGAAGTCCCTATTGTTTTTGTAGAAATTATTATTATTATTATTTTTCCGATTGTTCGATCGCATTTTTGACCCCCGAAACATGCACAAAAACTCACCAAACTTGGCAGTCTCATCGGGCATGGCGAAAAATTTGATATTTTAACGTCTAATATGAACAGGAAGTGAGTTATGAATTTTTGAAAGTCCGACTTTTGCCCTTTTTTGCATGTTTACAGGGGTCATTCTTTTGCACCCTGATCCTAAAGGCTTCATCTGATTGCCTTAAAATTCTGTCTGTAGCATCTGAAGACCTGGGACAAACACTGGGGCTAAAATATTTTGTTTCCGAAATACTATATGACAGGGGCGGGGCTTCAAAGTTTTCACTTAAGATTTCCTTCGCCGCAATGGACAAAATGCTTAATAACTCTCCTGCACATGCTGCTAAAAATCCAAAACTTCACATGTACATAAAGAGTCTGTACCTGAAGACATCTATATGTTTATATTCAGTTATACACCTTGCGCCAATCAATATCATTTTTTACATTTTGACGTACTGCACGGTGCCCTTTTAACGAATCTGATTGAAAATTGTCTAGAAAAGACTCAAGACATTGATCTTACTCTATCCCTATTTTTGTGACTTTCCTTCGAAGGGCGTGGCTATTATGGTGCCGCAGAGTCTGATTATTCTCCGTGGCAACAAAAGTTCCTGCAAAATGATTCAGATGATCCATCTTCTCGAAATTTTTCACATTTGAGGATATTCAGGCCCTGAAGACGGCTGCCAACTTATTTTTGATCGCAGTGGTAGCGCCACCAACTGGTTAAAACAAATACAAATTATTTTCGTTGATGTTTTTCTCCGGGCAGGTTAACAAAATCTACCTTATATTTGCTCGGATGAGTGTTTAGGCCTTGAGCATGTCACAATACAAAAGTCTTTCGCCTTCTTCAGAGTGTCACATGATGGTGTCTTGTGACCCGTCTTTATCAGCTGATGTTCCATGAGGGCGTGACTTACCTGTCACAAGAATGAAGGCAAGTCACGCCCCCCGCTGTCCGTTCACTCCGCCAAGATGCTGGTCCAGGTGGTAGAGAGGATGAAGGCTCCCTTGTCTCTGTTCATGGTTTTTATGCCTCGCTTGCAGATCTCAATGGCCTCTCTGATCCAGCGCTGTTGTTTGTTCTCTTCTGTGCGGATGACCCTGCCCTTCTCCCGGTCCATGATGTGGTTTTCCCTTTTGCAGTGGTCAGTGATTGCTGATTTGTAATGTTCATGTTGTGCTTGTTCTTTTACTGCTCTGATTTTTTTCATTTTTTTGACAGGTAAGCCACACCCTCATGGAACATCAGCTCAAGACACCATCATGCGACACTCTGAAGAAGGCGAAAGACTCGCCGAAACATGTCAGGTAAAAAATTATCCTAAAACATAATTGTCTGCTTTTAATGAATCAGTCAAATATCAATAATAAGAAGACAAAATGAACCTAATACAAATAAATGAATGCTTAATAACTCCCCTGCACATGCTCCTAAAAATCCAAACCTTCACCTGTAAATAAAACGTCCCGACCTGAAGACATCTTAATGTTATTATTTTGTTATACACACAGTGCCGCCAAGTGGAATCAAAAAATTTTTTTATTTTAATTTTCACGCACTGCACGGTGCCCTTTTGACGAATCCGACTGAAAATTAGTCAGAAAAGACTCTAGACAATGATCTTACTCTCTGCCGAATTTTGTGACATTTTGGCAAAAGGCGTGGCTATTACGGTGCTGAAAAGTCCGATTGTACTCTGTGGCAACAAAAGCTCCAGCAACATGAGTCAGATGATCCTATCTTCTCGAAGTTGCACACATTTGAGGATACTTAAGCCCTGAAGACATCTACCAACTTATTTTTCATCGTAGTAGTAGCGCCACCAACTGCTAATAGCTAATACAAGTTATTTTCTTGGATGTTTTTCTCCGTGCAACTCAACAAGGTCGCCCTCGTATATGCTCGGATGACTGTTTCGGGCCATGAGGACGTCATAATACGAAATTTGTCCTTTTTCATGAAAAGTTGTGGGAGTGGCATTGCACTGTTCGGCAATAAAACAACGCTGATTATGAGGTTCTAAATATGAACAACAACTCGTGAAACTTTACACACACATCAGGCCGAGCAAATTTATCAATATTTTATACGTTAGTTGTGCAGCTTTTTTTAAATGGCTCACCATGGCCCTCGAGAAATGTTCAAAAAAGCAGCCCTGGTTGAGTGTTTCACCTCGCTTTTTGTAAATTTTATGGAGTACAGTGAACCCTCGGTTATCGCGGTTAATGGGGACCGAGACCATCCGCGAAAACTGAAAATCCGCGAAGTAGCGGCGCACCTTCAAAAATGCTTTAAAAAAATATACAATATATATAATAAATATATAATATATATATATATATATATATATATATATATATATATATATACGGGGGGAGAGAGAGAGAGAGAGAGTGAAATTCATGTTATAACAAAAAAAACAAATTATTATTAAAACTTATTATTTTTTTATTCCCCAACCATTCTTTTTGTATTTATTTAATTACTCCGACTTTTACCTGCTGGTACGCCGTCCGGTGTGCCCTGTGAAATGAAAGGTGGCATTCTTTATTTATTTATTACATTTATTCATTCATAACTGACAGCCTCGCGCTCCGCTCGTGCCCGGGCAGAAGAGGTGCTCCAATTCGGCTTAACTGTGACACACGCCCGCCCTCCTCCCCCGGAGCTTCCATTCGGTTAAACTTAGGGGCCGCTTGGCACCGCCCGTGCCCGGGGAAGGTGCTCCTCTTCGGCTTACTGTGACGCGAGCATGCCCTCCTCCTCCGGAGCTTCCATTCGGTTAAACTTAGGGGCCGCCTGGAACCGCCCGTGCCCGGGGAAGGTGCTCCTCTTCGACTTACTGTGACGCGAGCATGCCCTCCTCCTCCGGAGCTTCCATTCGGTTAAACTCAGGGGCCGCTTGGAACCGCCCGTGCCCGGGGAAGGTGCTCCTCTACGGCTTAACTGCCACGCACGCCGGCCGGAGCTCTGGTACGGTCCGAACCGCGCGAAACGTCGCCACCGATCGTGTCCGGGGGAACGTGCTCTTCTTCGTCCACTCTCCTCTTCGCCCACGCTCTTCTTCGGCGCCCGCCGGCCGTCTAACCGCTCCAGCGCCCCGTCGTGCCGCTCGGCGAAACTACAATGCCCCCGAATATTTTTTAGACCCGCGAAGCACTGAACCCGCGAAAGGTGAACCTCGAAGTAGCGAGGGTTCACTGTATGTATAAGACCAAGACCTACAAAAAAGTCTCTTGGAGCAATGAGCTAGGTTTTACAGGAAGTCGGCCATTTTGAATTTACTTAAAAGGGGGCGGGTCTCCACAATGGACTTTGTGTAGAAATTATTATTGGGGCCCGAGCAGCGACCGCGGCGAGGTCCCTATTGTTTTTGTAGAAATTATTATTACTTTTATTATTATTATTATTATTATTATTATTAGGGCCTGAGCAGCGACCGCTGCGAAGTCCCTATTGTTTTTGTAGAAATTATTATTATTATTATTTTTCCGATTGTTCGATCGCATTTTTGACCCCCGAAACATGCACAAAAACTCACCAAACTTGGCAGTCTCATCGGGCATGGCGAAAAATTTGATATTTTTTAACGTCTAATATGAACAGGAAGTGAGTTATGAATTTTTGAAAGTCCGACTTTTGCCCTTTTTTGCATGTTTACAGGGGTCATTCTTTTGCACCTTGATCCTAAAGGCTTCATCTGATTGCCTTAAAGTTCTGTCTGGAGCATCTGAAGACCTGGCACAAACACTGGGGCTAAAATTTTTTGTTTCCGAAATACTATATGACGGGGGCGGGGCATCAAAGTTTTCACTTAAGATTTCCTTCGCCGCAATGGACAAAATGCTTAATAACTCTCCTGCACATGCTGCTAAAAATCCAAAACTTCTTATTCCATTCTTATTTATTCATCTAATTTATATATTTGTCTGTATTATTGTTGTATTGCACTGGAGAGGGGAGCCCTCTAATCTCGTTGCACACTTGTGTACAATGACAATAAAGGGATTTCTATTTCTATTCTATTCATGTACATAAAGAGTCTGTACCTGAAGACATCTATATGTTTATATTCAGTTATACACCTTGCGCCAATCAATATCATTTTTTACATTTTGACGTACTGCACGGTGCCCTTTTAACGAATCTGATTGAAAATTGGCTAGAAAAGACTCAAGACATTGATCTTACTCTATCCCTATTTTTGTGACTTTCCTTCGAAGGGCGTGGCTATTACGGTGCCGCAGAGTCTGATTATTCTCCGTGGCAACAAAAGTTCCTGCAAAATGATTCAGATGATCCATCTTCTCGAAATTTTTCACATTTGAGGATATTCAGGCCCTGAAGACGGCTGCCAACTTATTTTTGATCGCAGTGGTAGCGCCACCAACTGGTTAAAACAAATACAAATTATTTTCGTTGATTTTTTTCTCCGGGCAGGTTAACAAAATCTACCTTACATTTGCTCGGATGAGTGTTTAGGCCTTGAGGATGTCACAATACGAAAGTCTTTTGCCTTCTTCAGAGTGTCACATGATGGTGTCTTGTGGCCCGTCTTTATCAGCTGATGTTCCATGAGGGCGTGACTTACCTGTCACAAGAACGAAGGCAAGTCACGCCCCCCGCTGTCCGTTCACTCCGCCAAAATGCTGCTCCAGGTGGTAGAGAGGATGAAGGCTCCCTTGTCTCTGTTCATGGTTTTTATGCCTCGCTTGCAGATCTCAATGGCCTCTCTGATCCAGCGCTGTTGTTTGTTCTCTTCGGTGCGGATGACCCTGCCCTTCTCCCGGTCCATGATGTGGTTTTCCCTTTTGCAGTGGTCAGTGATTGCTGATTTGTAATGTTCATGTTGTGCTTGTTCTTTTACTGCTCTGATTTTTCATTTTTTTGACAGGTAAGTCACACCCTCATGGAACATCAGCTGATAAAGACGGGTCTCAAGACACCATCATGCGACACTCTGAAGAAGGCGAAAGACTCGCCGAAACATGTCAGGTAAAAAATTAACCTAAAACATAATTGTCTGCTTTTAATGAATCAGTCAAATATCAATAATAAGAAGACAAAATGAACCTAATACAAATAAATGAATGCTTAATAACTCCCCTGCACATGCTCCTAAAAATCCAAACCTTCACCTGTAAATAAAACGTCCCGACCTGAAGACATCTTAATGCTATTATTTTGTTATACACACAGTGCCGCCAAGTGGAATCAAAAATTTGTTTTTATTTTAATTTTCACGTACTGCACGGTGCCCTTTTGACGAATCCGACTGAAAATTAGTCAGAAAAGACTCAAGACAATGATCTTACTCTCTGCCGAATTTTGTGACGTTTTGGCAAAAGGCGTGGCTATTAAGGTGCTGAAAAGTCCGATTGTACTTTGTGGCAACAAAAGCTCCGGCAACATGACTCAGATGATCCTATCTTCTCGAAGTTGTACACATTTGAGGATACTTCAGCCCTGAAGACATCTACCAACTTATTTTACATCGTAGTAGTAGCGCCACCAACTGGTAAAAGCTAATACAAGTTATTTTCTTGGATGTTTTTCTCCGTGCAACTCAACAAGGTCGCCCTCATATATGCTCGGATGACTGTTTCGGCCATGAGGATGTCACAATACGAAATTCGTGATTTTTCGTGAAAAGTTGTGGGAGTGGCATTGCACTGTTCGGCAATAAAACAAAGCTGATTATGAGGTTCTAAATATGAACGACAACTCGTAAAACTTTACACACACATCAGGCCGAGCAAATTTATCAATATTTTATAAGTTAGTTGTGCAGCTTTTTTGAAATGGCTCGCCATGGCCCTCGAGAAATGTTAAAAAAAAGCAGCTCTGGTTGAGTGTTTCACCTCGCTTTTTGTAAATTTTATGGAGTACAGTGAACCCTCGGTTATCGCGGTTAATGGGGACCGAGACCACCCGCGAAAACTGAAAATCCGCGAAGTAGCGGCGCACCTTCAAAAATGCTTAAAAAAAATATACAATATATATAATAAATATATATATATATATATATATATATATATATATATATATATATACGGGGAGAGAGAGAGTGAAATTCATTTTATAACAAAAAAACCAAATTATTATTAAAACGTATTATTTTTTTATTCCCCAGCCATTCTTTTAGTATTTATTTAATTACTCCGACTTTTACCTGCTGGTACGCCGTCCGGTGTGCCCTGTGAAATGAAAGGTGGCATTCTTTATTTATTTATTCATTTATTCATTCATAACTGACAGCCTCGCGCTCCGCTCGTGCCCGGGCGGAAGAGGTGCTCCAATTCGGCTTAACTGTGACACACGCCGCCCTCCTCCCCCGGAACTTCCATTCGGTTAAACTTAGGGGCCGCTTGGCACCGCCCGTGCCCGGGGAAGGTGCTCCTCTTCGGCTTACTGTGACGCGAGCATGCCCTCCTCCTCCGGAGCTTCCATTCAGTTAAACTTAGGGGCCGCTTGGAACCGCCCGTGCCCGGGGAAGGTGCTCCTCTTCGGCTTACTGTGACGCGAGCATGCCCTCCTCCTCCGGAGCTTCCATTCGGTTAAACTTAGGGGCCGCTTGGCACCGCCCGTGCCCGGGGAAGGTGCTCCTCTACGGCTTAACTGCCACGCACGCCGGCCGGAGCTCTGGTACGGTCCGAACCGCGCGAAACGTCGCCACCGATCGTGTCAGGGAGAACGTGCTCTTCTTCGTCCACTCTCCTCTTCGCCCACGCTCTTCTTCGGCGCACGCCGGCCGTCTAACCGCTCCAGCGCCCCGTCGTGCCGCTCGGCGAAACTACAATGCCCCCGAATATTTTTTAGACCCGCGAAGCACTGAACCCGCGAAAGGTGAACCGCGAAGTAGCGAGGGTTCACTGTATGTATAAGACCAAGACCTACAAAAAAGTCTCTTGGAGCAATGAGCTAGGTTTTACAGGAAGTCGGCCATTTTGAATTTACTTAAAAGGGGGCGGGTCACCACAATGGACTTTGTGTAGAAATTATTATTGGGGCCCGAGCAGCGACGGCGGCGAGGTCCCTATTGTTTTTGTAGAAATTATTATTAGGGCCTGAGCAGCGACCGCTACGAGGTCCCCATTGTTTTTGTGGAAATTATTATTATTTTTATTATTATTATTATTAGGGCCCGAGCAGTGACCGCTGCGAGGTCCCTATTGTTTTTCTAGAAATTGTTATTAGGGCCCGAGCTGCGACGGCTGCGAGGTCCCTATTGTTTTTGTAGAAAATATTATTACTTTTATTATTATTAATATTATTATTATTATTATTAGGGCCTGAGCAGCGACCGCTGCGAAGTCCCTATTGTTTTTGTAGAAATTATTATTATTATTATTTTTCCGATTGTTCGATCGCATTTTTGACCCCGAAACATGCACAAAAACTCACCAAACTTGGCAGTCTCATCGGGCATGGCGAAAAATTTGATATTTTAACGTCTAATATGAACAGGAAGTGAGTTATGAATTTTTGAAAGTCCGACTTTTGCCCTTTTTTGCATGTTTACAGGGGTCATTCTTTTGCACCCTGATCCTAAAGGCTTCATCTGATTGCCTTAAAATTCTGTCTGTAGCATCTGAAGACCTGGGACAAACACTGGGGCTAAATTTTTTTGTTTCCGAAATACTATATGACGGGGGCGGGGCTTCAAAGTTTTCACTTAAGATTTCCTTCGCCGCAATGGACAAAATGCTTAATAACTCTCCTGCACATGCTGCTAAAAATCCAAAACTTCACATGTACATAAAAAGTCTGTACCTGAAGACATCTATATGTTTATATTCAGTTATACACCTTGCGCCAATCAATATCATTTTTTACATTTTGACGTACTGCACGGTGCCCTTTTAACGAATCTGATTGAAAATTGGCTAGAAAAGACTCAAGACATTGATCTTACTCTATCCCTATTTTTGTGACTTTCCTTCGAAGGGCGTGGCTATTACGGTGCCGCAGAGTCTGATTATTCTCCGTGGCAACAAAAGTTCCTGCAAAATGATTCAGATGATCCATCTTCTCGAAATTTTTCACATTTGAGGATATTCAGGCCCTGAAGACGGCTGCCAACTTATTTTTGATCGCAGTGGTAGCGCCACCAACTGGTTAAAACAAATACAAATTATTTTCGTTGATGTTTTTCTCCGGGCAGGTGAACAAAATCTACCTTATATTTGCTCGGATGAGTGTTTAGGCCTTGAGCATGTCACAATACGAAAGTCTTTCGCCTTCTTCAGAGTGTCACATGATGCTGTCTTGTGACCCGTCTTTATCAGCTGATGTTCCATGAGGGCGTGACTTACCTGTCACAAGAATGAAGGCAAGTCACGCCCCCCGCTGTCCGTTCACTCCGCCAAGATGCTGGTCCAGGTGGTAGAGAGGATGAAGGCTCCCTTGTCTCTGTTCATGGTTTTTATGCCTCGCTTGCAGATCTCAATGGCCTCTCTGATCCAGCGCTGTTGTTTGTTCTCTTCTGTGCGGATGACCCTGCCCTTCTCCCGGTCCATGATGTGGTTTTCCCTTTTGCAGTGGTCAGTGATTGCTGATTTGTAATGTTCATGTTGTGCTTGTTCTTTTACTGCTCTGATTTTTTTCATTTTTTTGACAGGTAAGTCACACCCTCATGGAACATCAGCTCAAGACACCATCATGCGACACTCTGAAGAAGGCGAAAGACTCGCCGAAACATGTCAGGTAAAAAATTAACCTAAAACATAATTGTCTGCTTTTAATGAATCAGTCAAATATCAATAATAAGAAGACAAAATGAACCTAATACAAATAAATGAATGCTTAATAACTCCCCTGCACATGCTCCTAAAAATCCAAACCTTCACCTGTAAATAAAACGTCCCGACCTGAAGACATCGTAATGTTATTATTTTGTTATACACACAGTGCCGCCAAGTGGAATCAAAAATTTGTTTTTATTTTAATTTTCACGTACTGCACGGTGCCCTTTTGACGAATCCGACTGAAAATGAGTCAGAAAAGACTCAAGACAATGATCTTACTCTCTGCCGAATTTTGTGGCGTTTTGGCAAAAGGCGTGGCTATTAAGGTGCTGAAAAGTCCGATTGTACTCTGTGGCAACAAAAGCTCCGGCAACATGACTCAGATGATCTTATCTTCTCGAAGTTGTACACATTTGAGGATACTTCAGCCCTGAAGACATCTACCAACTTATTTTACATCGTAGTAGTAGCGCCACCAACTGGTAAAAGCTAATACAAGTTATTTTCTTGTATGTTTTTCTCCGTGCAACTCAACAAGGTCGCCCTCATATATGCTCGGATGACTGTTTCGGCCATGAGGATGTCACAATACGAAATTCGTCCTTTTTCGTGAAAAGTTGTGGGAGTGGCATTGCACTGTTCGGCAATAAAACAAAGCTGATTATGAGGTTCTAAATATGAACGACAACTCGTAAAACTTTACACACACATCAGGCCGAGCAAATTTATCAATATTTTATACGTTAGTTGTGCAGCTTTTTTGAAATGGCTCGCCATGGCCCTCGAGAAATGTTAAAAAAAGCAGCTCTGGTTGAGTGTTTCACCTCGCTTTTTGTAAATTTTATGGAGTACAGTGAACCCTCGGTTATCGCGGTTAATGGGGACCGAGACCACCCGCGAAAACTGAAAATCCGCGAAGTAGCGGCGCACCTTCAAAAATGCTTAAAAAAAATATACAATATATATAATAAATATATATATATATATATATATATATATATATATATATATATATATATATATATATATACGGGGAGAGAGAGAGTGAAATTCATGTTATAACAAAAAAACCAAATTATTATTAAAACGTATTATTTTTTTATTCCCCAGCCATTCTTTTAGTATTTATTTAATTACTCCAACTTTTACCTGCTGGTACGCCGTCCGGTGTGCCCTGTGAAATGAAAGGTGGCATTCTTTATTTATTTATTCATTTATTCATTCATAACTGACAGCCTCGCGCTCCGCTCGTGCCCGGGCAGAAGAGGTGCTCCAATTTGGCTTAACTGTGACACACGCCCGCCCTCCTCCCCCGGAGCTTCCATTCGGTTAAACTTAGGGGCCGCTTGGCACCGCCCGTGCCCGGGGAAGGTGCTCCTCTTCGGCTTACTGTGACGCGAGCATGCCCTCCTCCTCCGGAGCTTCCATTCGGTTAAACTTAGGGGCCGCTTGGAACCGCCCGTGCCCGGGGAAGGTGCTCCTCTACAGCTTAACTGCCACGCACGCCGGCCGGAGCTCTGGTACGGTCCGAACCGCGCGAAACGTCGCCACCGATCGTGTCCGAGGGAACGTGCTCTTCTTCGTCCACTCTCCTCTTCGCCCACGCTCTTCTTCGGCGCACGGCGGCCGTCTAACCGCTCCAGCGCCCCGTCGTGCCGCTCGGCGAAACTACAATGCCCCCGAATATTTTTTAGACCCGCGAAGCACTGAACCCGCGAAAGGTGAACCGCGAAGTAGCGAGGGTTCACTGTATGTATAAGACCAAGACCTACAAAAAAGTCTCTTGGAGCAATGAGCTAGGTTTTACAGGAAGTCGGCCATTTTGAATTTACTTAAAAGGGGGCGGGTCACCACAATGGACTTTGTGTAGAAATTATTATTGGGGCCCGAGCACCGACCGCGGCGAGGTCCCTATTGTTTTTGTAGAAAACATTATTACTTTTATTATTATTATTATTATTATTATTAGGGCCTGAGCAGCGACCGCTGCGAAGTCCCTATTGTTTTTGTAGAAATTATTATTATTATTATTTTTCCGATTGTTCGATCGCATTTTTGACCCCCGAAACATGCACAAAAACTCACCAAACTTGGCAGTCTCATCGGGCATGGCGAAAAATTTGATATTTTAACGTCTAATATGAACAGGAAGTGAGTTATGAATTTTTGAAAGTCCGACTTTTGCCCTTTTTTGCATGTTTACAGGGGTCATTCTTTTGCACCCTGATCCTAAAGGCTTCATCTGATTGCCTTAAAATTCTGTCTGTAGCATCTGAAGACCTGGGACAAACACTGGGGCTAAAATTTTTTGTTTCCGAAATACTATATGACGGGGGCGGGGCTTCAAAGTTTTCACTTAAGATTTCCTTCGCCGCAATGGACAAAATGCTTAATAACTCTCCTGCACATGCTGCTAAAAATCCAAAACTTCACATGTACATAAAGAGTCTGTACCTGAAGACATCTATATGTTTATATTCAGTTATACAACTTGCGCCAATCAATATCATTTTTTACATTTTGACGTACTGCATGGTGCCCTTTTAACGAATCCGATTGAAAATTGGCTAGAAAAGACTCAAGACATTGATCTTACTCTATCCCTATTTTTATGACTTTCCTTCAAAGGGCGTGGCTATTACGGTGCCGCAGAGTCTGATTATTCTCCGTGGCAACAAAAGTTCCTGCAAAATGATTCAGATGATCCATCTTCTGGAAATCTTTCACATTTGAGGATATTCAGGCCCTGAAGACGGCTGCCAACTTATTTTTGATCGCAGTGGTAGCGCCACCAACTGGTTAAAACAAATACAAATTATTTTCGTTGATGTTTTTCTCCGGGCAGGTGAACAAAATCTACCTTATATTTGCTCGGATGAGTGTTTAGGCCTTGAGCATGTCACAATACAAAAGTCTTTCGCCTTCTTCAGAGTGTCACATGATGCTGTCTTGTGACCCGTCTTTATCAGCTGATGTTCCATGAGGGCGTGACTTACCTGTCACAAGAATGAAGGCAAGTCACGCCCCCCGCTGTCCGTTCACTCCGCCAAGATGCTGGTCCAGGTGGTAGAGAGGATGAAGGCTCCCTTGTCTCTGTTCATGGTTTTTATGCCTCGCTTGCAGATCTCAATGGCCTCTCTGATCCAGCGCTGTTGTTTGTTCTCTTCTGTGCGGATGACCCTGCCCTTCTCCCGGTCCATGATGTGGTTTTCCCTTTTGCAGTGGTCAGTGATTGCTGATTTGTAATGTTCATGTTGTGCTTGTTCTTTTACTGCTCTGATTTTTTCATTTTTTTGACAGGTAAGTCACACCCTCATGGAACATCAGCTGATAAAGACGGGTCTCAAGACACCATCATGCGACACTCTGAAGAAGGCGAAAGACTCGCCGAAACATGTCAGGTAAAAAATTAACCTAAAACATAATTGTCTGCTTTTAATGAATCAGTCAAATATCAATAATAAGAAGACAAAATGAACCTAATACAAATAAATGAATGCTTAATAACTCCCCTGCACATGCTCCTAAAAATCCAAACCTTCACCTGTAAATAAAACGTCCCGACCTGAAGACATCTTAATGTTATTATTTTGTTATACACACAGTGCCGCCAAGTGGAATAAAAATTTTTTTTTTATTTTAATTTTCACGTACTGCACGGTGCCCTTTTGACGAATCCGACTGAAAATTAGTCAGAAAAGACTCAAGACAATGATCTTACTCTCTGCCGAATTTTGTGACGTTTTGGCAAAAGGCGTGGCTATTAAGGTGCTGAAAAGTCCGATTGTACTCTGTGGCAACAAAAGCTCCGGCAACATGACTCAGATGATCCTATCTTCTCGAAGTTGTACACATTTGAGGATACTTCAGCCCTGAAGACATCTACCAACTTATTTTACATTGTAGTAGTAGCGCCACCAACTGGTAAAAGCTAATACAAGTTATTTTCTTGGATGTTTTTCTCCGTGCAACTCAACAAGGTCGCCCTCATATATGCTCGGATGACTGTTTCGGCCATGAGGATGTCACAATACGAAATTTGTGATTTTTCGTGAAAAGTTGTGGGAGTGGCATTGCACTGTTCGGCAATAAAACAAAGCTGAATATGAGGTTCTAAATATGAACGACAACTCGTAAAACTTTACACACACATCAGGCCGAGCAAATTTATCAATATTTTATACGTTAGTTGTGCAGCTTTTTTGAAATGGCTCGCCATGGCCCTCGAGAAATGTTAAAAAAAAGCAGCTCTGGTTGAGTGTTTCACCTCGCTTTTTGTAAATTTTATGGAGTACAGTGAACCCTCGGTTATCGCGGTTAATGGGGACCGAGACCACCCGCGAAAACTGAAAATCCGCGAAGTAGCGGCGCACCTTCAAAAATGCTTAAAAAAAATATACAATATATACAATAAATATATAAATATATATATATATATATATATATATATATATATATATATACGGGGAGAGAGAGAGTGAAATTCATGTTATAACAAAAAAACCAAATTATTATTAAAACGTATTATTTTTTTATTCCCCAGCCATTCTTTTTGTATTTATTTAATTACTCCGACTTTTACCTGCTGGTACGCCGTCCGGTGTGCCCTGTGAAATGAAAGGTGGCATTCTTTATTTATTTATTCATTTATTCATTCATAACTGACAGCCTCGCGCTCCGCTCGTGCCCGGGCAGAAGAGGTGCTCCAATTTGGCTTAACTGTGACACACGCCCGTCCTCCTCCCCCGGAGCTTCCATTCGGTTAAACTTAGGGGCCGCTTGGCACCGCCCGTGCCCGGGGAAGGTGCTCCTCTTCGGCTTACTGTGACGCGAGCATGCCCTCCTCCTCCGGAGCTTCCATTCGGTTAAACTTAGGGGCCGCTTGGAACCGCCCGTGCCCGGGGAAGGTGCTCCTCTTCGGCTTACTGTGACGCGAGCATGCCCTCCTCCTCCGGAGCTTCCATTCGGTTAAACTTAGGGGCCGCTTGGCACCGCCCGTGCCCGGGGAAGGTGCTCCTCTACGGCTTAACTGCCACGCACGCTGGCCGGAGCTCTGGTACGGTCCGAACCGCGCGAAACGTCGCCACCGATCGTGTCCGGGGGAACGTGCTCTTCTTCGTCCACTCTCCTCTTCGCCCACGCTCTTCTTCGGCGCACGCCGGCCGTCTAACCGCTCCAGCGCCCCGTCGTGCCGCTCGGCGAAACTACAATGCCCCCGAATATTTTTTAGACCCGCGAAGCACTGAACCCGCGAAAGGTGAACCGCGAAGTAGCGAGGGTTCACTGTATGTATAAGACCAAGACCTACAAAAAAGTCTCTTGGAGCAATGAGCTAGGTTTTACAGGAAGTCGGCCATTTTGAATTTACTTAAAAGGGGGCGGGTCACCACAATGGACTTTGTGTAGAAATTATTATTGGGGCCCGAGCAGCGACCGCGGCGAGGTCCCTATTGTTTTTGTAGAAAATATTATTACTTTTATTATTATTATTATTATTATTATTAGGGCCTGAGCAGCGACCGCTGCGAAGTCCCTATTGTTTTTGTAGAAATTATTATTATTATTATTTTTCCGATTGTTCGATCGCATTTTTGACCCCCGAAACATGCACAAAAACTCACCAAACTTGGCAGTCTCATCGGGCATGGCGAAAAATTTGATATTTTAACGTCTAATATGAACAGGAAGTGAGTTATGAATTTTTGAAAGTCCGACTTTTGCCCTTTTTTGCATGTTTACAGGGGTCATTCTTTTGCACCCTGATCCTAAAGGCTTCATCTGATTGCCTTAAAATTCTGTCTGTAGCATCTGAAGACCTGGGACAAACACTGGGGCTAAAATTGTTTGTTTCCGAAATACTATATGACGGGGGCGGGGCATCAAAGTTTTCACTTAAGATTTCCTTCGCCGCAATGGACAAAATGCTTAATAACTCTCCTGCACATGCTGCTAAAAATCCAAAACTTCACATGTACATAAAGAGTCTGTACCTGAAGACATCTATATGTTTATATTCAGTTATACACCTTGCGCCAATCAATATCATTTTTTACATTTTGACGTACTGCACGGTGCCCTTTTAACGAATCTGATTGAAAATTGGCTAGAAAAGACTCAAGACATTGATCTTACTCTATCCCTATTTTTACGACTTTCCTTCAAAGGGCGTGGCTATTACGGTGCCGCAGAGTCTGATTATTCTCCGTGGCAACAAAAGTTCCTGCAAAATGATTCAGATGATCCATCTTCTGGAAATCTTTCACATTTGAGGATATTCAGGCCCTGAAGACGGCTGCCAACTTATTTTTGATCGCAGTGGTAGTGCCACCAACTGGTTAAAACAAATACAAATTATTTTCGTTGATGTTTTTCTCCGGGCAGGTGAACATAATCTACCTTATATTTGCTCGGATGAGTGTTTAGGCCTTGAGCATGTCACAATACGAAAGTCTTTCGCCTTCTTCAGAGTGTCACATGATGCTGTCTTGTGACCCGTCTTTATCAGCTGATGTTCCATGAGGGCGTGACTTACCTGTCACAAGAATGAAGGCAAGTCACGCCCCCCGCAGTCCGTTCACTCCGCCAAGATGCTGCTCCAGGTGGTAGAGAGGATGAAGGCTCCCTTGTCTCTGTTCATGGTTTTTATGCCTCGCTTGCAGATCTCAATGGCCTCTCTGATCCAGCGCTGTTGTTTGTTCTCTTCTGTGCGGATGACCCTGCCCTTCTCCCGGTCCATGATGTGGTTTTCCCTTTTGCAGTGGTCAGTGATTGCTGATTTGTAATGTTCATGTTGTGCTTGTTCTTTTACTGCTCTGATTTTTTCATTTTTTTGACAGGTAAGTCACACCCTCATGGAACATCAGCTCAAGACACCATCATGCGACACTCTGAAGAAGGCAAAAGACTCGCCGAAACATGTCAGGTAAAAAATTAACCTAAAACATAATTGTCTGCTTTTAATGAATCAGTCAAATATCAATAATAAGAAGACAAAATGAACCTAATACAAATAAATGAATGCTTAATAACTCCCCTGCACATGCTCCTAAAAATCCAAACCTTCACCTGTAAATAAAACGTCCCGACCTGAAGACATCTTAATGTTATTATTTTGTTATACACACAGTGCCGCCAAGTGGAATCAAAAATTTGTTTTTATTTTAATTTTCACATACTGCACGGTGCCCTTTTGACGAATCCGACTGAAAATGAGTCAGAAAAGATTCAAGACAATGATCTTACTCTCTGCCGAATTTTGTGACGTTTTGGCAAAAGGCGTGGCTATTAAGGTGCTGAAAAGTCCGATTGTACTCTGTGGCAACAAAAGCTCCGGCAACATGACTCAGATGATCCTATCTTCTCGAAGTTGTACACATTTGAGGATACTTCAGCCCTGAAGACATCTACCAACTTATTTTACATCGTAGTAGTAGCGCCACCAACTGGTAAAAGCTAATACAAGTTATTTTCTTGGATGTTTTTCTCCGTGCAACTCAACAAGGTCGCCCTCATATATGCTCGGATGACTGTTTCGGCCATGAGGATGTCACAATACGAAATTCGTCCTTTTTCATGAAAAGTTGTGGGAGTGGCATTGCACTGTTCGGCAATAAAACAAAGCTGATTATGAGGTTCTAAATATGAACGACAACTCGTAAAACTTTACACACACATCAGGCCGAGCAAATTTATCAATATTTTATACGTTAGTTGTGCAGCTTTTTTGAAATGGCTCGCCATGGCCCTCGAGAAATGTTAAAAAAAGCAGCTCTGGTTGAGTGTTTCACCTCGCTTTTTGTAAATTTTATGGAGTACAGTGAACCCTCGGTTATCGCGGTTAACGGGGACCGAGACCACCCGCGAAAACTGAAAATCCGCGAAGTAGCGGCGCACCTTCAAAAATGCTTAAAAAAAATAAACAATATATATAATAAATATATATATATATATATATATATATATATATATATATATATATATACGGGGAGAGAGAGAGTGAAATTCATGTTATAACAAAAAAACTAAATTATTATTAAAACGTATTATTTTTTTATTCCCCAGCCATTCTTTTAGTATTTATTCAATTACTCCGACTTTTACCTGCTGGTACGCCGTCCGGTGTGCCCTGTGAAATGAAAGGTGGCATTCTTTATTTATTTATTCATTCATAACTGACAGCCTCGCGCTCCGCTCGTGCCCGGGCAGAAGAGGTGCTCCAATTTGGCTTAACTGTGACACACGCCCGCCCTCCTCCCCCGGAGCTTCCATTCGGTTAAACTTAGGGGCCGCTTGGCACCGCCCGTGCCCGGGGAAGGTGCTCCTCTTCGGCTTACTGTGACGCGAGCATGCCCTCCTCCTCCGGAGCTTCCATTCGGTTAAACTTAGGGGCCGCTTGGAACCGCCCGTGCCCGGGGAAGGTGCTCCTCTACGGCTTAACTGCCACGCACGCCGGCCGGAGCTCTGGTACGGTCCGAACCGCGCGAAACGTCGCCACCGATCGTGTCCGGGGGAACGTGCTCTTCTTCGTCCACTCTCCTCTTCGCCCACGCTCTTCTTCGGCGCACGCCGGCCGTCTAACCGCTCCAGCGCCCCGTCGTGCCGCTCGGCGAAACTACAATGCCCCCGAATATTTTTTAGACCCGCGAAGCACTGAACCCGCGAAAGGTGAACCGCGAAGTAGCGAGGGTTCACTGTATGTATAAGACCAAGACCTACAAAAAAGTCTCTTGGAGCAATGAGCTAGGTTTTACAAGAAGTCGGCCATTTTGAATTTACTTAAAAGGGGGCGGGTCACCACAATGGACTTTGTGTAGAAATTATTATTGGGGCCCGAGCAGCGACCGCGGCGAGGTCCCTATTGTTTTTGTAGAAGATATTATTACTTTTATTATTATTATTATTATTATTATTAGGGCCTGAGCAGCGACCGCTGCGAAGTACCTATTGTTTTTGTAGAAATTATTATTATTATTATTTTTCCGATTGTTCGATCGCATTTTTGACCCCCGAAACATGCACAAAAACTCACCAAACTTGGCAGTCTCATCGGGCATGGCGAAAAATTTGATATTTTAACGTCTAATATGAACAGGAAGTGAGTTATGAATTTTTGAAAGTCCGACTTTTGCCCTTTTTTGCATGTTTACAGGGGTCATTCTTTTGCACCCTGATCCTAAAGGCTTCATCTGATTGCCTTAAAATTCTGTCTGTAGCATCTGAAGACCTGGCACAAACACTGGGGCTAAAAATTTTTGTTTCCAAAATACTATATGACGGGGGCGGGGCATCAAAGTTTTCACTTAAGATATCCTTCGCCGCAATGGACAAAATGCTTAATAACTCTCCTGCACATGCTGCTAAAAATCCAAAACTTCACATGTACATAAAGAGTCTGTACCTGAAGACATCTATATGTTTATATTCAGTTATACACCTTGCGCCAATCAATATCATTTTTTACATTTTGACGTACTGCACGGTGCCCTTTTAACGAATCTGATTGAAAATTGGCTAGAAAAGACTCAAGACATTGATCTTACTCTATCCCTATTTTTGTGACTTTCCTTCGAAGGGCGTGGCTATTACGGTGCCGCAGAGTCTGATTATTCTCCGTGGCAACAAAAGTTCCTGCAAAATGATTCAGATGATCCATCTTCTCGAAATTTTTCACATTTGAGGATATTCAGGCCCTGAAGACGGCTGCCAACTTATTTTTGATCGCAGTGGTAGCGCCACCAACTGGTTAAAACAAATACAAATTATTTTCGTTGATTTTTTTCTCCGGGCAGGTTAACAAAATCTACCTTACATTTGCTCGGATGAGTGTTTAGGCCTTGAGGATGTCACAATACGAAAGTCTTTCGCCTTCTTCAGAGTGTCACATGATGGTGTCTTGTGGCCCGTCTTTATCAGCTGATGTTCCATGAGGGCGTGACTTACCTGTCACAAGAATGAAGGCAAGTCACGCCCCCCGCTGTCCGTTCACTCCGCCAAAATGCTGCTCCAGGTGGTAGAGAGGATGAAGGCTCCCTTGTCTCTGTTCATGGTTTTTATGCCTCGCTTGCAGATCTCAATGGCCTCTCTGATCCAGCGCTGTTGTTTGTTCTCTTCGGTGCGGATGACCCTGCCCTTCTCCCGGTCCATGATGTGGTTTTCCCTTTTGCAGTGGTCAGTGATTGCTGATTTGTAATGTTCATGTTGTGCTTGTTCTTTGACTGCTCTGATTTTTCATTTTTTTGACAGGTAAGTCACACCCTCATGGAACATCAGCTGATAAAGACGGGTCTCAAGACACCATCATGCGACACTCTGAAGAAGGCGAAAGACTCGCCGAAACATGTCAGGTAAAAAATTTACCTAAAACATAATTGTCTGCTTTTAATGAATCAGTCAAATATCAATAATAAGAGGACAAAATGAACCTAATACAAATAAACGAATGCTTAATAACTCCCCTGCACATGCTCCTAAAAATCCAAACCTTCACCTGTAAATAAAACGTCCCGACCTGAAGACATCTTAATGTTATTATTTTGTTATACACACAGTGCCGCCAAGTGGAATCAAAAATTTGTTTTTATTTTAATTTTCACGTACTGCACGGTGCCCTTTTGACGAATCCGACTGAAAATTAGTCAGAAAAGACTCAAGACAATGATCTTACTCTCTGCCGAATTTTGTGACGTTTTGGCAAAAGGCGTGGCTATTAAGGTGCTGAAAAGTCCGATTGTACTCTGTGGCAACAAAAGCTCCGGCAACATGACTCAGATGATCCTATCTTCTCGAAGTTGTACACATTTGAGGATACCTCAGCCCTGAAGACATCTACCAACTTATTTTACATCGTAGTAGTAGCGCCACCAACTGGTAAAAGCTAATACAAGTTATTTTCTTGGATGTTTTTCTCCGTGCAACTCAACAAGGTCGCCCTCATATATGCTCGGATGACTGTTTCGGCCATGAGGATGTCACAATACGAAATTCGTGATTTTTCGTGAAAAGTTGTGGGAGTGGCATTGCACTGTTCGGCAATAAAACAAAGCTGATTATGAGGTTCTAAATATGAACGACAACTCGTAAAACTTTACACACACATCAGGCCGAGCAAATTTATCAATATTTTATACGTTAGTTGTGCAGCTTTTTTGAAATGGCTCGCCATGGCCCTCGAGAAATGTTAAAAAAAAGCAGCTCTGGTTGAATGTTTCACCTCGCTTTTTGTAAATTTTATGGAGTACAGTGAACTCTCTGTTATCGCGGTTAATGGGGACCGAGACCATCCGCGAAAACTGAAAATCCGCGAAGTAGCGGCGCACCTTCAAAAATGCTTAAAAAAAATATACAATATATATAATAAATATATAAATATATATATATATATATATATATATATATACGGGGAGAGAGAGAGTGAAATTCATGTTATAACAAAAAAAACAAATTATTATTAAAACGTATTATTTTTTTATTCCCCAGCCATTCTTTTTGTATTTATTTAATTACTCCGACTTTTACCTGCTGGTACGCCGTCCGGTGTGCCCTGTGAAATGAAAGGTGGCATTCTTTATTTATTTATTCATTTATTCATTCATAACTGACAGCCTCGCGCTCCGCTCGTGCCCGGGCAGAAGAGGTGCTCCAATTTGGCTTAACTGTGACACACGCCCGTCCTCCTCCCCCGGAGCTTCCATTCGGTTAAACTTAGGGGCCGCTTGGCACCGCCCGTGCCCGGGGAAGGTGCTCCTCTTCGGCTTACTGTGACGCGAGCATGCCCTCCTCCTCCGGAGCTTCCATTCGGTTAAACTTAGGGGCCGCTTGGAACCGCCCGTGCCCGGGGAAGGTGCTCCTCTTCGGCTTACTGTGACGCGAGCATGCCCTCCTCCTCCGGAGCTTCCATTCGGTTAAACTTAGGGGCCGCTTGGCACCGCCCGTGCCCGGGGAAGGTGCTCCTCTACGGCTTAACTGCCACGCACGCTGGCCGGAGCTCTGGTACGGTCCGAACCGCGCGAAACGTCGCCACCGATCGTGTCCGGGGGAACGTGCTCTTCTTCGTCCACTCTCCTCTTCGCCCACGCTCTTCTTCGGCGCACGCCGGCCGTCTAACCGCTCCAGCGCCCCGTCGTGCCGCTCGGCGAAACTACAATGCCCCCGAATATTTTTTAGACCCGCGAAGCACTGAACCCGCGAAAGGTGAACCGCGAAGTAGCGAGGGTTCACTGTATGTATAAGACCAAGACCTACAAAAAAGTCTCTTGGAGCAATGAGCTAGGTTTTACAGGAAGTCGGCCATTTTGAATTTACTGAAAAGGGGGCGGGTCACCACAATGGACTTTGTGTAGAAATTATTATTGGGGCCCGAGCAGCGACCGCGGCGAGGTCCCTATTGTTTTTGTAGAAGATATTATTACTTTTATTATTATTATTATTAGGGTCTGAGCAGCGACCGCTGCGAAGTCCCTATTGTTTTTGTAGAAATTATTATTATTATTATTTTTCCGATTGTTCGATCGCATTTTTGACCCCCGAAACATGCACAAAAACTCACCAAACTTGGCAGTCTCATCGGGCATGGCGAAAAATTTGATATTTTAACGTCTAATATGAACAGGAAGTGAGTTATGAATTTTTGAAAGTCCGACTTTTGCCCTTTTTTGCATGTTTACAGGGGTCATTCTTTTGCACCCTGATCCTAAAGGCTTCATCTGATTGCCTTAAAATTCTGTCTGTAGCATCTGAAGACCTGGCACAAACACTGGGGCTAAAATTTTTTGTTTCCGAAATACTATATGACGGGGGCGAGGCATCAAAGTTTTCACTTAAGATTTCCTTCGCCGCAATGGACAAAATGCTTAATAACTCTCCTGCACATGCTGCTAAAAATCCAAAACTTCACATGTTCATAAAGAGTCTGTACCTGAAGACTTCTATATATTTATATTCATTTATACACCTTGCGCCAATCAATATCATTTTTTACATTTTGACGTACTGCACGGTGCCCTTTTAACGAATCTGATTGAAAATTGGCTAGAAAAGACTCAAGACATTGATCTTACTCTATCCCTATTTTTGTGACTTTCCTTCGAAGGGCGTGGCTATTACGGTGCCGCAGAGTCTGATTATTCTCCGTGGCAACAAAAGTTCCTGCAAAATGATTCAGATGATCCATCTTCTCGAAATTTTTCACATTTGAGGATATTCAGGCCCTGAAGACGGCTGCCAACTTATTTTTGATCGCAGTGGTAGCGCCACCAACTGGTTAAAACAAATACAAATTATTTTCGTTGATTTTTTTCTCCGGGCAGGTTAACAAAATCTACCTTACATTTGCTCGGATGAGTGTTTAGGCCTTGAGGATGTCACAATACGAAAGTCTTTCGCCTTCTTCAGAGTGTCACATGATGGTGTCTTGTGGCCCGTCTTTATCAGCTGATGTTCCATGAGGGCGTGACTTACCTGTCACAAGAATGAAGGCAAGTCACGCCCCCCGCTGTCCGTTCACTCCGCCAAAATGCTGCTCCAGGTGGTAGAGAGGATGAAGGCTCCCTTGTCTCTGTTCATGGTTTTTATGCCTCGCTTGCAGATCTCAATGGCCTCTCTGATCCAGCGCTGTTGTTTGTTCTCTTCGGTGCGGATGACCCTGCCCTTCTCCCGGTCCATGATGTGGTTTTCCCTTTTGCAGTGGTCAGTGATTGCTGATTTGTAATGTTCATGTTGTGCTTGTTCTTTGACTGCTCTGATTTTTCATTTTTTTGACAGGTAAGTCACACCCTCATGGAACATCAGCTGATAAAGACGGGTCTCAAGACACCATCATGCGACACTCTGAAGAAGGCGAAAGACTCGCCGAAACATGTCAGGTAAAATATTAACCTAAAACATAATTGTCTGCTTTTAATGAATCAGTCAAATATCAATAATAAGAAGACAAAATGAACCTAATACAAATAAATGAATGCTTAATAACTCCCCTGCACATGCTCCTAAAAATCCAAACCTTCACCTGTAAATAAAACGTCCCGACCTGAAGACATCTTAATGTTATTATTTTGTTATACACACAGTGCCGCCAAGTGGAATCAAAAATTTGTTTTTATTTTAATTTTCACGTACTGCACGGTGCCCTTTTGACGAATCCGACTGAAAATTAGTCAGAAAAGACTCAAGACAATGATCTTACTCTCTGCCGAATTTTGTGACGTTTTGGCAAAAGGCGTGGCTATTAAGGTGCTGAAAAGTCCGATTGTACTCTGTGGCAACAAAAGCTCCGGCAACATGACTCAGATGATCCTATCTTCTCGAAGTTGTACACATTTGAGGATACTTCAGCCCTGAAGACATCTACCAACTTATTTTACATCGTAGTAGTAGCGCCACCAACTGGTAAAAGCTAATACAAGTTATTTTCTTGGATGTTTTTCTCCGTGCAACTCAACAAGGTCGCCCTCATATATGCTCGGATGACTGTTTCGGCCATGAGGATGTCACAATACGAAATTCGTCCTTTTTCATGAAAAGTTGTGGGAGTGGCATTGCACTGTTCGGCAATAAAACAAAGCTGATTATGAGGTTCTAAATATGAACGTCAACTCGTAAAACTTTACACACACATCAGGCCGAGCAAATTTATCAATATTTTATACGTTAGTTGTGCAGCTTTTTTGAAATGGCTCGCCATGGCCCTCGAGAAATGTTAAAAAAAAGCAGCTCTGGTTGAGTGTTTCACCTCGCTTTTTGTAAATTTTATGGAGTACAGTGAACCCTCGGTTATCGCCGTTAATGGGGACCGAGACCATCCGCGAAAACTGAAAATCCGCGAAGTAGCGGCGCACCTTCAAAAATGCTTAAAAAAAATATACAATATATATAATAAATATATATATATATATATATATATATATATATATATATATGTATATGCGGGGAGAGAGAGAGTGAAATTCATGTTATAACAAAAAAAACAAATTATTATTAAAACGTATTATTTTTTTATTCCCCAGCCATTCTTTTTGTATTTATTTAATTACTCCGACTTTTACCTGCTGGTACGCCGTCCGGTGTGCCCTGTGAAATGAAAGGTGGCATTCTTTATTTATTTATTCATTTATTCATTCATAACTGACAGCCTCGCGCTCCGCTCGTGCCCGGGCAGAAGAGGTGCTCCAATTTGGCTTAACTGTGACACACGCCCGTCCTCCTCCCCCGGAGCTTCCATTCGGTTAAACTTAGGGGCCGCTTGGCACCGCCCGTGCCCGGGGAAGGTGCTCCTCTTCGGCTTACTGTGACGCGAGCATGCCCTCCTCCTCCGGAGCTTCCATTCGGTTAAACTTAGGGGCCGCTTGGAACCGCCCGTGCCCGGGGAAGGTGCTCCTCTTCGGCTTAGTGTGACGCGAGCATGCCCTCCTCCTCCGGAGCTTCCATTCGGTTAAACTTAGGGGCCGCTTGGCACCGCCCGTGCCCGGGGAAGGTGCTCCTCTACGACTTAACTGCCACGCACGCTGGCCGGAGCTCTGGTACGGTCCGAACCGCGCGAAACGTCGCCACCGATCGTGTCCGGGGGAACGTGCTCTTCTTCGTCCACTCTCCTCTTCGCCCACGCTCTTCTTCGGCGCACGCCGGCCGTCTAACCGCTCCAGCGCCCCGTCGTGCCGCTCGGCGAAACTACAATGCCCCCGAATATTTTTTAGACCCGCGAAGCACTGAACCCGCGAAAGGTGAACCGCGAAGTAGCGAGGGTTCACTGTATGTATAAGACCAAGACCTACAAAAAAGTCTCTTGGAGCAATGAGCTAGGTTTTACAGGAAGTCGGCCATTTTGAATTTACTTAAAAGGGGGCGGGTCACCACAATGGACTTTGTGTAGAAATTATTATTGGGGCCCGAGCAGCGACCGCGGCGAGGTCCCTATTGTTTTTGTAGAAGATATTATTACTTTTATTATTATTATTATTATTATTATTAGGGTCTGAGCAGCGACCGCTGCGAAGTCCCTATTGTTTTTGTAGAAATTATTATTATTATTATTTTTCCGATTGTTCGATCGCATTTTTGACCCCCGAAACATGCACAAAAACTCACCAAACTTGGCAGTCTCATCGGGCATGGCGAAAAATTTGATATTTTAACGTCTAATATGAACAGGAAGTGAGTTATGAATTTTTGAAAGTCCGACTTTTGCCCTTTTTTGCATGTTTACAGGGGTCATTCTTTTGCACCCTGATCCTAAAGGCTTCATCTGATTGCCTTAAAATTCTGTCTGTAGCATCTGAAGACCTGGCACAAACACTGGGGCTAAAATTTTTTGTTTCCGAAATACTATATGACGGGGGCGAGGCATCAAAGTTTTCACTTAAGATTTCCTTCGCCGCAATGGACAAAATGCTTAATAACTCTCCTGCACATGCTGCTAAAAATCCAAAACTTCACATGTTCATAAAGAGTCTGTACCTGAAGACTTCTATATATTTATATTCATTTATACACCTTGCGCCAATCAATATCATTTTTTACATTTTGACGTACTGCACGGTGCCCTTTTAACGAATCTGATTGAAAATTGGCTAGAAAAGACTCAAGACATTGATCTTACTCTATCCCTATTTTTGTGACTTTCCTTCGAAGGGCGTGGCTATTACGGTGCCGCAGAGTCTGATTATTCTCCGTGGCAACAAAAGTTCCTGCAAAATGATTCAGATGATCCATCTTCTCGAAATTTTTCACATTTGAGGATATTCAGGCCCTGAAGACGGCTGCCAACTTATTTTTGATCGCAGTGGTAGCGCCACCAACTGGTTAAAACAAATACAAATTATTTTCGTTGATTTTTTTCTCCGGGCAGGTTAACAAAATCTACCTTACATTTGCTCGGATGAGTGTTTAGGCCTTGAGGATGTCACAATACGAAAGTCTTTCGCCTTCTTCAGAGTGTCACATGATGGTGTCTTGTGGCCCGTCTTTATCAGCTGATGTTCCATGAGGGCGTGACTTACCTGTCACAAGAATGAAGGCAAGTCACGCCCCCCGCTGTCCGTTCACTCCGCCAAAATGCTGCTCCAGGTGGTAGAGAGGATGAAGGCTCCCTTGTCTCTGTTCATGGTTTTTATGCCTCGCTTGCAGATCTCAATGGCCTCTCTGATCCAGCGCTGTTGTTTGTTCTCTTCGGTGCGGATGACCCTGCCCTTCTCCCGGTCCATGATGTGGTTTTCCCTTTTGCAGTGGTCAGTGATTGCTGATTTGTAATGTTCATGTTGTGCTTGTTCTTTTACTGCTCTGATTTTTCATTTTTTTGACAGGTAAGTCACACCCTCATGGAACATCAGCTGATAAAGACGGGTCTCAAGACACCATCATGCGACACTCTGAAGAAGGCGAAAGACTCGCCGAAACATGTCAGGTAAAAAATTAACCTAAAACATAATTGTCTGCTTTTAATGAATCAGTCAAATATCAATAATAAGAAGACAAAATGAACCTAATACAAATAAATGAATGCTTAATAACTCCCCTGCACATGCTCCTAAAAATCCAAACCTTCACCTGTAAATAAAACGTCCCGACCTGAAGACATCTTAATGCTATTATTTTGTTATACACACAGTGCCGCCAAGTGGAATCAAAAATTTGTTTTTATTTTAATTTTCACGTACTGCACGGTGCCCTTTTGACGAATCCGACTGAAAATTAGTCAGAAAAGACTCAAGACAATGATCTTACTCTCTGCCGAATTTTGTGACGTTTTGGCAAAAGGCGTGGCTATTAAGGTGCTGAAAAGTCCGATTGTACTTTGTGGCAACAAAAGCTCCGGCAACATGACTCAGATGATCCTATCTTCTCGAAGTTGTACACATTTGAGGATACTTCAGCCCTGAAGACATCTACCAACTTATTTTACATCGTAGTAGTAGCGCCACCAACTGGTAAAAGCTAATACAAGTTATTTTCTTGGATGTTTTTCTCCGTGCAACTCAACAAGGTCGCCCTCATATATGCTCGGATGACTGTTTCGGCCATGAGGATGTCACAATACGAAATTCGTGATTTTTCGTGAAAAGTTGTGGGAGTGGCATTGCACTGTTCGGCAATAAAACAACGCTGATTATGAGGTTCTAAATATGAACGACAACTCGTGAAACTTTACACACACATCAGGCCGAGCAAATTTATCAATATTTTATACGTTAGTTGTGCAGCTTTTTTGAAATGGCTCGCCATGGCCCTCGAGAAATGTTCAAAAAAGCAGCCCTGATTGAGTGTTTCACCTCGCTTTTTGTAAATTTTATGGAGTACAGTGAACCCTCGGTTATCGCGGTTAATGGGGACCGAGACCACCCGCGAAAACTGAAAATCCGCGAAGTAGCGGCGCACCTTCAAAAATGCTTAAAAAAAATATACAATATATATAATAAATATATATATATATATATATATATATATATATATATATATATATATATATATATACGGGGAGAGAGAGAGTGAAATTCATTTTATAACAAAAAAAACAAATTATTATTAAAACGTATTATTTTTTTATTCCCCAGCCATTCTTTTTGTATTTATTTAATTACTCCGACTTTTACCTGCTGGTACGCCGTCCGGTGTGCCCTGTGAAATGAAAGGTGGCATTCTTTATTTATTTATTCATTTATTCATTCATAACTGACAGCCTCGCGCTCCGCTCGTGCCCGGGCGGAAGAGGTGCTCCAATTCGGCTTAACTGTGACACACGCCCGCCCTCCTCCCCCGGAACTTCCATTCGGTTAAACTTAGGGGCCGCTTGGCACCGCCCGTGCCCGGGGAAGGTGCTCCTCTTCGGCTTACTGTGACGCGAGCATGCCCTCCTCCTCCGGAGCTTCCATTCAGTTAAACTTAGGGGCCGCTTGGAACCGCCCGTGCCCGGGGAAGGTGCTCCTCTTCGGCTTACTGTGACGCGAGCATGCCCTCCTCCTCCGGAGCTTCCATTCGGTTAAACTTAGGGGCCGCTTGGAACCGCCCGTGCCCGGGGAAGGTGCTCCTCTTCGGCTTACTGTGACGCGAGCATGCCCTCCTCCTCCGGAGCTTCCATTCGGTTAAACTTAGGGGCCGCTTGGCACCGCCCGTGCCCGGGGAAGGTGCTCCTCTACGGCTTAACTGCCACGCACGCCGGCCGGAGCTCTGGTACGGTCCGAACCGCGCGAAACGTCGCCACCGATCGTGTCCGGGAGAACGTGCTCTTCTTCGTCCACTCTCCTCTTCGCCCACGCTCTTCTTCGGCGCACGCCGGCCGTCTAACCGCTCCAGCGCCCCGTCGTGCCGCTCGGCGAAACTACAATGCCCCCGAATATTTTTTAGACCCGCGAAGCACTGAACCCGCGAAAGGTGAACCGCGAAGTAGCGAGGGTTCACTGTATGTATAAGACCAAGACCTACAAAAAAGTCTCTTGGAGCAATGAGCTAGGTTTTACAGGAAGTCGGCCATTTTGAATTTACTTAAAAGGGACTTTGTGTAGAAATTATTATTGGGGCCCGAGCAGCGACGGCGGCGAGGTCCCTATTGTTTTTGTAGAAATTATTATTAGGGCCTGAGCAGCGACCGCTACGAGGTCCCCATTGTTTTTGTGGAAATTATTATTATTTTTATTATTATTATTATTAGGGCCTGAGCAGTGACCGCTGCGAGGTGGTCCCTATTGTTTTTCTAGAAATTGTTATTAGGGCCCGAGCTGCGACGGCTGCGAGGTCCCTATTGTTTTTGTAGAAAATATTATTACTTTTATTATTATTAATATTATTATTATTATTATTAGGGCCTGAGCAGCGACCGCTGCGAAGTCCCTATTGTTTTTGTAGAAATTATTATTATTATTATTTTTCCGATTGTTCGATCGCATTTTTGACCCCCGAAACATGCACAAAAACTCACCAAACTTGGCAGTCTCATCGGGCATGGCGAAAAATTTGATATTTTAACGTCTAATATGAACAGGAAGTGAGTTATGAATTTTTGAAAGTCCGACTTTTGCCCTTTTTTGCATGTTTACAGGGGTCATTCTTTTGCACCCTGATCCTAAAGGCTTCATCTGATTGCCTTAAAATTCTGTCTGTAGCATCTGAAGACCTGGGACAAACACTGGGGCTAAAATTTTTTGTTTCCGAAATACTATATGACGGGGGCGGGGCTTCAAAGTTTTCACTTAAGATTTCCTTCGCCGCAATGGACAAAATGCTTAATAACTCTCCTGCACATGCTGCTAAAAATCCAAAACTTCACATGTACATAAAAAGTCTGTACCTGAAGACATCTATATGTTTATATTCAGTTATACACCTTGCACCAATCAATATCATTTTTTACATTTTGACGTACTGCACGGTGCCCTTTTAACGAATCTGATTGAAAATTGGCTAGAAAAGACTCAAGACATTGATCTTACTCTATCCCTATTTTTGTGACTTTCCTTCGAAGGGCGTGGCTATTACGGTGCCGCAGAGTCTGATTATTCTCCGTGGCAACAAAAGTTCCTGCAAAATGATTCAGATGATCCATCTTCTCGAAATTTTTCACATTTGAGGATATTCAGGCCCTGAAGACGGCTGCCAACTTATTTTTGATCGCAGTGGTAGCGCCACCAACTGGTTAAAACAAATACAAATTATTTTCGTTGATGTTTTTCTCCGGGCAGGTGAACAAAATCTACCTTATATTTGCTCGGATGAGTGTTTAGGCCTTGAGCATGTCACAATACGAAAGTCTTTCGCCTTCTTCAGAGTGTCACATGATGCTGTCTTGTGACCCGTCTTTATCAGCTGATGTTCCATGAGGGCGTGACTTACCTGTCACAAGAATGAAGGCAAGTCACGCCCCCCGCTGTCCGTTCACTCCGCCAAGATGCTGGTCCAGGTGGTAGAGAGGATGAAGGCTCCCTTGTCTCTGTTCATGGTTTTTATGCCTCGCTTGCAGATCTCAATGGCCTCTCTGATCCAGCGCTGTTGTTTGTTCTCTTCTGTGCGGATGACCCTGCCCTTCTCCCGGTCCATGATGTGGTTTTCCCTTTTGCAGTGGTCAGTGATTGCTGATTTGTAATGTTCATGTTGTGCTTGTTCTTTTACTGCTCTGATTTTTTTCATTTTTTTGACAGGTAAGTCACACCCTCATGGAACATCAGCTCAAGACACCATCATGCGACACTCTGAAGAAGGCGAAAGACTCGCCGAAACATGTCAGGTAAAAAATTAACCTAAAACATAATTGTCTGCTTTTAATGAATCAGTCAAATATCAATAATAAGAAGACAAAATGAACCTAATACAAATAAATGAATGCTTAATAACTCCCCTGCACATGCTCCTAAAAATCCAAACCTTCACCTGTAAATAAAACGTCCCGACCTGAAGACATCGTAATGTTATTATTTTGTTATACACACAGTGCCGCCAAGTGGAATCAAAAATTTGTTTTTATTTTAATTTTCACGTACTGCACGGTGCCCTTTTGACGAATCCGACTGAAAATTAGTCAGAAAAGACTCAAGACAATGATCTTACTCTCTGCCGAATTTTGTGGCGTTTTGGCAAAAGGCGTGGCTATTAAGGTGCTGAAAAGTCCGATTGTACTCTGTGGCAACAAAAGCTCCGGCAACATGACTCAGATGATCTTATCTTCTCGAAGTTGTACACATTTGAGGATACTTCAGCCCTGAAGACATCTACCAACTTATTTTACATCGTAGTAGTAGCGCCACCAACTGGTAAAAGCTAATACAAGTTATTTTCTTGGATGTTTTTCTCCGTGCAACTCAACAAGGTCGCCCTCATATATGCTCGGATGACTGTTTCGGCCATGAGGATGTCACAATACGAAATTCGTCCTTTTTCGTGAAAAGTTGTGGGAGTGGCATTGCACTGTTCGGCAATAAAACAAAGCTGATTATGAGGTTCTAAATATGAACGACAACTCGTAAAACTTTACACACACATCAGGCCGAGCAAATTTATCAATATTTTATACGTTAGTTGTGCAGCTTTTTTTAAATGGCTCGCCATGGCCCTCGAGAAATGTTAAAAAAAGCAGCTCTGGTTGAGTGTTTCACCTCGCTTTTTGTAAATTTTATGGAGTACAGTGAACCCTCGGTTATCGCGGTTAATGGGGACCGAGACCACCCGCGAAAACTGAAAATCCGCGAAGTAGCGGCGCACCTTCAAAAATGCTTAAAAAAAATATACAATATATATAATAAATATATATATATATATATATATATATATATATATATATATATATATATATACGGGGAGAGAGAGAGTGAAATTCATGTTATAACAAAAAAAACAAATTATTATTAAAACGTATTATTTTTTTATTCCCCAGCCATTCTTTTAGTATTTATTTAATTACTCCGACTTTTACCTGCTGGTACGCCGTCCGGTGTGCCCTGTGAAATGAAAGGTGGCTTTCTTTATTTATTTATTTATTTATTCATTCATAACTGACAGCCTCGCGCTCCGCTCGTGCCCGGGCAGAAGAGGTGCTCCAATTTGGCTTAACTGTGACACACGCCCGCCCTCCTCCCCCGGAGCTTCCATTCGGTTAAACTTAGGGGCCGCTTGGCACCGCCCGTGCCCGGGGAAGGTGCTCCTCTTCGGCTTACTGTGACGCGAGCATGCCCTCCTCCTCCGGAGCTTCCATTCGGTTAAACTTAGGGGCCGCTTGGAACCGCCCGTGCCCGGGGAAGGTGCTCCTCTACGGCTTCACTGCCACGCACGCCGGCCGGAGCTCTGGTACGGTCCGAACCGCGCGAAACGTCGCCACCGATCGTGTCCGGGGGAACGTGCTCTTCTTCGTCCACTCTCCTCTTCGCCCACGCTCTTCTTCGGCGCACGCCGGCCGTCTAACCGCTCCAGCGCCCCGTCGTGCCGCTCGGCGAAACTACAATGCCCCCGAATATTTTTTAGACCCGCGAAGCACTGAACCCGCGAAAGGTGAACCGCGAAGTAGCGAGGGTTCACTGTATGTATAAGACCAAGACCTACAAAAAAGTCTCTTGGAGCAATGAGCTAGGTTTTACAGGAAGTCGGCCATTTTGAATTTACTTAAAAGGGGGCGGGTCACCACAATGGACTTTGTGTAGAAATTATTATTGGGGCCCGAGCAGCGACCGCGGCGAGGTCCCTATTGTTTTTGTAGAAAACATTATTACTTTTATTATTATTATTATTATTATTATTAGGGCCTGAGCAGCGACCGCTGCGAAGTCCCTATTGTTTTTGTAGAAATTATTATTATTATTATTTTTCCGATTGTTCGATCGCATTTTTGACCCCCGAAACATGCACAAAAACTCACCAAACTTGGCAGTCTCATCGGGCATGGCGAAAAATTTGATATTTTAACGTCTAATATGAACAGGAAGTGAGTTATGAATTTTTGAAAGTCCGACTTTTGCCCTTTTTTGCATGTTTACAGGGGTCATTCTTTTGCACCCTGATCCTAAAGGCTTCATCTGATTGCCTTAAAATTCTGTCTGTAGCATCTGAAGACCTGGGACAAACACTGGGGCTAAAATTTTTTGTTTCCGAAATACTACATGACGGGGGCGGGGCTTCAAAGTTTTCACTTAAGATTTCCTTCGCCGCAATGGACAAAATGCTTAATAACTCTCCTGCACATGCTGCTAAAAATCCAAAACTTCACATGTACATAAAGAGTCTGTACCTGAAGACATCTATATGTTTATATTCAGTTATACACCTTGCGCCAATCAATATCATTTTTTACATTTTGACGTACTGCATGGTGCCCTTTTAACGAATCCGATTGAAAATTGGCTAGAAAAGACTCAAGACATTGATCTTACTCTATCCCTATTTTTATGACTTTCCTTCAAAGGGCGTGGCTATTACGGTGCCGCAGAGTCTGATTATTCTCCGTGGCAACAAAAGTTCCTGCAAAATGATTCAGATGATCCATCTTCTGGAAATCTTTCACATTTGAGGATATTCAGGCCCTGAAGACGGCTGCCAACTTATTTTTGATCGCAGTGGTAGCGCCACCAACTGGTTAAAACAAATACAAATTATTTTCGTTGATGTTTTTCTCCGGGCAGGTGAACAAAATCTACCTTATATTTGCTCGGATGAGTGTTTAGGCCTTGAGCATGTCACAATACAAAAGTCTTTCGCCTTCTTCAGAGTGTCACATGATGCTGTCTTGTGACCCGTCTTTATCAGCTGATGTTCCATGAGGGCGTGACTTACCTGTCACAAGAATGAAGGCAAGTCACGCCCCCCGCTGTCCGTTCACTCCGCCAAGATGCTGGTCCAGGTGGTAGAGAGGATGAAGGCTCCCTTGTCTCTGTTCATGGTTTTTATGCCTCGCTTGCAGATCTCAATGGCCTCTCTGATCCAGCGCTGTTGTTTGTTCTCTTCTGTGCGGATGACCCTGCCCTTCTCCCGGTCCATGATGTGGTTTTCCCTTTTGCAGTGGGCAGTGATTGCTGATTTGTAATGTTCATGTTGTGCTTGTTCTTTTACTGCTCTGATTTTTTCATTTTTTTGACAGGTAAGTCACACCCTCATGGAACATCAGCTGATAAAGACGGGTCTCAAGACACCATCATGCGACACTCTGAAGAAGGCGAAAGACTCGCCGAAACATGTCAGGTAAAAAATTAACCTAAAACATAATTGTCTGCTTTTAATGAATCAGTCAAATATCAATAATAAGAAGACAAAATGAACCTAATACAAATAAATGAATGCTTAATAACTCCCCTGCACATGCTCCTAAAAATCCAAACCTTCACCTGTAAATAAAACGTCCCGACCTGAAGACATCTTAATGTTATTATTTTGTTATACACACAGTGCCGCCAAGTGGAATCAAAAATTTGTTTTTATTTTAATTTTCACGTACTGCACGGTGCCCTTTTGACGAATCCGACTGAAAATTAGTCAGAAAAGACTCAAGACAATGATCTTACTCTCTGCCGAATTTTGTGACGTTTTGGCAAAAGGCGTGGCTATTAAGGTGCTGAAAAGTCCGATTGTACTCTGTGGCAACAAAAGCTCCGGCAACATGACTCAGATGATCCTATCTTCTCGAAGTTGTACACATTTGAGGATACTTCAGCCCTGAAGACATCTACCAACTTATTTTACATCGTAGTAGTAGCGCCACCAACTGGTAAAAGCTAATACAAGTTATTTTCTTGGATGTTTTTCTCCGTGCAACTCAACAAGGTCGCCCTCATATATGCTCGGATGACTGTTTCGGCCATGAGGATGTCACAATACGAAATTCGTGATTTTTCGTGAAAAGTTGTGGGAGTGGCATTGCACTGTTCGGCAATAAAACAAAGCTGATTATGAGGTTCTAAATATGAACGACAACTCGTAAAACTTTACACACACATCAGGCCGAGCAAATTTATCAATATTTTATACGTTAGTTGTGCAGCTTTTTTGAAATGGCTCGCCATGGCCCTCGAGAAATGTTAAAAAAAAGCAGCTCTGGTTGAATGTTTCACCTCGCTTTTTGTAAATTTTATGGAGTACAGTGAACTCTCTGTTATCGCGGTTAATGGGGACCGAGACCATCCGCGAAAACTGAAAATCCGCGAAGTAGCGGCGCACCTTCAAAAATGCTTAAAAAAAATATACAATATATATAATAAATATATAAATATATATATATATATATATATATATATATATACGGGGAGAGAGAGAGTGAAATTCATGTTATAAAAAAAAAAACAAATTATTATTAAAACGTATTATTTTTTTATTCCCCAGCCATTCTTTTTGTATTTATTTAATTACTCCGACTTTTACCTGCTGGTACGCCGTCCGGTGTGCCCTGTGAAATGAAAGGTGGCATTCTTTATTTATTTATTCATTTATTCATTCATAACTGACAGCCTCGCGCTCCGCTCGTGCCCGGGCAGAAGAGGTGCTCCAATTTGGCTTAACTGTGACACACGCCCGTCCTCCTCCCCCGGAGCTTCCATTCGGTTAAACTTAGGGGCCGCTTGGCACCGCCCGTGCCCGGGGAAGGTGCTCCTCTTCGGCTTACTGTGACGCGAGCATGCCCTCCTCCTCCGGAGCTTCCATTCGGTTAAACTTAGGGGCCGCTTGGAACCGCCCGTGCCCGGGGAAGGTGCTCCTCTTCGGCTTACTGTGACGCGAGCATGCCCTCCTCCTCCGGAGCTTCCATTCGGTTAAACTTAGGGGCCGCTTGGCACCGCCCGTGCCCGGGGAAGGTGCTCCTCTACGGCTTAACTGCCACGCACGCTGGCCGGAGCTCTGGTACGGTCCGAACCGCGCGAAACGTCGCCACCGATCGTGTCCGGGGGAACGTGCTCTTCTTCGTCCACTCTCCTCTTCGCCCACGCTCTTCTTCGGCGCACGCCGGCCGTCTAACCGCTCCAGCGCCCCGTCGTGCCGCTCGGCGAAACTACAATGCCCCCGAATATTTTTTAGACCCGCGAAGCACTGAACCCGCGAAAGGTGAACCGCGAAGTAGCGAGGGTTCACTGTATGTATAAGACCAAGACCTACAAAAAAGTCTATTGGAGCAATGAGCTAGGTTTTACAGGAAGTCGGCCATTTTGAATTTACTTAAAAGGGGGCGGGTCACCACAATGGACTTTGTGTAGAAATTATTATTGGGGCCCGAGCAGCGACCGCGGCGAGGTCCCTATTGTTTTTGTAGAAGATATTATTACTTTTATTATTATTATTATTATTATTATTAGGGTCTGAGCAGCGACCGCTGCGAAGTCCCTATTGTTTTTGTAGAAATTATTTTTATTATTATTTTTCCGATTGTTCGATCGCATTTTTGACCCCCGAAACATGCACAAAAACTCACCAAACTTGGCAGTCTCATCGGGCATGGCGAAAAATTTGATATTTTAACGTCTAATATGAACAGGAAGTGAGTTATGAATTTTTGAAAGTCCGACTTTTGCCCTTTTTTGCATGTTTACAGGGGTCATTCTTTTGCACCCTGATCCTAAAGGCTTCATCTGATTGCCTTAAAATTCTGTCTGTAGCATCTGAAGACCTGGCACAAACACTGGGGCTAAAATTTTTTGTTTCCGAAATACTATATGACGGGGGCGAGGCATCAAAGTTTTCACTTAAGATTTCCTTCGCCGCAATGGACAAAATGCTTAATAACTCTCCTGCACATGCTGCTAAAAATCCAAAACTTCACATGTACATAAAGAGTCTGTACCTGAAGACATCTATATATTTATATTCATTTATACACCTTGCGCCAATCAATATCATTTTTTACATTTTGACGTACTGCACGGTGCCCTTTTAACGAATCTGATTGAAAATTGGCTAGAAAAGACTCAAGACATTGATCTTACTCTATCCCTATTTTTGTGACTTTCCTTCGAAGGGCGTGGCTATTACGGTGCCGCAGAGTCTGATTATTCTCCGTGGCAACAAAAGTTCCTGCAAAATGATTCAGATGATCCATCTTCTCGAAATTTTTCACATTTGAGGATATTCAGGCCCTGAAGACGGCTGCCAACTTATTTTTGATCGCAGTGGTAGCGCCACCAACTGGTTAAAACAAATACAAATTATTTTCGTTGATTTTTTTCTCCGGGCAGGTTAACAAAATCTACCTTACATTTGCTCGGATGAGTGTTTAGGCCTTGAGGATGTCACAATACGAAAGTCTTTCGCCTTCTTCAGAGTGTCACATGATGGTGTCTTGTGGCCCGTCTTTATCAGCTGATGTTCCATGAGGGCGTGACTTACCTGTCACAAGAATGAAGGCAAGTCACGCCCCCCGCTGTCCGTTCACTCCGCCAAGATGCTGGTCCAGGTGGTAGAGAGGATGAAGGCTCCCTTGTCTCTGTTCATGGTTTTTATGCCTCGCTTGCAGATCTCAATGGCCTCTCTGATCCAGCGCTGTTGTTTGTTCTCTTCTGTGCGGATGACCCTGCCCTTCTCCCGGTCCATGATGTGGTTTTCCCTTTTGCAGTGGTCAGTGATTGCTGATTTGTAATGTTCATGTTGTGCTTGTTCTTTTACTGCTCTGATTTTTTTCATTTTTTTGACAGGTAAGTCACACCCTCATGGAACATCAGCTCAAGACACCATAATGCGACACTCTGAAGAAGGCGAAAGACTCGCCGAAACATGTCAGGTAAAAAATTAACCTAAAACATAATTGTCTGCTTTTAATGAATCAGTCAAATATCAATAATAAGAAGACAAAATGAACCTAATACAAATAAATGAATGCTTAATAACTCCCCTGCAGATGCTCCTAAAAATCCAAACCTTCACCTGTAAATAAAACGTCCCGACCTGAAGACATCGTAATGTTATTATTTTGTTATACACACAGTGCCGCCAAGTGGAATCAAAAATTTGTTTTTATTTTAATTTTCACGTACTGCACGGTGCCCTTTTGACGAATCCGACTGAAAATTAGTCAGAAAAGACTCAAGACAATGATCTTACTCTCTGCCGAATTTTGTGACGTTTTGGCAAAAGGCGTGGCTATGAAGGTGCTGAAAAGTCCGATTGTACTCTGTGGCAACAAAAGCTCCGGCAACATGACTCAGATGATCCTATCTTCTCGAAGTTGTACACATTTGAGGATACTTCAGCCCTGAAGACAGCTACCGACTTATTTTACATCGTAGTAGTAGCGCCACCAACTGGTAAAAGCTAATACAAGTTATTTTCTTGGATGTTTTTCTCCGTGCAACTCAACAAGGTCGCCCTCATATATGCTCGGATGACTGTTTCGGCCATGAGGATGTCACAATACGAAATTCGTCCTTTTTCGTGAAAAGTTGTGGGAGTGGCATTGCACTGTTCGGCAATAAAACAAAGCTGATTATGAGGTTCTAAATATGAACGACAACTCGTAAAACTTTACACACACATCAGGCCGAGCAAATTTATCAATATTTTATACGTTAGTTGTGCAGCTTTTTTGAAATGGCTCGCCATGGCCCTCGAGAAATGTTAAAAAAAGCAGCTCTGGTTGAGTGTTTCACCTCGCTTTTTGTAAATTTTATGGAGTACAGTGAACCCTCGGTTATCGCGGTTAATGGGGACCGAGACCACCCGCGAAAACTGAAAATCCGCGAAGTAGCGGCGCACCTTCAAAAATGCTTAAAAAAAATATACAATATATATAATAAATATATATATATATATATATATATATATATATATATATATATATATATATATATATATACGGGGAGAGAGAGAGTGAAATTCATGTTATAACAAAAAAACCAAATTATTATTAAAACGTATTATTTTTTTATTCCCCAGCCATTCTTTTAGTATTTATTTAATTACTCCGACTTTTACCTGCTGGTACGCCGTCCGGTTTGCCCTGTGAAATGAAAGGTGGCATTCTTTATTTATTTATTCATTTATTCATTCATAACTGACAGTCTCGCGCTCCGCTCGTGCCCGGGTAGAAGAGGTGCTCCAATTTGGCTTAACTGTGACACACGCCCGCCCTCCTCCCCCGGAGCTTCCATTCGGTTAAACTTAGGGGCCGCTTGGCACCGCCCGTGCCCGGGGAAGGTGCTCCTCTTCGGCTTACTGTGACGCGAGCATGCCCTCCTCCTCCGGAGCTTCCATTCGGTTAAACTTAGGGGCCGCTTGGAACCGCCCGTGCCCGGGGAAGGTGCTCCTCTACGGCTTAACTGCCACGCACGCCGGCCGGAGCTCTGGTACGGTCCGAACCGCGCGAAACGTCGCCACCGATCGTGTCCGGGGGAACGTGCTCTTCTTCGTCCACTCTCCTCTTCGCCCACGCTCTTCTTCGGCGCACGCCGGCCGTCTAACCGCTCCAGCGCCCCGTCGTGCCGCTCGGCGAAACTACAATGCCCCCGAATATTTTTTAGACCCGCGAAGCACTGAACCCGCGAAAGGTGAACCGCGAAGTAGCGAGGGTTCACTGTATGTATAAGACCAAGACCTACAAAAAAGTCTCTTGGAGCAATGAGCTAGGTTTTACAGGAAGTCGGCCATTTTGAATTTACTTAAAAGGGGGCGGGTCACCACAATGGACTTTGTGTAGAAATTATTATTGGGGCCCGAGCAGCGACCGCGGCGAGGTCCCTATTGTTTTTGTAGAAATTATTATTATTATTATTTTTCCGATTGTTCGATCGCATTTTTGACCCCTGAAACATGCACAAAAACTCACCAAACTTGGCAGTCTCATCGGGCATGGCGAAAAATTTGATATTTTAACGTCTAATATGAACAGGAAGTGAGTTATGAATTTTTGAAAGTCCGACTTTTGCCCTTTTTTGCATGTTTACAGGGGTCATTCTTTTGCACCCTGATCCTAAAGGCTTCATCTGATTGCCTTAAAATTCTGTCTGTAGCATCTGAAGACCTGGGACAAACACTGGGGCTAAAATTTTTTGTTTCCGAAATACTATATGACGGGGGCGGGGCTTCAAAGTTTTCACTTAAGATTTCCTTCGCCGCAATGGACAAAATGCTTAATAACTCTCCTGCACATGCTGCTAAAAATCCAAAACTTCACATGTACATAAAGAGTCTGTACCTGAAGACATCTATATGTTTATATTCAGTTATACACCTTGCGCCAATCAATATCATTTTTTACATTTTGACGTACTGCATGGTGCCCTTTTAACGAATCCGATTGAAAATTGGCTAGAAAAGACTCAAGACATTGATCTGACTCTATCCCTATTTTTATGACTTTCCTTCAAAGGGCGTGGCTATTACGGTGCCGCAGAGTCTGATTATTCTCCGTGGCAACAAAAGTTCCTGCAAAATGATTCAGATGATCCATCTTCTGGAAATCTTTCACATTTGAGGATATTCAGGCCCTGAAGACGGCTGCCAACTTATTTTTGATCGCAGTGGTAGCGCCACCAACTGGTTAAAACAAATACAAATTATTTTCGTTGATGTTTTTCTCCGGGCAGGTGAACAAAATCTACCTTATATTTGCTCGGATGAGTGTTTAGGCCTTGAGCATGTCACAATACAAAAGTCTTTCGCCTTCTTCAGAGTGTCACATGATGCTGTCTTGTGACCCGTCTTTATCAGCTGATGTTCCATGAGGGCGTGACTTACCTGTCACAAGAATGAAGGCAAGTCACGCCCCCCGCTGTCCGTTCACTCCGCCAAGATGCTGGTCCAGGTGGTAGAGAGGATGAAGGCTCCCTTGTCTCTGTTCATGGTTTTTATGCCTCGCTTGCAGATCTCAATGGCCTCTCTGATCCAGCGCTGTTGTTTGTTCTCTTCTGTGCGGATGACCCTGCCCTTCTCCCGGTCCATGATGTGGTTTTCCCTTTTGCAGTGGTCAGTGATTGCTGATTTGTAATGTTCATGTTGTGTTTGTTCTTTTACTGCTCTGATTTTTTCATTTTTTTGACAGGTAAGTCACACCCTCATGGAACATCAGCTGATAAAGACGGGTCTCAAGACACCATCATGCGACACTCTGAAGAAGGCGAAAGACTCGCCGAAACATGTCAGGTAAAAAATTAACCTAAAACATAATTGTCTGCTTTTAATGAATCAGTCAAATATCAATAATAAGAAGACAAAATGAACCTAATACAAATAAATGAATGCTTAATAACTCCCCTGCACATGCTCCTAAAAATCCAAACCTTCACCTGTAAATAAAACGTCCCGACCTGAAGACATCTTAATGTTATTATTTTGTTATACACACAGTGCCGCCAAGTGGAATCAAAAATTTTTTTTAATTTTAATTTTCACGTACTGCACGGTGCCCTTTTGACGAATCCGACTGAAAATTAGTCAGAAAAGACTCAAGACAATGATCTTACTCTCTGCCGAATTTTGTGACGTTTTTGCAAAAGGCGTGGCTATTAAGGTGCTGAAAAGTCCGATTGTACTCTGTGGCAACAAAAGCTCCGGCAACATGACTCAGATGATCCTATCTTCTCGAAGTTGTACACATTTGAGGATACTTCAGCCCTGAAGACATCTACCAACTTATTTTACATCGTAGTAGTAGCGCCACCAACTGGTAAAAGCTAATACAAGTTATTTTCTTGGATGTTTTTCTCCGTGCAACTCAACAAGGTCGCCCTCATATATGCTCGGATGACTGTTTCGGCCATGAGGATGTCACAATACAAAATTAGTCCTTTTTCGTGAAAAGTTGTGGGAGTGGCATTGCACTGTTCGGCAATAAAACAACGCTGATTATGAGGTTCTAAATATGAACGACAACTCGTGAAACTTTACACACACATGAGGCCGAGCAAATTTATCAATATTTTATACGTTAGTTGTGCAGCTTTTTTGAAATGGCTCGCCATGGCCCTCGAGAAATGTTAAAAAAAAGCAGCTCTGGTTGAGTGTTTCACCTCGCTTTTTGTAAATTTTATGGAGTACAGTGAACCCTCGGTTATAGCGGTTAATGGGGACCGAGACCACCCGCGAAAACTGAAAATCCGCGAAGTAGCGGCGCACCTTCAAAAATGCTTAAAAAAAATATACAATATATATAATAAATATATAAATATATATATATATATATATATATATATATATATATATATATATATATATATATATATATATATATACGGGGAGAGAGAGAGTGAAATTCATGTTATAACAAAAAAACCAAATTATTATTAAAACGTATTATTTTTTTATTCCCCAGCCATTCTTTTTGTATTTATTTAATTACTCCGACTTTTACCTGCTGGTACGCCGTCCGGTGTGCCCTGTGAAATGAAAGGTGGCATTCTTTATTTATTTATTCATTTATTCATTCATAACTGACAGCCTCGCGCTCCGCTCGTGCCCGGGCAGAAGAGGTGCTCCAATTTGGCTTAACTGTGACACACGCCCGTCCTCCTCCCCCGGAGCTTCCATTCGGTTAAACTTAGGGGCCGCTTGGCACCGCCCGTGCCCGGGGAAGGTGCTCCTCTTCGGCTTACTGTGACGCGAGCATGCCCTCCTCCTCCGGAGCTTCCATTCGGTTAAACTTAGGGGCCGCTTGGAACCGCCCGTGCCCGGGGAAGGTGCTCCTCTTCGGCTTACTGTGACGCGAGCATGCCCTCCTCCTCCGGAGCTTCCATTCGGTTAAACTTAGGGGCCGCTTGGAACCGCCCGTGCCCGGGGAAGGTGCTCCTCTTCGGCTTACTGTGACGCGAGCATGCCCTCCTCCTCCGGAGCTTCCATTCGGTTAAACTTAGGGGCCGCTTGGCACCGCCCGTGCCCGGGGAAGGTGCTCCTCTACGGCTTAACTGCCACGCACGCTGGCCGGAGCTCTGGTACGGTCCGAACCGCGCGAAACGTCGCCACCGATCGTGTCCGGGGGAACGTGCTCTTCTTCGTCCACTCTCCTCTTCGCCCACGCTCTTCTTCGGCGCACGCCGGCCGTCTAACCGCTCCAGCGCCCCGTCGTGCCGCTCGGCGAAACTACAATGCCCCCGAATATTTTTTAGACCCGCGAAGCACTGAACCCGCGAAAGGTGAACCGCGAAGTAGCGAGGGTTCACTGTATGTATAAGACCAAGACCTACAAAAAAGTCTCTTGGAGCAATGAGCTAGGTTTTACAGGAAGTCGGCCATTTTGAATTTACTTAAAAGGGGGCGGGTCACCACAATGGACTTTGTGTAGAAATTATTATTGGGGCCCGAGCAGCGACCGCGGCGAGGTCCCTATTGTTTTTGTAGAAAATATTATTACTTTTATTATTATTATTATTATTATTATTAGGGCCTGAGCAGCGACCGCTGCGAAGTCCCTATTGTTTTTGTAGAAATTATTATTATTATTATTTTTCGGATTGTTCGATCGCATTTTTGACCCCCGAAACATGCACAAAAACTCACCAAACTTGGCAGTCTCATCGGGCATGGCGAAAAATTTGATATTTTAACGTCTAATATGAACAAGAAGTGAGTTATGAATTTTTGAAAGTCCGACTTTTGCCCTTTTTTGCATGTTTACAGGGGTCATTCTTTTGCACCCTGATCCTAAAGGCTTCATCTGATTGCCTTAAAATTCTGTCTGTAGCATCTGAAGACCTGGGACAAACACTGGGGCTAAAATTTTTTGTTTCCGAAATACTATATGACGGGGGCGGGGCATCAAAGTAAAAACTTAAGATTTCCTTCGCCGCAATGGACAAAATGCTTAATAACTCTCCTGCACATGCTGCTAAAAATCCAAAACTTCACATGTACATAAAGAGTCTGTACCTGAAGACATCTATATGTTTATATTCAGTTATACACCTTGCGCCAATCAATATCATTTTTTACATTTTGACGTACTGCACGGTGCCCTTTTAACGAATCTGATTGAAAATTGGCTAGAAAAGACTCAAGACATTGATCTTACTCTATCCCTATTTTTGTGACTTTCCTTCGAAGGGCGTGGCTATTACGGTGCCGCAGAGTCTGATTATTCTCCGTGGCAACAAAAGTTCCTGCAAAATGATTCAGATGATCCATCTTCTCGAAATTTTTCACATTTGAGGATATTCAGGCCCTGAAGACGGCTGCCAACTTATTTTTGATCGCAGTGGTAGCGCCACCAACTGGTTAAAACAAATACAAATTATTTTCGTTGATTTTTTTCTCCGGGCAGGTTAACAAAATCTACCTTACATTTGCTCGGATGAGTGTTTAGGCCTTGAGGATGTCACAATACGAAAGTCTTTCGCCTTCTTCAGAGTGTCACATGATGGTGTCTTGTGGCCCGTCTTTATCAGCTGATGTTCCATGAGGGCGTGACTTACCTGTCACAAGAATGAAGGCAAGTCACGCCCCCCGCTGTCCGTTCACTCCGCCAAAATGCTGCTCCAGGTGGTAGAGAGGATGAAGGCTCCCTTGTCTCTGTTCATGGTTTTTATGCCTCGCTTGCAGATCTCAATGGCCTCTCTGATCCAGCGCTGTTGTTTGTTCTCTTCGGTGCGGATGACCCTGCCCTTCTCCCGGTCCATGATGTGGTTTTCCCTTTTGCAGTGGTCAGTGATTGCTGATTTGTAATGTTCATGTTGTGCTTGTTCTTTTACTGCTCTGATTTTTTCATTTTTTTGACAGGTAAGTCACACCCTCATGGAACATCAGCTGATAAAGACGGGTCTCAAGACACCATCATGCGACACTCTGAAGAAGGCAAAAGTCTCGCCGAAACATGTCAGGTAAAAAATTAACCTAAAACATAATTGTCTGCTTTTAATGAATCAGTCAAATATCAATAATAAGAAGACAAAATGAACCTAATACAAATAAATGAATGCTTAATAACTCCCCTGCACATGCTCCTAAAAATCCAAACCTTCACCTGTAAATAAAACGTCCCGACCTGAAGACATCTTAATGTTATTATTTTGTTATACACACAGCGCCGCCAAGTGGAATCAAAAATTTGTTTTTATTTAAATTTTCACGTACTGCACGGTGCCCTTTTGACGAATCCGACTGAAAATTAGTCAGAAAAGACTCAAGACAATGATCTTACTCTCTGCCGAATTTTGTGACGTTTTGGCAAAAGGCGTGGCTATTACGGTGCTGAAAAGTCTGATTGTACTCTGTGGCAACAAAAGCTCCGGCAACATGACTCAGATGATCCTATCTTCTCGAAGTTGTACACATTTGAGGATACTTCAGCCCTGAAGACATCTACCGACTTATTTTTCATCGTAGTAGTAGCGCCACCAACTGGTAAAAGCTAATACAAGTTATTTTCTTGGATGTTTTTCTCCGTGCAACTCAACAAGGTCGCCCTCATATATGCTCGGATGACTGTTTCGGCCATGAGGATGTCACAATACGAAATTAGTCCTTTTTCGTGAAAAGTTGTGGGAGTGGCATTGCACTGTTCGGCAATAAAACAACGCTGATTATGAGGTTCTAAATATGAACGACAACTCGTGAAACTTTACACACACATCAGGCCGAGCAAATTTATCAATATTTTATACGTTAGTTGTGCAGCTTTTTTGAAATGGCTCGCCATGGCCCTCGAGAAATGTTCAAAAAAGCAGCCCTGATTGAGTGTTTCACCTCGCTTTTTGTAAATTTTATGGAGTACAGTGAACCCTCGGTTATCGCGGTTAATGGGGACCGAGACCACCCGCGAAAACTGAAAATCCGCGAAGTAGCGGCGCACCTTCAAAAATGCTTAAAAAAAATATACAATATATATAATAAATATATATATATATATATATATATATATATATATATATATACGGGGAGAGAGAGAGTGAAATTCATTTTATAACAAAAAAACCAAATTATTATTAAAACGTATTATTTTTTTATTCCCCAGCCATTCTTTTTGTATTTATTTAATTACTCCGACTTTTACCTGCTGGTACGCCGTCCGGTGTGCCCTGTGAAATGAAAGGTGGCATTCTTTATTTATTTATTCATTCATAACTGACAGCCTCGCGCTCCGCTCGTGCCCGGGCGGAAGAGGTGCTCCAATTCGGCTTAACTGTGACACACGCCCGCCCTCCTCCCCCGGAACTTCCATTCGGTTAAACTTAGGGGCCGCTTGGCACCGCCCGTGCCCGGGGAAGGTGCTCCTCTTCGGCTTACTGTGACGCGAGCATGCCCTCCTCCTCCGGAGCTTCCATTCAGTTAAACTTAGGGGCCGCTTGGAACCGCCCGTGCCCGGGGAAGGTGCTCCTCTTCGGCTTACTGTGACGCGAGCATGCCCTCCTCCTCCGGAGCTTCCATTCGGTTAAACTTAGGGGCCGCTTGGAACCGCCCGTGCCCGGGGAAGGTGCTCCTCTTCGGCTTACTGTGACGCGAGCATGCCCTCCTCCTCCGGAGCTTCCATTCGGTTAAACTTAGGGGCCGCTTGGCACCGCCCGTGCCCGGGGAAGGTGCTCCTCTACGGCTTAACTGCCACGCACGCCGGCCGGAGCTCTGGTACGGTCCGAACCGCGCGAAACGTCGCCACCGATCGTGTCCGGGAGAACGTGCTCTTCTTCGTCCACTCTCCTCTTCGCCCACGCTCTTCTTCGGCGCACGCCGGCCGTCTAACCGCTCCAGCGCCCCGTCGTGCCGCTCGGCGAAACTACAATGCCCCCGAATATTTTTTAGACCCGCGAAGCACTGAACCCGCGAAAGGTGAACCGCGAAGTAGCGAGGGTTCACTGTATGTATAAGACCAAGACCTACAAAAAAGTCTCTTGGAGCAATGAGCTAGGTTTTACAGGAAGTCGGCCATTTTGAATTTACTTAAAAGGGGGCGGGTCACCACAATGGACTTTGTGTAGAAATTATTATTGGGGCCCGAGCAGCGACGGCGGCGAGGTCCCTATTGTTTTTGTAGAAATTATTATTAGGGCCTGAGCAGCGACCGCTACGAGGTCCCCATTGTTTTTGTGGAAATTATTATTATTTTTATTATTATTATTATTAGGGCCCGAGCAGTGACCGCTGCGAGGTCCCTATTGTTTTTCTAGAAATTGTGATTAGGGCCCGAGCTGCGACGGCTGCGAGGTCCCTATTGTTTTTGTAGAAAATATTATTACTTTTATTATTATTAATATTATTATTATTATTATTAGGGCCTGAGCAGCGACCGCTGCGAAGTCCCTATTGTTTTTGTAGAAATTATTATTATTATTATTTTTCCGATTGTTCGATCGCATTTTTGACCCCCGAAACATGCACAAAAACTCACCAAACTTGGCAGTCTCATCGGGCATGGCGAAAAATTTGATATTTTAACGTCTAATATGAACAGGAAGTGAGTTATGAATTTTTGAAAGTCCGACTTTTGCCCTTTTTTGCATGTTTACAGGGGTCATTCTTTTGCACCCTGATCCTAAAGGCTTCATCTGATTGCCTTAAAATTCTGTCTGTAGCATCTGAAGACCTGGGACAAACACTGGGGCTAAAATTTTTTGTTTCCGAAATACTATATGACGGGGGCGGGGCTTCAAAGTTTTCACTTAAGATTTCCTTCGCCGCAATGGACAAAATGCTTAATAACTCTCCTGCACATGCTGCTAAAAATCCAAAACTTCACATGTACATAAAAAGTCTGTACCTGAAGACATCTATATGTTTATATTCAGTTATACACCTTGCGCCAATCAATATCATTTTTTACATTTTGACGTACTGCACGGTGCCCTTTTAACGAATCTGATTGAAAATTGGCTAGAAAAGACTCAAGACATTGATCTTACTCTATCCCTATTTTTGTGACTTTCCTTCGAAGGGCGTGGCTATTACGGTGCCGCAGAGTCTGATTATTCTCCGTGGCAACAAAAGTTCCTGCAAAATGATTCAGATGATCCATCTTCTCGAAATTTTTCACATTTGAGGATATTCAGGCCCTGAAGACGGCTGCCAACTTATTTTTGATCGCAGTGGTAGCGCCACCAACTGGTTAAAACAAATACAAATTATTTTCGTTGATGTTTTTCTCCGGGCAGGTGAACAAAATCTACCTTATATTTGCTCGGATGAGTGTTTAGGCCTTGAGCATGTCACAATACGAAAGTCTTTCGCCTTCTTCAGAGTGTCACATGATGCTGTCTTGTGACCCGTCTTTATCAGCTGATGTTCCATGAGGGCGTGACTTACCTGTCACAAGAATGAAGGCAAGTCACGCCCCCCGCTGTCCGTTCACTCCGCCAAGATGCTGGTCCAGGTGGTAGAGAGGATGAAGGCTCCCTTGTCTCTGTTCATGGTTTTTATGCCTCGCTTGCAGATCTCAATGGCCTCTCTGATCCAGCGCTGTTGTTTGTGTCATGATACGCGTCGGGCATGACAGCCTTTTGTTATTGTTTTCGTCACCTCCCTGCCATGTGTCTTTTGTTATTGTTTTCGTCACCTCCCTGCCATGTGCTTTGTGTTATTGTTTTCATTCTCACCAGCCACGCACCTGTTCCCAGTTCACGATCACACACCTGCTCCCCATCTGCTCCCCTGATTACCGGACTATTTATACCTCCCATGCCCTCAACCCAGTGTCGGGTCATTATCCTGTTTGGCTCCCTGTTGCTGCACCACGGACTCTCACAACTCGCGTTTCGTTCCTGTTATTGCTCGTGTCATCATTCCCTGTCCGCCTGGTTCGTTCCCGTCTCGTTTTTGTTGCCTTTTGTTGTTGATTTGTCCACGCCCCGTTGTTTGTCCCTGCTGAGAGTGGCAATAAATTCCCTTAACCCTATCCACCTCCTGCCTCCTCGCCTTTTGGGTCTACCTCCTCATCGCCGCAAGGCGATATCTTGACAGAATGACCCGACCACGAAAAAAGGACCCAGCGAGGGGCTCGCGGCGGCGTCATGGACACCGCCGCACGGACCCCCCCCACCAACCCGCCGAACAGCTCAGCGCCACGTCTGCCTCGTTACCAGCTTACCCCGCTTACGAGGACGAGCTCGCAAGGGTCGCCTACCTGATGGACTCCCGCCGCACTGAGCTGAGTGAAAAACTGGCCCAGATAGCGGAGCGGGTGGCCTCAATAGCGGGGAAGGGCGCCGCCGAGGCACCACCCCGGGAGACTCTCCAGGAGCTGACCGCTCAGATCGCGGCGCTGGAGGATCAGACGGTGGAGAGCCTGAGGCAGTATTATTCGCTGCAGGCACAGCTGGCTGACCTAAAGCAGGCTGAAAAGGTTCACGCCTCCATGCCAGCTGCAACCACCCACGTAGCCTCCCCGTCAGCTGCCCACACCATGCAGCCTCCAGTGCCGGTCCCTCATCAGACGCTGCCTCCAGAGCCCCACTCCGACTCCCCGCCAGCTGCTGAGCCCCGTCCCGGCTCCTCGACAGCTGATGAGCCCCGTTCCGGCTCCCCGCCAGCTGTTGAGTCCCGTCCCGACTCCCTGCCAGCTGCTGAGACCCGTCCCGGTTCCCCGCCAGCTGCTGAGCCCTGTCCCGGCTCTCCGCCAGCTGTTGAGTCCCGTCCCGACTCCCTGCCAGCTGCTGAGCCCTGCCACGGCTCCCCGCCAGCTGCTGAGTCCCTTCCCGGCTCCCCGCCAGCCGCAGCGTCCCTTCCCGGCTGCCCGCCAGCCGCAGCGTCCCTTCCCGGCTGCCCGCCAGCGGCTGAGTCCCTTCCCGACTCCCCGCCAGCCGCAGCGTCCCCTCCCGGCTGCCCCCCAGCCGCAGCGTCCCATCCCGGCTCCTCGCCAGCTGCTGAACCCTTTCCCGGCTCCCCGCCAGCTGCCGAGCCCCTTCCCGGCTCCCCGCCAGCTGCCGAGCCCCTTCCCGGCTCCCCGCCAGCTGCCGAGCCCCGTCCCGGCGCTCTGCCCGCTGCTGAGCCCCGTCTCGGCTCCCCGCTAGCTGCTGAGCCCCGTTCCGGCTCCCCGCTAGCTGCCGAGCCCCGTTCCGGCTCCCCGCCAGCTGCCGAGCCCCTTCCCGGCTCCCCGCCAGCTGCCGAGCCCCGTTCCGGCTCCACGCCAGCGGATGAGTCAAGTGCCGGCTCCCCGCCAGCGGATGAGTCCTGTTCCGGCTCCTCCCCAGCTGTTGAGTCCCGTCCGGACTTCCTGCCAGCTGCTGAACCCCGTTCCGGCTCCCCGCCAGTTGATACGCCCCGTCCCGGTTCACCCCAAGCTGGGGGGGCCCGTTCTGGCCTCCCGAGAGCTGCTGACCCCCCCTCCGGCGCCTCACCAGCGTCACAAGTCCCTGTTCCGGCGGAGCACGTCGTGCGTCCGCTACAAGTCCCTGTTCCGGCGGAGCACGCCGTGCGTCCGCCACAAGTCCCTGTTCTGGCGGAGCACGTCCTGCGTCCGCCACCAGCCCCTGTTCCGGCGGAGCACGCCCTGCGTCCGCCACAAGTCCCTGTTCCGGCGGAGCACGCCCTGCGCCCGCCACCAGTCCCTGTTCCGGCGGAGCACGCCCTGCGTCCGCCACAAGTTCCTGTTCTGGCGGAGCACGTCCTGCGTCCGCCACAAGTCCCTGTTCCGGCGGAGCACGCCCTGCGTCCGCCACAAGTCCCTGGTCCGGCGGAGCACGCCCTGCGTCCGCCACCAGTCCCTGTTCCGGCGGAGCACGTCCTGCGTCCGCCACAAGTCCCTGTTCTGGCGGGGCACGTCCTGCGTCCGCCACCAGCCCCTGTTCCGGCGGAGCACTCCAGGCGTCCGCCACAGGTCCCTGTTCCGGCGGAGCACGCCCTGCGTCCGCCACAAGTCTCTGTTCCGGCGGAGCACGCCACGCGTCCGCCACAAGTCCCTGTTCTGGCGGAGCATGCTCTGCGTCCGCCACCAGTCCCTGTTCCGGCGGAGCACGTCCTGCGTCCGCTACCGGTCCCTGTCCCCGCTGCACCTGGCCCGCCGCTGCTCCAAGTCCCGGCCTCTGGTGCGCCCGGCCCCCGGCCGCTCCAAATCCCTCCATTGGCGGCGCCAGATGGTCCGCCGCCACCCCAATTCCCTGTCCCGGCGGCGCCCGAGGACACGCCATCGCTTCCCGTCGCTGCCTCTGCGGTGCTCGACGATCCGCCGTCGCCCCAAGCTCCTGCACCGGTGGTGGAGGACGACACGCCGCCGCCTCTCGCCTCTGCCCCGGCGGTGCCAGATGAACCACCGTCCCTTCTCGCCTCCGTGTCGGCGGCGTCCGACGATCCACTACAGCTCCAGATTCCTGCCTCGGCGGTGGACGATGACCAGCCGCCGCCTGCCGCCCTTGCCTCGGCGGCATCCGACGAACCGCCACCACTCCACGTTCCTGTCCCGGCGGGGCTTGACAACCAGCCGCCGCTCCACTTTCCTGTCTCTGCAGGGTTCGAGGACCAGCCGCCATGCCACGTTCCTGTCTCGGCGGGGTTCGACGACCAGCCGCCGCTCCACGTTCCGGTCTCGGCGGGGTTCGAGGACCAGCCGCCGCTCCACGTTCCTGTCTCGGCGGGGTTCGAGGACCAGCCGCCGCTCCACGTTCCTGTCTCGGCGGGGTTCGAGGACCAGCCGCCGCTCCACGTTCCTGTCTCGGCGTGGTTCGACGACCAGCCGCCGCCGCCGCTCCACGTTCCTGTCTCGGCGGGGTTCGACGACCAGCCGCCGCACCAAGTGCCTGCCTCGACGGCGGTCGACGTCCCACCGCCACGTCTCGTCCCGGCTCCGGCGGGGTCCGGCGTTCCACCATGCCTCGTCTCCGTCTCGGCGGCGTCCGACGTCCCGCCATCGCTCCAAGTTCCTGCCTCGGCTGCGCCCGCCTCAACGCCGGTCCAAGCTCCGTCCTCTGCAGCACCCAGCGTCCCGCCGCCGCCCCTCGTCTCAGCCCCATCAGCGGACTCAAGATGGCGTTCGGGTCGTCCCGGACGTCCGCCTGAATGGCCCCATCGGGACGCACTGGTCTGGCCACCCGCACGGCCCCCTGAAGGGCCACGAAAGGACTCGCTGGTCTGGCCCCCCGGGCATCCGCCAGACCGGCCTCGATCACGGGTCGTTGACCCACCTCCCGACCCCTTCCGCCCACCCTTGTTTTTGGGACATGGTTTTTTCTTTTTTGTTATTCTTGGGGACGTCTGGAATCCGTCCCTTGAGGGGGGGTACTGTCATGATACGCGTCGGGCATGACAGCCTTTTGTTATTGTTTTCGTCACCTCCCTGCCATGTGTCTTTTGTTATTGTTTTCGTCACCTCCCTGCCATGTGCTTTGTGTTATTGTTTTCATTCTCACCAGCCACGCACCTGTTCCCAGTTCACGATCACACACCTGCTCCCCATCTGCTCCCCTGATTACCGGACTATTTATACCTCCCATGCCCTCAACCCAGTGTCGGGTCATTATCCTGTTTGGCTCCCTGTTGCTGCACCACGGACTCTCACAACTCGCGTTTCGTTCCTGTTATTGCTCGTGTCATCATTCCCTGTCCGCCTGGTTCGTTCCCGTCTCGTTTTTGTTGCCTTTTGTTGTTGATTTGTCCACGCCCCGTTGTTTGTCCCTGCTGAGAGTGGCAATAAATTCCCTTAACCCTATCCACCTCCTGCCTCCTCGCCTTTTGGGTCTACCTCCTCATCGCCGCAAGGCGATATCTTGACAGTTTGTTCTCTTCTGTGCGGATGACCCTGCCCTTCTCCCGGTCCATGATGTGGTTTTCCCTTTTGCAGTGGTCAGTGATTGCTGATTTGTAATGTTCATGTTGTGCTTGTTCTTTTACTGCTCTGATTTTTTTCATTTTTTTGACAGGTAAGTCACACCCTCATGGAACATCAGCTCAAGACACCATCATGCGACACTCTGAAGAAGGCGAAAGACTCGCCGAAACATGTCAGGTAAAAAATTAACCTAAAACATAATTGTCTGCTTTTAATGAATCAGTCAAATATCAATAATAAGAAGACAAAATGAACCTAATACAAATAAATGAATGCTAAATAACTCCCCTGCACATGCTCCTAAAAATCCAAACCTTCACCTGTAAATAAAACGTCCCGACCTGAAGACATCGTAATGTTATTATTTTGTTATACACACAGTGCCGCCAAGTGGAATCAAAAATTTGTTTTTATTTTAATTTTCACGTACTGCACGGTGCCCTTTTGACGAATCCGACTGAAAATTAGTCAGAAAAGACTCAAGACAATGATCTTACTCTCTGCCGAATTTTGTGACGTTTTGGCAAAAGGCGTGGCTATTAAGGTGCTGAAAAGTCCGATTGTACTCTGTGGCAACAAAAGCTCCGGCAACATGACTCAGATGATCCTATCTTCTCGAAGTTGTACACATTTGAGGATACTTCAGCCCTGAAGACATCTACCAACTTATTTTACATCGTAGTAGTAGTGCCACCAACTGGTAAAAGCTAATACAAGTTATTTTCTTGGATGTTTTTCTCCGTGCAACTCAACAAGGTCGCCCTCATATATGCTCGGATGACTGTTTCGGCCATGAGGATGTCACAATACGAAATTCGTCCTTTTTCGTGAAAAGTTGTGGGAGTGGCATTGCACTGTTCGGCAATAAAACAAAGCTGATTATGAGGTTCTAAATATGAACGACAACTCGTAAAACTTTACACACACATCAGGCCGAGCAAATTTATCAATATTTTATACGTTAGTTGTGCAGCTTTTTTTAAATGGCTCGCCATGGCCCTCGAGAAATGTTAAAAAAAGCAGCTCTGGTTGAGTGTTTCACCTCGCTTTTTGTAAATTTTATGGAGTACAGTGAACCCTCGGTTATCGCGGTTAACGGGGACCGAGACCACCCGCGAAAACTGAAAATCCGCGAAGTAGCGGCGCACCTTCAAAAATGCTTAAAAAAAATAAACAATATATATAATAAATATATATATATATATATATATATATATATATATATATATATATATATATATATATATATATATATATACGGGGAGAGAGAGAGTGAAATTCATGTTATAACAAAAAAACCAAATTATTATTAAAACGTATTATTTTTTTCTTCCCCAGCCATTCTTTTAGTATTTATTTAATTACTCCGACTTTTACCTGCTGGTACGCCGTCCGGTGTGCCCTGTGAAATGAAAGGTGGCATTCTTTATTTATTTATTCATTTATTCATTCATAACTGACAGCCTCGCGCTCCGCTCGTGCCCGGGCAGAAGAGGTGCTCCAATTTGGCTTAACTGTGACACACGCCCGCCCTCCTCCCCCGGAGCTTCCATTCGGTTAAACTTAGGGGCCGCTTGGCACCGCCCGTGCCCGGGGAAGGTGCTCCTCTTCGGCTTACTGTGACGCGAGCATGCCCTCCTCCTCCGGAGCTTCCATTCGGTTAAACTTAGGGGCCGCTTGGAACCGCCCGTGCCCGGGGAAGGTGCTCCTCTACGGCTTAACTGCCACGCACGCCGGCCGGAGCTCTGGTACGGTCCGAACCGCGCGAAACGTCGCCACCGATCGTGTCCGGGGGAACGTGCTCTTCTTCGTCCACTCTCCTCTTCGCCCACGCTCTTCTTCGGCGCACGCCGGCCGTCTAACCGCTCCAGCGCCCCGTCGTGCCGCTCGGCGAAACTACAATGCCCCCGAATATTTTTTAGACCCGCGAAGCACTGAACCCGCGAAAGGTGAACCGCGAAGTAGCGAGGGTTCACTGTATGTATAAGACCAAGACCTACAAAAAAGTCTCTTGGAGCAATGAGCTAGGTTTTACAGGAAGTCGGCCATTTTGAATTTACTTAAAAGGGGGCGGGTCACCACAATGGACTTTGTGTAGAAATTATTATTGGGGCCCGAGCAGCGACCGCGGCGAGGTCCCTATTGTTTTTGTAGAAAACATTATTACTTTTATTGTTATTATTATTATTATTATTAGGGCCTGAGCAGCGACCGCTGCGAAGTCCCTATTGTTTTTGTAGAAATTATTATTATTATTATTTTTCCGATTGTTCGATCGCATTTTTGACCCCCGAAACATGCACAAAAACTCACCAAACTTGGCAGTCTCATCGGGCATGGCGAAAAATTTGATATTTTAACGTCTAATATGAACAGGAAGTGAGTTATGAATTTTTGAAAGTCCGACTTTTGCCCTTTTTTGCATGTTTACAGGGGTCATTCTTTTGCACCCTGTTCCTAAAGGCTTCATCTGATTGCCTTAAAATTCTGTCTGTAGCATCTGAAGACCTGGCACAAACACTGGGGCTAAAATTTTTTGTTTCCGAAATACTATATGACGGGGGCGGGGCATCAAAGTTTTCACTTAAGATTTCCTTCGCCGCAATGGACAAAATGCTTAATAACTCTCCTGCACATGCTGCTAAAAATCCAAAACTTCACATGTACATAAAGAGTCTGTACCTGAAGACATCTATATGTTTATATTCAGTTATACACCTTGCGCCAATCAATATCATTTTTTACATTTTGACGTACTGCACGGTGCCCTTTTAACGAATCTGATTGAAAATTGGCTAGAAAAGACTCAAGACATTGATCTTACTCTATCCCTATTTTTGTGACTTTCCTTCGAAGGGCGTGGCTATTACGGTGCCGCAGAGTCTGATTATTCTCCGTGGCAACAAAAGTTCCTGCAAAATGATTCAGATGATCCATCTTCTCGAAATTTTTCACATTTGAGGATATTCAGGCCCTGAAGACGGCTGCCAACTTATTTTTGATCGCAGTGGTAGCGCCACCAACTGGTTAAAACAAATACAAATTATTTTCGTTGATTTTTTTCTCCGGGCAGGTTAACAAAATCTACCTTACATTTGCTCGGATGAGTGTTTAGGCCTTGAGGATGTCACAATACGAAAGTCTTTCGCCTTCTTCAGAGTGTCACATGATGGTGTCTTGTGGCCCGTCTTTATCAGCTGATGTTCCATGAGGGCGTGACTTACCTGTCACAAGAATGAAGGCAAGTCACGCCCCCCGCTGTCCGTTCACTCCGCCAAAATGCTGCTCCAGGTGGTAGAGAGGATGAAGGCTCCCTTGTCTCTGTTCATGGTTTTTATGCCTCGCTTGCAGATCTCAATGGCCTCTCTGATCCAGCGCTGTTGTTTGTTCTCTTCGGTGCGGATGACCCTGCCCTTCTCCCGGTCCATGATGTGGTTTTCCCTTTTGCAGTGGTCAGTGATTGCTGATTTGTAATGTTCATGTTGTGCTTGTTCTTTTACTGCTCTGATTTTTCATTTTTTTGACAGGTAAGTCACACCCTCATGGAACATCAGCTGATAAAGACGGGTCTCAAGACACCATCATGCGACACTCTGAAGAAGGCGAAAGACTCGCCGAAACATGTCAGGTAAAAAATTAACCTAAAACATAATTGTCTGCTTTTAATGAATCAGTCAAATATCAATAATAAGAAGACAAAATGAACCTAATACAAATAAATGAATGCTTAATAACTCCCCTGCACATGCTCCTAAAAATCCAAACCTTCACCTGTAAATAAAACGTCCCGACCTGAAGACATCTTAATGTTATTATTTTGTTATACACACAGTGCCGCCAAGTGGAATCAAAAATTTGTTTTTATTTTAATTTTCACGTACTGCACGGTGCCCTTTTGACGAATCCGACTGAAAATTAGTCAGAAAAGACTCAAGACAATGATCTTACTCTCTGCCGAATTTTGTGACGTTTTGGCAAAAGGCGTGGCTATTAAGGTGCTGAAAAGTCCGATTGTACTTTGTGGCAACAAAAGCTCCGGCAACATGACTCAGATGATCCTATCTTCTCGAAGTTGTACACATTTGAGGATACTTCAGCCCTGAAGACATCTACCAACTTATTTTACATCGTAGTAGTAGCGCCACCAACTGGTAAAAGCTAATACAAGTTATTTTCTTGGATGTTTTTCTCCGTGCAACTCAACAAGGTCGCCCTCATATATGCTCGGATGACTGTTTCGGCCATGAGGATGTCACAATACGAAATTCGTGATTTTTCGTGAAAAGTTGTGGGAGTGGCATTGCACTGTTCGGCAATAAAACAAAGCTGATTATGAGGTTCTAAATATGAACGACAACTCGTAAAACTTTACACACACATCAGGCCGAGCAAATTCATCAATATTTTATAAGTTAGTTGTGCAGCTTTTTTGAAATGGCTCGCCATGGCCCTCGAGAAATGTTAAAAAAAAGCAGCTCTGGTTGAGTGTTTCACCTCGCTTTTTGTAAATTTTATGGAGTACAGTGAACCCTCGGTTATCGCGGTTAATGGGGACCGAGACCACCCGCGAAAACTGAAAATCCGCGAAGTAGCGGCGCACCTTCAAAAATGCTTAAAAAAAATATACAATATATATCATAAATATATATATATATATATATATATATATATATATATATATATATATATATATATATACGGGGAGAGAGAGAGTGAAATTCATTTTATAACAAAAAAACCAAATTATTATTAAAACGTATTATTTTTTTATTCCCCAGCCATTCTTTTTGTATTTATTTAATTACTCCGACTTTTACCTGCTGGTACGCCGTCCGGTGTGCCCTGTGAAATGAAAGGTGGCATTCTTTATTTATTTATTCATTTATTCATTCATAACTGACAGCCTCGCGCTCCGCTCGTGCCCGGGCGGAAGAGGTGCTCCAATTCGGCTTAACTGTGACACACGCCCGCCCTCCTCCCCCGGAACTTCCATTCGGTTAAACTTAGGGGCCGCTTGGCACCGCCCGTGCCCGGGGAAGGTGCTCCTCTTCGGCTTACTGTGACGCGAGCATGCCCTCCTCCTCCGGAGCTTCCATTCAGTTAAACTTAGGGGCCGCTTGGAACCGCCCGTGCCCGGGGAAGGTGCTCCTCTTCGGCTTACTGTGACGCGAGCATGCCCTCCTCCTCCGGAGCTTCCATTCGGTTAAACTTAGGGGCCGCTTGGAACCGCCCGTGCCCGGGGAAGGTGCTCCTCTTCGGCTTACTGTGACGCGAGCATGCCCTCCTCCTCCGGAGCTTCCATTCGGTTAAACTTAGGGGCCGCTTGGCACCGCCCGTGCCCGGGGAAGGTGCTCCTCTACGGCTTAACTGCCACGCACGCCGGCCGGAGCTCTGGTACGGTCCGAACCGCGCGAAACGTCGCCACCGATCGTGTCCGGGAGAACGTGCTCTTCTTCGTCCACTCTCCTCTTCGCCCACGCTCTTCTTCGGCGCACGCCGGCCGTCTAACCGCTCCAGCGCCCCGTCGTGCCGCTCGGCGAAACTACAATGCCCCCGAATATTTTTTAGACCCGCGAAGCACTGAACCCGCGAAAGGTGAACCGCGAAGTAGCGAGGGTTCACTGTATGTATAAGACCAAGACCTACAAAAAAGTCTCTTGGAGCAATGAGCTAGGTTTTACAGGAAGTCGGCCATTTTGAATTTACTTAAAAGGGGGCGGGTCACCACAATGGACTTTGTGTAGAAATTATTATTGGGGCCCGAGCAGCGACCGCGGCGAGGTCCCTATTGTTTTTGTAGAAATTATTATTAGGGCCTGAGCAGCGACCGCTACGAGGTCCCCATTGTTTTTGTGGAAATTATTATTATTTTTATTATTATTATTATTAGGGCCCGAGCAGTGACCGCTGCGAGGTCCCTATTGTTTTTCTAGAAATTGTTATTAGGGCCCGAGCTGCGACGGCTGCGAGGTCCCTATTGTTTTTGTAGAAAATATTATTACTTTTATTATTATTAATATTATTATTATTATTATTAGGGCCTGAGCAGCGACCGCTGCAAAGTCCCTATTGTTTTTGTAGAAATTATTATTATTATTATTTTTCCGATTGTTCGATCGCATTTTTGACCCCCGAAACATGCACAAAAACTCACCAAACTTGGCAGTCTCATCGGGCATGGCGAAAAATTTGATATTTTAACGTCTAATATGAACAGGAAGTGAGTTATGAATTTTTGAAAGTCCGACTTTTGCCCTTTTTTGCATGTTTACAGGGGTCATTCTTTTGCACCCTGATCCTAAAGGCTTCATCTGATTGCCTTAAAATTCTGTCTGTAGCATCTGAAGACCTGGGACAAACACTGGGGCTAAAATTTTTTGTTTCCGAAATACTATATGACGGGGGCGGGGCTTCAAAGTTTTCACTTAAGATTTCCTTCGCCGCAATGGACAAAATGCTTAATAACTCTCCTGCACATGCTGCTAAAAATCCAAAACTTCACATGTACATAAAAAGTCTGTACCTGAAGACATCTATATGTTTATATTCAGTTATACACCTTGCGCCAATCAATATCATTTTTTACATTTTGACGTACTGCACGGTGCCCTTTTAACGAATCTGATTGAAAATTGGCTAGAAAAGACTCAAGACATTGATCTTACTCTATCCCTATTTTTGTGACTTTCCTTCGAAGGGCGTGGCTATTACGGTGCCGCAGAGTCTGATTATTCTCCGTGGCAACAAAAGTTCCTGCAAAATGATTCAGATGATCCATCTTCTCGAAATTTTTCACATTTGAGGATATTCAGGCCCTGAAGACGGCTGCCAACTTATTTTTGATCGCAGTGGTAGCGCCACCAACTGGTTAAAACAAATACAAATTATTTTCGTTGATGTTTTTCTCCGGGCAGGTGAACAAAATCTACCTTATATTTGCTCGGATGAGTGTTTAGGCCTTGAGCATGTCACAATACGAAAGTCTTTCGCCTTCTTCAGAGTGTCACATGATGCTGTCTTGTGACCCGTCTTTATCAGCTGATGTTCCATGAGGGCGTGACTTACCTGTCACAAGAATGAAGGCAAGTCACGCCCCCCGCTGTCCGTTCACTCCGCCAAGATGCTGGTCCAGGTGGTAGAGAGGATGAAGGCTCCCTTGTCTCTGTTCATGGTTTTTATGCCTCGCTTGCAGATCTCAATGGCCTCTCTGATCCAGCGCTGTTGTTTGTTCTCTTCTGTGCGGATGACCCTGCCCTTCTCCCGGTCCATGATGTGGTTTTCCCTTTTGCAGTGGTCAGTGATTGCTGATTTGTAATGTTCATGTTGTGCTTGTTCTTTTACTGCTCTGATTTTTTTCATTTTTTTGACAGGTAAGTCACACCCTCATGGAACATCAGCTCAAGACACCATCATGCGACACTCTGAAGAAGGCGAAAGACTCGCCGAAACATGTCAGGTAAAAAATTAACCTAAAACATAATTGTCTGCTTTTAATGAATCAGTCAAATATCAATAATAAGAAGACAAAATGAACCTAATACAAATAAATGAATGCTTAATAACTCCCCTGCACATGCTCCTAAAAATCCAAACCTTCACCTGTAAATAAAACGTCCCGACCTGAAGACATCGTAATGTTATTATTTTGTTATACACACAGTGCCGCCAAGTGGAATCAAAAATTTGTTTTTATTTTAATTTTCACGTACTGCACGGTGCCCTTTTGACGAATCCGACTGAAAATTAGTCAGAAAAGACTCAAGACAATGATCTTACTCTCTGCCGAATTTTGTGACGTTTTGGCAAAAGGCGTGGCTATTAAGGTGCTGAAAAGTCCGATTGTACTCTGTGGCAACAAAAGCTCCGGCAACATGACTCAGATGATCTTATCTTCTCGAAGTTGTACACATTTGAGGATACTTCAGCCCTGAAGACATCTACCAACTTATTTTACATCGTAGTAGTAGCGCCACCAACTGGTAAAAGCTAATACAAGTTATTTTCTTGGATGTTTTTCTCCGTGCAACTCAACAAGGTCGCCCTCATATATGCTCGGATGACTGTTTCGGCCATGAGGATGTCACAATACGAAATTCGTCCTTTTTCGTGAAAAGTTGTGGGAGTGGCATTGCACTGTTCGGCAATAAAACAAAGCTGATTATGAGGTTCTAAATATGAACGACAACTCGTAAAACTTTACACACACATCAGGCCGAGCAAATTTATCAATATTTTATACGTTAGTTGTGCAGCTTTTTTGAAATGGCTCGCCATGGCCCTCGAGAAATGTTAAAAAAAGCAGCTCTGGTTGAGTGTTTCACCTCGCTTTTTGTAAATTTTATGGAGTACAGTGAACCCTCGGTTATCGCGGTTAATGGGGACCGAGACCACCCGCGAAAACTGAAAATCCGCGAAGTAGCGGCGCACCTTCAAAAATGCTTAAAAAAAATATACAATATATATAATAAATATATATATATATATATATATATATATATATATATATATATATATATATATATATACGGGGAGAGAGAGAGTGAAATTCATGTTATAACAAAAAAAACAAATTATTATTAAAACGTATTATTTTTTTATTCCCCAGCCATTCTTTTAGTATTTATTTAATTACTCCGACTTTTACCTGCTGGTACGCCGTCCGGTGTGCCCTGTGAAATGAAAGGTGGCTTTCTTTATTTATTTATTCATTTATTCATTCATAGCTGACAGCCTCGCGCTCCGCTCGTGCCCGGGCAGAAGAGGTGCTCCAATTTGGCTTAACTGTGACACACGCCCGCCCTCCTCCCCCGGAGCTTCCATTCGGTTAAACTTAGGGGGCGCTTGGCACCGCCCGTGCCCGGGGAAGGTGCTCCTCTTCGGCTTACTGTGACGCGAGCATGCCCTCCTCCTCCGGAGCTTCCATTCGGTTAAACTTAGGGGCCGCTTGGAACCGCCCGTGCCCGGGGAAGGTGCTCCTCTACGGCTTCACTGCCACGCACGCCGGCCGGAGCTCTGGTACGGTCCGAACCGCGCGAAACGTCGCCACCGATCGTGTCCGGGGGAACGTGCTCTTCTTCGTCCACTCTCCTCTTCGCCCACGCTCTTCTTCGGCGCACGCCGGCCGTCTAACCGCTCCAGCGCCCCGTCGTGCCGCTCGGCGAAACTACAATGCCCCCGAATATTTTTTAGACCCGCGAAGCACTGAACCCGCGAAAGGTGAACCGCGAAGTAGCGAGGGTTCACTGTATGTATAAGACCAAGACCTACAAAAAAGTCTCTTGGAGCAATGAGCTAGGTTTTACAGGAAGTCGGCCATTTTGAATTTACTTAAAAGGGGGCGGGTCACCACAATGGACTTTGTGTAGAAATTATTATTGGGGCCCGAGCAGCGACCGCGGCGAGGTCCCTATTGTTTTTGTAGAAAACATTATTACTTTTATTATTATTATTATTATTATTATTAGGGCCTGAGCAGCGACCGCTGCGAAGTCCCTATTGTTTTTGTAGAAATTATTATTATTATTATTTTTCCGATTGTTCGATCGCATTTTTGACCCCCGAAACATGCACAAAAACTCACCAAACTTGGCAGTCTCATCGGGCATGGCGAAAAATTTTATATTTTAACGTCTAATATGAACAGGAAGTGAGTTATGAATTTTTGAAAGTCCGACTTTTGCCCTTTTTTGCATGTTTACAGGGGTCATTCTTTTGCACCCTGATCCTAAAGGCTTCATCTGATTGCCTTAAAATTCTGTCTGTAGCATCTGAAGACCTGGGACAAACACTGGGGCTAAAATTTTTTGTTTCCGAAATACTACATGACGGGGGCGGGGCTTCAAAGTTTTCACTTAAGATTTCCTTCGCCGCAATGGACAAAATGCTTAATAACTCTCCTGCACATGCTGCTAAAAATCCAAAACTTCACATGTACATAAAGAGTCTGTACCTGAAGACATCTATATGTTTATATTCAGTTATACACCTTGCGCCAATCAATATCATTTTTTACATTTTGACGTACTGCATGGTGCCCTTTTAACGAATCCGATTGAAAATTGGCTAGAAAAGACTCAAGACATTGATCTTACTCTATCCCTATTTTTATGACTTTCCTTCAAAGGGCGTGGCTATTACGGTGCCGCAGAGTCTGATTATTCTCCGTGGCAACAAAAGTTCCTGCAAAATGATTCAGATGATCCATCTTCTGGAAATCTTTCACATTTGAGGATATTCAGGCCCTGAAGACGGCTGCCAACTTATTTTTGATCGCAGTGGTAGCGCCACCAACTGGTTAAAACAAATACAAATTATTTTCGTTGATGTTTTTCTCCGGGCAGGTGAACAAAATCTACCTTATATTTGCTCGGATGAGTGTTTAGGCCTTGAGCATGTCACAATACAAAAGTCTTTCGCCTTCTTCAGAGTGTCACATGATGCTGTCTTGTGACCCGTCTTTATCAGCTGATGTTCCATGAGGGCGTGACTTACCTGTCACAAGAATGAAGGCAAGTCACGCCCCCCGCTGTCCGTTCACTCCGCCAAGATGCTGGTCCAGGTGGTAGAGAGGATGAAGGCTCCCTTGTCTCTGTTCATGGTTTTTATGCCTCGCTTGCAGATCTCAATGGCCTCTCTGATCCAGCGCTGTTGTTTGTTCTCTTCTGTGCGGATGACCCTGCCCTTCTCCCGGTCCATGATGTGGTTTTCCCTTTTGCAGTGGTCAGTGATTGCTGATTTGTAATGTTCATGTTGTGTTTGTTCTTTTACTGCTCTGATTTTTTCATTTTTTTGACAGGTAAGTCACACCCTCATGGAACATCAGCTGATAAAGACGGGTCTCAAGACACCATCATGCGACACTCTGAAGAAGGCGAAAGACTCGCCGAAACATGTCAGGTAAAAAATTAACCTAAAACATAATTGTCTGCTTTTAATGAATCAGTCAAATATCAATAATAAGAAGACAAAATGAACCTAATACAAATAAATGAATGCTTAATAACTCCCCTGCACATGCTCCTAAAAATCCAAACCTTCACCTGTAAATAAAACGTCCCGACCTGAAGACATCTTAATGTTATTATTTTGTTATACACACAGTGCCGCCAAGTGGAATCAAAAATTTTTTTTAATTTTAATTTTCACGTACTGCACGGTGCCCTTTTGACGAATCCGACTGAAAATTAGTCAGAAAAGACTCAAGACAATGATCTTACTCTCTGCCGAATTTTGTGACGTTTTTGCAAAAGGCGTGGCTATTAAGGTGCTGAAAAGTCCGATTGTACTCTGTGGCAACAAAAGCTCCGGCAACATGACTCAGATGATCCTATCTTCTCGAAGTTGTACACATTTGAGGATACTTCAGCCCTGAAGACATCTACCAACTTATTTTACATCGTAGTAGTAGCGCCACCAACTGGTAAAAGCTAATACAAGTTATTTTCTTGGATGTTTTTCTCCGTGCAACTCAACAAGGTCGCCCTCATATATGCTCGGATGACTGTTTCGGCCATGAGGATGTCACAATACGAAATTAGTCCTTTTTCGTGAAAAGTTGTGGGAGTGGCATTGCACTGTTCGGCAATAAAACAACGCTGATTATGAGGTTCTAAATATGAACGACAACTCGTGAAACTTTACACACACATGAGGCCGAGCAAATTTATCAATATTTTATACGTTAGTTGTGCAGCTTTTTTGAAATGGCTCGCCATGGCCCTCGAGAAATGTTCAAAAAAAGCAGCTCTGGTTGAGTGTTTCACCTCGCTTTTTGTAAATTTTATGGAGTACAGTGAACCCTCGGTTATCGCGGTTAATGGGGACCGAGACCACCCGCGAAAACTGAAAATCCGCGAAGTAGCGGCGCACCTTCAAAAATGCTTAAAAAAAATATACAATATATATAATAAATATATATATATATATATATATATATATATATATATATATACGGGGAGAGAGAGAGTGAAATTCATTTTATAACAAAAAAAACAAATTATTATTAAAACGTATTATTTTTTTATTCCCCAGCCATTCTTTTTGTATTTATTTAATTACTCCGACTTTTACCTGCTGGTACGCCGTCCGGTGTGCCCTGTGAAATGAAAGGTGGCATTCTTTATTTATTTATTCATTCATAACTGACAGCCTCGCGCTCCGCTCGTGCCCGGGCGGAAGAGGTGCTCCAATTCGGCTTAACTGTGACACACGCCCGCCCTCCTCCCCCGGAACTTCCATTCGGTTAAACTTAGGGGCCGCTTGGCACCGCCCGTGCCCGGGGAAGGTGCTCCTCTTCGGCTTACTGTGACGCGAGCATGCCCTCCTCCTCCGGAGCTTCCATTCAGTTAAACTTAGGGGCCGCTTGGAACCGCCCGTGCCCGGGGAAGGTGCTCCTCTTCGGCTTACTGTGACGCGAGCATGCCCTCCTCCTCCGGAGCTTCCATTCGGTTAAACTTAGGGGCCGCTTGGAACCGCCCGTGCCCGGGGAAGGTGCTCCTCTTCGGCTTACTGTGACGCGAGCATGCCCTCCTCCTCCGGAGCTTCCATTCGGTTAAACTTAGGGGCCGCTTGGCACCGCCCGTGCCCGGGGAAGGTGCTCCTCTACGGCTTAACTGCCACGCACGCCGGCCGGAGCTCTGGTACGGTCCGAACCGCGCGAAACGTCGCCACCGATCGTGTCCGGGAGAACGTGCTCTTCTTCGTCCACTCTCCTCTTCGCCCACGCTCTTCTTCGGCGCACGCCGGCCGTCTAACCGCTCCAGCGCCCCGTCGTGCCGCTCGGCGAAACTACAATGCCCCCGAATATTTTTTAGACCCGCGAAGCACTGAACCCGCGAAAGGTGAACCGCGAAGTAGCGAGGGTTCACTGTATGTATAAGACCAAGACCTACAAAAAAGTCTCTTGGAGCAATGAGCTAGGTTTTACAGGAAGTCGGCCATTTTGAATTTACTTAAAAGGGGGCGGGTCACCACAATGGACTTTGTGTAGAAATTATTATTGGGGCCCGAGCAGCGACGGCGGCGAGGTCCCTATTGTTTTTGTAGAAATTATTATTAGGGCCTGAGCAGCGACCGCTACGAGGTCCCCATTGTTTTTGTGGAAATTATTATTATTTTTATTATTATTATTATTAGGGCCCGAGCAGTGACCGCTGCGAGGTCCCTATTGTTTTTCTAGAAATTGTGATTAGGGCCCGAGCTGCGACGGCTGCGAGGTCCCTATTGTTTTTGTAGAAAATATTATTACTTTTATTATTATTAATATTATTATTATTATTATTAGGGCCTGAGCAGCGACCGCTGCGAAGTCCCTATTGTTTTTGTAGAAATTATTATTATTATTATTTTTCCGATTGTTCGATCGCATTTTTGACCCCCGAAACATGCACAAAAACTCACCAAACTTGGCAGTCTCATCGGGCATGGCGAAAAATTTGATATTTTAACGTCTAATATGAACAGGAAGTGAGTTATGAATTTTTGAAAGTCCGACTTTTGCCCTTTTTTGCATGTTTACAGGGGTCATTCTTTTGCACCCTGATCCTAAAGGCTTCATCTGATTGCCTTAAAATTCTGTCTGTAGCATCTGAAGACCTGGGACAAACACTGGGGCTAAAATTTTTTGTTTCCGAAATACTATATGACGGGGGCGGGGCTTCAAAGTTTTCACTTAAGATTTCCTTCGCCGCAATGGACAAAATGCTTAATAACTCTCCTGCACATGCTGCTAAAAATCCAAAACTTCACATGTACATAAAAAGTCTGTACCTGAAGACATCTATATGTTTATATTCAGTTATACACCTTGCGCCAATCAATATCATTTTTTACATTTTGACGTACTGCACGGTGCCCTTTTAACGAATCTGATTGAAAATTGGCTAGAAAAGACTCAAGACATTGATCTTACTCTATCCCTATTTTTGTGACTTTCCTTCGAAGGGCGTGGCTATTACGGTGCCGCAGAGTCTGATTATTCTCCGTGGCAACAAAAGTTCCTGCAAAATGATTCAGATGATCCATCTTCTCGAAATTTTTCACATTTGAGGATATTCAGGCCCTGAAGACGGCTGCCAACTTATTTTTGATCGCAGTGGTAGCGCCACCAACTGGTTAAAACAAATACAAATTATTTTCGTTGATGTTTTTCTCCGGGCAGGTGAACAAAATCTACCTTATATTTGCTCGGATGAGTGTTTAGGCCTTGAGCATGTCACAATACGAAAGTCTTTCGCCTTCTTCAGAGTGTCACATGATGCTGTCTTGTGACCCGTCTTTATCAGCTGATGTTCCATGAGGGCGTGACTTACCTGTCACAAGAATGAAGGCAAGTCACGCCCCCCGCTGTCCGTTCACTCCGCCAAGATGCTGGTCCAGGTGGTAGAGAGGATGAAGGCTCCCTTGTCTCTGTTCATGGTTTTTATGCCTCGCTTGCAGATCTCAATGGCCTCTCTGATCCAGCGCTGTTGTTTGTTCTCTTCTGTGCGGATGACCCTGCCCTTCTCCCGGTCCATGATGTGGTTTTCCCTTTTGCAGTGGTCAGTGATTGCTGATTTGTAATGTTCATGTTGTGCTTGTTCTTTTACTGCTCTGATTTTTTTCATTTTTTTGACAGGTAAGTCACACCCTCATGGAACATCAGCTCAAGACACCATCATGCGACACTCTGAAGAAGGCGAAAGACTCGCCGAAACATGTCAGGTAAAAAATTAACCTAAAACATAATTGTCTGCTTTTAATGAATCAGTCAAATATCAATAATAAGAAGACAAAATGAACCTAATACAAATAAATGAATGCTAAATAACTCCCCTGCACATGCTCCTAAAAATCCAAACCTTCACCTGTAAATAAAACGTCCCGACCTGAAGACATCGTAATGTTATTATTTTGTTATACACACAGTGCCGCCAAGTGGAATCAAAAATTTGTTTTTATTTTAATTTTCACGTACTGCACGGTGCCCTTTTGACGAATCCGACTGAAAATTAGTCAGAAAAGACTCAAGACAATGATCTTACTCTCTGCCGAATTTTGTGACGTTTTGGCAAAAGGCGTGGCTATTAAGGTGCTGAAAAGTCCGATTGTACTCTGTGGCAACAAAAGCTCCGGCAACATGACTCAGATGATCCTATCTTCTCGAAGTTGTACACATTTGAGGATACTTCAGCCCTGAAGACATCTACCAACTTATTTTACATCGTAGTAGTAGTGCCACCAACTGGTAAAAGCTAATACAAGTTATTTTCTTGGATGTTTTTCTCCGTGCAACTCAACAAGGTCGCCCTCATATATGCTCGGATGACTGTTTCGGCCATGAGGATGTCACAATACGAAATTCGTCCTTTTTCGTGAAAAGTTGTGGGAGTGGCATTGCACTGTTCGGCAATAAAACAAAGCTGATTATGAGGTTCTAAATATGAACGACAACTCGTAAAACTTTACACACACATCAGGCCGAGCAAATTTATCAATATTTTATACGTTAGTTGTGCAGCTTTTTTGAAATGGCTCGCCATGGCCCTCGAGAAATGTTAAAAAAAGCAGCTCTGGTTGAGTGTTTCACCTCGCTTTTTGTAAATTTTATGGAGTACAGTGAACCCTCGGTTATCGCGGTTAACGGGGACCGAGACCACCCGCGAAAACTGAAAATCCGCGAAGTAGCGGCGCACCTTCAAAAATGCTTAAAAAAAATAAACAATATATATAATAAATATATATATATATATATATATATATATATATATATATATATATATATATATATATATATATATATATATATATACGGGGAGAGAGAGAGTGAAATTCATGTTATAACAAAAAAACCAAATTATTATTAAAACGTATTATTTTTTTCTTCCCCAGCCATTCTTTTAGTATTTATTTAATTACTCCGACTTTTACCTGCTGGTACGCCGTCCGGTGTGCCCTGTGAAATGAAAGGTGGCATTCTTTATTTATTTATTCATTTATTCATTCATAACTGACAGCCTCGCGCTCCGCTCGTGCCCGGGCAGAAGAGGTGCTCCAATTTGGCTTAACTGTGACACACGCCCGCCCTCCTCCCCCGGAGCTTCCATTCGGTTAAACTTAGGGGCCGCTTGGCACCGCCCGTGCCCGGGGAAGGTGCTCCTCTTCGGCTTACTGTGACGCGAGCATGCCCTCCTCCTCCGGAGCTTCCATTCGGTTAAACTTAGGGGCCGCTTGGAACCGCCCGTGCCCGGGGAAGGTGCTCCTCTACGGCTTAACTGCCACGCACGCCGGCCGGAGCTCTGGTACGGTCCGAACCGCGCGAAACGTCGCCACCGATCGTGTCCGGGGGAACGTGCTCTTCTTCGTCCACTCTCCTCTTCGCCCACGCTCTTCTTCGGCGCACGCCGGCCGTCTAACCGCTCCAGCGCCCCGTCGTGCCGCTCGGCGAAACTACAATGCCCCCGAATATTTTTTAGACCCGCGAAGCACTGAACCCGCGAAAGGTGAACCGCGAAGTAGCGAGGGTTCACTGTATGTATAAGACCAAGACCTACAAAAAAGTCTCTTGGAGCAATGAGCTAGGTTTTACAGGAAGTCGGCCATTTTGAATTTACTTAAAAGGGGGCGGGTCACCACAATGGACTTTGTGTAGAAATTATTATTGGGGCCCGAGCAGCGACCGCGGCGAGGTCCCTATTGTTTTTGTAGAAAACATTATTACTTTTATTGTTATTATTATTATTATTATTAGGGCCTGAGCAGCGACCGCTGCGAAGTCCCTATTGTTTTTGTAGAAATTATTATTATTATTATTTTTCCGATTGTTCGATCGCATTTTTGACCCCCGAAACATGCACAAAAACTCACCAAACTTGGCAGTCTCATCGGGCATGGCGAAAAATTTGATATTTTAACGTCTAATATGAACAGGAAGTGAGTTATGAATTTTTGAAAGTCCGACTTTTGCCCTTTTTTGCATGTTTACAGGGGTCATTCTTTTGCACCCTGTTCCTAAAGGCTTCATCTGATTGCCTTAAAATTCTGTCTGTAGCATCTGAAGACCTGGCACAAACACTGGGGCTAAAATTTTTTGTTTCCGAAATACTATATGACGGGGGCGGGGCATCAAAGTTTTCACTTAAGATTTCCTTCGCCGCAATGGACAAAATGCTTAATAACTCTCCTGCACATGCTGCTAAAAATCCAAAACTTCACATGTACATAAAGAGTCTGTACCTGAAGACATCTATATGTTTATATTCAGTTATACACCTTGCGCCAATCAATATCATTTTTTACATTTTGACGTACTGCACGGTGCCCTTTTAACGAATCTGATTGAAAATTGGCTAGAAAAGACTCAAGACATTGATCTTACTCTATCCCTATTTTTGTGACTTTCCTTCGAAGGGCGTGGCTATTACGGTGCCGCAGAGTCTGATTATTCTCCGTGGCAACAAAAGTTCCTGCAAAATGATTCAGATGATCCATCTTCTCGAAATTTTTCACATTTGAGGATATTCAGGCCCTGAAGACGGCTGCCAACTTATTTTTGATCGCAGTGGTAGCGCCACCAACTGGTTAAAACAAATACAAATTATTTTCGTTGATTTTTTTCTCCGGGCAGGTTAACAAAATCTACCTCACATTTGCTCGGATGAGTGTTTAGGCCTTGAGGATGTCACAATACGAAAGTCTTTCGCCTTCTTCAGAGTGTCACATGATGGTGTCTTGTGGCCCGTCTTTATCAGCTGATGTTCCATGAGGGCGTGACTTACCTGTCACAAGAATGAAGGCAAGTCACGCCCCCCGCTGTCCGTTCACTCCGCCAAAATGCTGCTCCAGGTGGTAGAGAGGATGAAGGCTCCCTTGTCTCTGTTCATGGTTTTTATGCCTCGCTTGCAGATCTCAATGGCCTCTCTGATCCAGCGCTGTTGTTTGTTCTCTTCGGTGCGGATGACCCTGCCCTTCTCCCGGTCCATGATGTGGTTTTCCCTTTTGCAGTGGTCAGTGATTGCTGATTTGTAATGTTCATGTTGTGCTTGTTCTTTTACTGCTCTGATTTTTCATTTTTTTGACAGGTAAGTCACACCCTCATGGAACATCAGCTGATAAAGACGGGTCTCAAGACACCATCATGCGACACTCTGAAGAAGGCGAAAGACTCGCCGAAACATGTCAGGTAAAAAATTAACCTAAAACATAATTGTCTGCTTTTAATGAATCAGTCAAATATCAATAATAAGAAGACAAAATGAACCTAATACAAATAAATGAATGCTTAATAACTCCCCTGCACATGCTCCTAAAAATCCAAACCTTCACCTGTAAATAAAACGTCCCGACCTGAAGACATCTTAATGTTATTATTTTGTTATACACACAGTGCCGCCAAGTGGAATCAAAAATTTGTTTTTATTTTAATTTTCACGTACTGCACGGTGCCCTTTTGACGAATCCGACTGAAAATTAGTCAGAAAAGACTCAAGACAATGATCTTACTCTCTGCCGAATTTTGTGACGTTTTGGCAAAAGGCGTGGCTATTAAGGTGCTGAAAAGTCCGATTGTACTTTGTGGCAACAAAAGCTCCGGCAACATGACTCAGATGATCCTATCTTCTCGAAGTTGTACACATTTGAGGATACTTCAGCCCTGAAGACATCTACCAACTTATTTTACATCGTAGTAGTAGCGCCACCAACTGGTAAAAGCTAATACAAGTTATTTTCTTGGATGTTTTTCTCCGTGCAACTCAACAAGGTCGCCCTCATATATGCTCGGATGACTGTTTCGGCCATGAGGATGTCACAATACGAAATTCGTGATTTTTCGTGAAAAGTTGTGGGAGTGGCATTGCACTGTTCGGCAATAAAACAAAGCTGATTATGAGGTTCTAAATATGAACGACAACTCGTAAAACTTTACACACACATCAGGCCGAGCAAATTCATCAATATTTTATAAGTTAGTTGTGCAGCTTTTTTGAAATGGCTCGCCATGGCCCTCGAGAAATGTTAAAAAAAAGCAGCTCTGGTTGAGTGTTTCACCTCGCTTTTTGTAAATTTTATGGAGTACAGTGAACCCTCGGTTATCGCGGTTAATGGGGACCGAGACCACCCGCGAAAACTGAAAATCCGCGAAGTAGCGGCGCACCTTCAAAAATGCTTAAAAAAAATATACAATATATATCATAAATATATATATATATATATATATATATATATATATATATATATATATATATATATACGGGGAGAGAGAGAGTGAAATTCATTTTATAACAAAAAAACCAAATTATTATTAAAACGTATTATTTTTTTATTCCCCAGCCATTCTTTTTGTATTTATTTAATTACTCCGACTTTTACCTGCTGGTACGCCGTCCGGTGTGCCCTGTGAAATGAAAGGTGGCATTCTTTATTTATTTATTCATTTATTCATTCATAACTGACAGCCTCGCGCTCCGCTCGTGCCCGGGCGGAAGAGGTGCTCCAATTCGGCTTAACTGTGACACACGCCCGCCCTCCTCCCCCGGAACTTCCATTCGGTTAAACTTAGGGGCCGCTTGGCACCGCCCGTGCCCGGGGAAGGTGCTCCTCTTCGGCTTACTGTGACGCGAGCATGCCCTCCTCCTCCGGAGCTTCCATTCAGTTAAACTTAGGGGCCGCTTGGAACCGCCCGTGCCCGGGGAAGGTGCTCCTCTTCGGCTTACTGTGACGCGAGCATGCCCTCCTCCTCCGGAGCTTCCATTCGGTTAAACTTAGGGGCCGCTTGGAACCGCCCGTGCCCGGGGAAGGTGCTCCTCTTCGGCTTACTGTGACGCGAGCATGCCCTCCTCCTCCGGAGCTTCCATTCGGTTAAACTTAGGGGCCGCTTGGCACCGCCCGTGCCCGGGGAAGGTGCTCCTCTACGGCTTAACTGCCACGCACGCTGGCCGGAGCTCTGGTACGGTCCGAACCGCGCGAAACGTCGCCACCGATCGTGTCCGGGGGAACGTGCTCTTCTTCGTCCACTCTCCTCTTCGCCCACGCTCTTCTTCGGCGCACGCCGGCCGTCTAACCGCTCCAGCGCCCCGTCGTGCCGCTCGGCGAAACTACAATGCCCCCGAATATTTTTTAGACCCGCGAAGCACTGAACCCGCGAAAGGTGAACCGCGAAGTAGCGAGGGTTCACTGTATGTATAAGACCAAGACCTACAAAAAAGTCTCTTGGAGCAATGAGCTAGGTTTTACAGGAAGTCGGCCATTTTGAATTTACTTAAAAGGGGGCGGGTCACCACAATGGACTTTGTGTAGAAATTATTATTGGGGCCCGAGCAGCGACCGCGGCGAGGTCCCTATTGTTTTTGTAGAAAATATTATTACTTTTATTATTATTATTATTAGGGCCTGAGCAGCGACCGCTGCGAAGTCCCTATTGTTTTTGTAGAAATTATTATTATTATTATTTTTCGGATTGTTCGATCGCATTTTTGACCCCCGAAACATGCACAAAAACTCACCAAACTTGGCAGTCTCATCGGGCATGGCGAAAAATTTGATATTTTAACGTCTAATATGAACAGGAAGTGAGTTATGAATTTTTGAAAGTCCGACTTTTGCCCTTTTTTGCATGTTTACAGGGGTCATTCTTTTGCACCCTGATCCTAAAGGCTTCATCTGATTGCCTTAAAATTCTGTCTGTAGCATCTGAAGACCTGGGACAAACACTGGGGCTAAAATTTTTTGTTTCCGAAATACTATATGACGGGGGCGGGGCATCAAAGTTTTCACTTAAGATTTCCTTCGCCGCAATGGACAAAATGCTTAATAACTCTCCTGCACATGCTGCTAAAAATCCAAAACTTCACATGTACATAAAGAGTCTGTACCTGAAGACATCTATATGTTTATATTCAGTTATACACCTTGCGCCAATCAATATCATTTTTTACATTTTGACGTACTGCACGGTGCCCTTTTAACGAATCTGATTGAAAATTGGCTAGAAAAGACTCAAGACATTGATCTTACTCTATCCCTATTTTTGTGACTTTCCTTCGAAGGGCGTGGCTATTACGGTGCCGCAGAGTCTGATTATTCTCCGTGGCAACAAAAGTTCCTGCAAAATGATTCAGATGATCCATCTTCTCGAAATTTTTCACATTTGAGGATATTCAGGCCCTGAAGACGGCTGCCAACTTATTTTTGATCGCAGTGGTAGCGCCACCAACTGGTTAAAACAAATACAAATTATTTTCGTTGATTTTTTTCTCCGGGCAGGTTAACAAAATCTACCTTACATTTGCTCGGATGAGTGTTTAGGCCTTGAGGATGTCACAATACGAAAGTCTTTCGCCTTCTTCAGAGTGTCACATGATGGTGTCTTGTGGCCCGTCTTTATCAGCTGATGTTCCATGAGGGCGTGACTTACCTGTCACAAGAATGAAGGCAAGTCACGCCCCCCGCTGTCCGTTCACTCCGCCAAAATGCTGCTCCAGGTGGTAGAGAGGATGAAGGCTCCCTTGTCTCTGTTCATGGTTTTTATGCCTCGCTTGCAGATCTCAATGGCCTCTCTGATCCAGCGCTGTTGTTTGTTCTCTTCGGTGCGGATGACCCTGCCCTTCTCCCGGTCCATGATGTGGTTTTCCCTTTTGCAGTGGTCAGTGATTGCTGATTTGTAATGTTCATGTTGTGCTTGTTCTTTTACTGCTCTGATTTTTTCATTTTTTTGACAGGTAAGTCACACCCTCATGGAACATCAGCTGATAAAGACGGGTCTCAAGACACCATCATGCGACACTCTGAAGAAGGCAAAAGTCTCGCCGAAACATGTCAGGTAAAAAATTAACCTAAAACATAATTGTCTGCTTTTAATGAATCAGTCAAATATCAATAATAAGAAGACAAAATGAACCTAATACAAATAAATGAATGCTTAATAACTCCCCTGCACATGCTCCTAAAAATCCAAACCTTCACCTGTAAATAAAACGTCCCGACCTGAAGACATCTTAATGTTATTATTTTGTTATACACACAGCGCCGCCAAGTGGAATCAAAAATTTGTTTTTATTTAAATTTTCACGTACTGCACGGTGCCCTTTTGACGAATCCGACTGAAAATTAGTCAGAAAAGACTCAAGACAATGATCTTACTCTCTGCCGAATTTTGTGACGTTTTGGCAAAAGGCGTGGCTATTACGGTGCTGAAAAGTCTGATTGTACTCTGTGGCAACAAAAGCTCCGGCAACATGACTCAGATGATCCTATCTTCTCGAAGTTGTACACATTTGAGGATACTTCAGCCCTGAAGACATCTACCGACTTATTTTTCATCGTAGTAGTAGCGCCACCAACTGGTAAAAGCTAATACAAGTTATTTTCTTGGATGTTTTTCTCCGTGCAACTCAACAAGGTCGCCCTCATATATGCTCGGATGACTGTTTCGGCCATGAGGATGTCACAATACGAAATTAGTCCTTTTTCGTGAAAAGTTGTGGGAGTGGCATTGCACTGTTCGGCAATAAAACAACGCTGATTATGAGGTTCTAAATATGAACGACAACTCGTGAAACTTTACACACACATCAGGCCGAGCAAATTTATCAATATTTTATACGTTAGTTGTGCAGCTTTTTTGAAATGGCTCGCCATGGCCCTCGAGAAATGTTCAAAAAAGCAGCCCTGATTGAGTGTTTCACCTCGCTTTTTGTAAATTTTATGGAGTACAGTGAACCCTCGGTTATCGCGGTTAATGGGGACCGAGACCACCCGCGAAAACTGAAAATCCGCGAAGTAGCGGCGCACCTTCAAAAATGCTTAAAAAAAATATACAATATATATAATAAATATATATATATATATATATATATATATATATATATATATATATATATACGGGGAGAGAGAGAGTGAAATTCATTTTATAACAAAAAAACCAAATTATTATTAAAACGTATTATTTTTTTATTCCCCAGCCATTCTTTTTGTATTTATTTAATTACTCCGACTTTTACCTGCTGGTACGCCGTCCGGTGTGCCCTGTGAAATGAAAGGTGGCATTCTTTATTTATTTATTCATTCATAACTGACAGCCTCGCGCTCCGCTCGTGCCCGGGCGGAAGAGGTGCTCCAATTCGGCTTAACTGTGACACACGCCCGCCCTCCTCCCCCGGAACTTCCATTCGGTTAAACTTAGGGGCCGCTTGGCACCGCCCGTGCCCGGGGAAGGTGCTCCTCTTCGGCTTACTGTGACGCGAGCATGCCCTCCTCCTCCGGAGCTTCCATTCAGTTAAACTTAGGGGCCGCTTGGAACCGCCCGTGCCCGGGGAAGGTGCTCCTCTTCGGCTTACTGTGACGCGAGCATGCCCTCCTCCTCCGGAGCTTCCATTCGGTTAAACTTAGGGGCCGCTTGGAACCGCCCGTGCCCGGGGAAGGTGCTCCTCTTCGGCTTACTGTGACGCGAGCATGCCCTCCTCCTCCGGAGCTTCCATTCGGTTAAACTTAGGGGCCGCTTGGCACCGCCCGTGCCCGGGGAAGGTGCTCCTCTACGGCTTAACTGCCACGCACGCCGGCCGGAGCTCTGGTACGGTCCGAACCGCGCGAAACGTCGCCACCGATCGTGTCCGGGAGAACGTGCTCTTCTTCGTCCACTCTCCTCTTCGCCCACGCTCTTCTTCGGCGCACGCCGGCCGTCTAACCGCTCCAGCGCCCCGTCGTGCCGCTCGGCGAAACTACAATGCCCCCGAATATTTTTTAGACCCGCGAAGCACTGAACCCGCGAAAGGTGAACCGCGAAGTAGCGAGGGTTCACTGTATGTATAAGACCAAGACCTACAAAAAAGTCTCTTGGAGCAATGAGCTAGGTTTTACAGGAAGTCGGCCATTTTGAATTTACTTAAAAGGGGGCGGGTCACCACAATGGACTTTGTGTAGAAATTATTATTGGGGCCCGAGCAGCGACCGCGGCGAGGTCCCTATTGTTTTTGTAGAAATTATTATTAGGGCCTGAGCAGCGACCGCTACGAGGTCCCCATTGTTTTTGTGGAAATTATTATTATTTTTATTATTATTATTATTAGGGCCCGAGCAGTGACCGCTGCGAGGTCCCTATTGTTTTTCTAGAAATTGTTATTAGGGCCCGAGCTGCGACGGCGGCGAGGTCCCTATTGTTTTTGTAGAAAATATTATTACTTTTATTATTATTAATATTATTATTATTATTATTAGGGCCTGAGCAGCGACCGCTGCAAAGTCCCTATTGTTTTTGTAGAAATTATTATTATTATTATTTTTCCGATTGTTCGATCGCATTTTTGACCCCCGAAACATGCACAAAAACTCACCAAACTTGGCAGTCTCATCGGGCATGGCGAAAAATTTGATATTTTAACGTCTAATATGAACAGGAAGTGAGTTATGAATTTTTGAAAGTCCGACTTTTGCCCTTTTTTGCATGTTTACAGGGGTCATTCTTTTGCACCCTGATCCTAAAGGCTTCATCTGATTGCCTTAAAATTCTGTCTGTAGCATCTGAAGACCTGGGACAAACACTGGGGCTAAAATTTTTTGTTTCCGAAATACTATATGACGGGGGCGGGGCTTCAAAGTTTTCACTTAAGATTTCCTTCGCCGCAATGGACAAAATGCTTAATAACTCTCCTGCACATGCTGCTAAAAATCCAAAACTTCACATGTACATAAAAAGTCTGTACCTGAAGACATCTATATGTTTATATTCAGTTATACACCTTGCGCCAATCAATATCATTTTTTACATTTTGACGTACTGCACGGTGCCCTTTTAACGAATCTGATTGAAAATTGGCTAGAAAAGACTCAAGACATTGATCTTACTCTATCCCTATTTTTGTGACTTTCCTTCGAAGGGCGTGGCTATTACGGTGCCGCAGAGTCTGATTATTCTCCGTGGCAACAAAAGTTCCTGCAAAATGATTCAGATGATCCATCTTCTCGAAATTTTTCACATTTGAGGATATTCAGGCCCTGAAGACGGCTGCCAACTTATTTTTGATCGCAGTGGTAGCGCCACCAACTGGTTAAAACAAATACAAATTATTTTCGTTGATGTTTTTCTCCGGGCAGGTGAACAAAATCTACCTTATATTTGCTCGGATGAGTGTTTAGGCCTTGAGCATGTCACAATACGAAAGTCTTTCGCCTTCTTCAGAGTGTCACATGATGCTGTCTTGTGACCCGTCTCTATCAGCTGATGTTCCATGAGGGCGTGACTTACCTGTCACAAGAATGAAGGCAAGTCACGCCCCCCGCTGTCCGTTCACTCCGCCAAGATGCTGGTCCAGGTGGTAGAGAGGATGAAGGCTCCCTTGTCTCTGTTCATGGTTTTTATGCCTCGCTTGCAGATCTCAATGGCCTCTCTGATCCAGCGCTGTTGTTTGTTCTCTTCTGTGCGGATGACCCTGCCCTTCTCCCGGTCCATGATGTGGTTTTCCCTTTTGCAGTGGTCAGTGATTGCTGATTTGTAATGTTCATGTTGTGCTTGTTCTTTTACTGCTCTGATTTTTTTCATTTTTTTGACAGGTAAGTCACACCCTCATGGAACATCAGCTCAAGACACCATCATGCGACACTCTGAAGAAGGCGAAAGACTCGCCGAAACATGTCAGGTAAAAAATTAACCTAAAACATAATTGTCTGCTTTTAATGAATCAGTCAAATATCAATAATAAGAAGACAAAATGAACCTAATACAAATAAATGAATGCTTAATAACTCCCCTGCACATGCTCCTAAAAATCCAAACCTTCACCTGTAAATAAAACGTCCCGACCTGAAGACATCTTAATGTTATTATTTTGTTATACACACAGTGCCGCCAAGTGGAATCAAAAATTTTTTTTAATTTTAATTTTCACGTACTGCACGGTGCCCTTTTGACGAATCCGACTGAAAATTAGTCAGAAAAGACTCAAGACAATGATCTTACTCTCTGCCGAATTTTGTGACGTTTTGGCAAAAGGCGTGGCTATTAAGGTGCTGAAAAGTCCGATTGTACTCTGTGGCAACAAAAGCTCCGGCAACATGACTCAGATGATCCTATCTTCTCGAAGTTGTACACATTTGAGGATACTTCAGCCCTGAAGACATCTACCAACTTATTTTACATCGTAGTAGTAGCGCCACCAACTGGTAAAAGCTAATACAAGTTATTTTCTTGGATGTTTTTCTCCGTGCAACTCAACAAGGTCGCCCTCATATATGCTCGGATGACTGTTTCGGCCATGAGGATGTCACAATACGAAATTAGTCCTTTTTCGTGAAAAGTTGTGGGAGTGGCATTGCACTGTTCGGCAATAAAACAACGCTGATTATGAGGTTCTAAATATGAACGACAACTCGTGAAACTTTACACACACATGAGGCCGAGCAAATTTATCAATATTTTATACGTTAGTTGTGCAGCTTTTTTGAAATGGCTCGCCATGGCCCTCGAGAAATGTTAAAAAAAAGCAGCTCTGGTTGAGTGTTTCACCTCGCTTTTTGTAAATTTTATGGAGTACAGTGAACCCTCGGTTATCGCGGTTAATGGGGACCGAGACCACCCGCGAAAACTGAAAATCCGCGAAGTAGCGGCGCACCTTCAAAAATGCTTAAAAAAAATATACAATATATATAATAAATATATAAATATATATATATATATATATATATATATATATATATATATATACGGGGAGAGAGAGAGTGAAATTCATGTTATAACAAAAAAACCAAATTATTATTAAAACGTATTATTTTTTTATTCCCCAGCCATTCTTTTTGTATTTATTTAATTACTCCGACTTTTACCTGCTGGTACGCCGTCCGGTGTGCCCTGTGAAATGAAAGGTGGCATTCTTTATTTATTTATTCATTTATTCATTCATAACTGACAGCCTCGCGCTCCGCTCGTGCCCGGGCAGAAGAGGTGCTCCAATTTGGCTTAACTGTGACACACGCCCGTCCTCCTCCCCCGGAGCTTCCATTCGGTTAAACTTAGGGGCCGCTTGGCACCGCCCGTGCCCGGGGAAGGTGCTCCTCTTCGGCTTACTGTGACGCGAGCATGCCCTCCTCCTCCGGAGCTTCCATTCGGTTAAACTTAGGGGCCGCTTGGAACCGCCCGTGCCCGGGGAAGGTGCTCCTCTTCGGCTTACTGTGACGCGAGCATGCCCTCCTCCTCCGGAGCTTCCATTCGGTTAAACTTAGGGGCCGCTTGGAACCGCCCGTGCCCGGGGAAGGTGCTCCTCTTCGGCTTACTGTGACGCGAGCATGCCCTCCTCCTCCGGAGCTTCCATTCGGTTAAACTTAGGGGCCGCTTGGCACCGCCCGTGCCCGGGGAAGGTGCTCCTCTACGGCTTAACTGCCACGCACGCTGGCCGGAGCTCTGGTACGGTCCGAACCGCGCGAAACGTCGCCACCGATCGTGTCCGGGGGAACGTGCTCTTCTTCGTCCACTCTCCTCTTCGCCCACGCTCTTCTTCGGCGCACGCCGGCCGTCTAACCGCTCCAGCGCCCCGTCGTGCCGCTCGGCGAAACTACAATGCCCCCGAATATTTTTTAGACCCGCGAAGCACTGAACCCGCGAAAGGTGAACCGCGAAGTAGCGAGGGTTCACTGTATGTATAAGACCAAGACCTACAAAAAAGTCTCTTGGAGCAATGAGCTAGGTTTTACAGGAAGTCGGCCATTTTGAATTTACTTAAAAGGGGGCGGGTCACCACAATGGACTTTGTGTAGAAATTATCATTGGGGCCCGAGCAGCGACCGCGGCGAGGTCCCTATTGTTTTTGTAGAAAATATTATTACTTTTATTATTATTATTATTAGGGCCTGAGCAGCGACCGCTGCGAAGTCCCTATTGTTTTTGTAGAAATTATTATTATTATTATTTTTCGGATTGTTCGATCGCATTTTTGACCCCCGAAACATGCACAAAAACTCACCAAACTTGGCAGTCTCATCGGGCATGGCGAAAAATTTGATATTTTAACGTCTAATATGAACAGGAAGTGAGTTATGAATTTTTGAAAGTCCGACTTTTGCCCTTTTTTGCATGTTTACAGGGGTCATTCTTTTGCACCCTGATCCTAAAGGCTTCATCTGATTGCCTTAAAATTCTGTCTGTAGCATCTGAAGACCTGGGACAAACACTGGGGCTAAAATTTTTTGTTTCCGAAATACTATATGACGGGGGCGGGGCATCAAAGTTTTCACTTAAGATTTCCTTCGCCGCAATGGACAAAATGCTTAATAACTCTCCTGCACATGCTGCTAAAAATCCAAAACTTCACATGTACATAAAGAGTCTGTACCTGAAGACATCTATATGTTTATATTCAGTTATACACCTTGCGCCAATCAATATCATTTTTTACATTTTGACGTACTGCACGGTGCCCTTTTAACGAATCTGATTGAAAATTGGCTAGAAAAGACTCAAGACATTGATCTTACTCTATCCCTATTTTTGTGACTTTCCTTCGAAGGGCGTGGCTATTACGGTGCCGCAGAGTCTGATTATTCTCCGTGGCAACAAAAGTTCCTGCAAAATGATTCAGATGATCCATCTTCTCGAAATTTTTCACATTTGAGGATATTCAGGCCCTGAAGACGGCTGCCAACTTATTTTTGATCGCAGTGGTAGCGCCACCAACTGGTTAAAACAAATACAAATTATTTTCGTTGATTTTTTTCTCCGGGCAGGTTAACAAAATCTACCTTACATTTGCTCGGATGAGTGTTTAGGCCTTGAGGATGTCACAATACGAAAGTCTTTCGCCTTCTTCAGAGTGTCACATGATGGTGTCTTGTGGCCCGTCTTTATCAGCTGATGTTCCATGAGGGCGTGACTTACCTGTCACAAGAATGAAGGCAAGTCACGCCCCCCGCTGTCCGTTCACTCCGCCAAAATGCTGCTCCAGGTGGTAGAGAGGATGAAGGCTCCCTTGTCTCTGTTCATGGTTTTTATGCCTCGCTTGCAGATCTCAATGGCCTCTCTGATCCAGCGCTGTTGTTTGTTCTCTTCGGTGCGGATGACCCTGCCCTTCTCCCGGTCCATGATGTGGTTTTCCCTTTTGCAGTGGTCAGTGATTGCTGATTTGTAATGTTCATGTTGTGCTTGTTCTTTTACTGCTCTGATTTTTTCATTTTTTTGACAGGTAAGTCACACCCTCATGGAACATCAGCTGATAAAGACGGGTCTCAAGACACCATCATGCGACACTCTGAAGAAGGCAAAAGTCTCGCCGAAACATGTCAGGTAAAAAATTAACCTAAAACATAATTGTCTGCTTTTAATGAATCAGTCAAATATCAATAATAAGAAGACAAAATGAACCTAATACAAATAAATGAATGCTTAATAACTCCCCTGCACATGCTCCTAAAAATCCAAACCTTCACCTGTAAATAAAACGTCCCGACCTGAAGACATCTTAATGTTATTATTTTGTTATACACACAGCGCCGCCAAGTGGAATCAAAAATTTGTTTTTATTTAAATTTTCACGTACTGCACGGTGCCCTTTTGACGAATCCGACTGAAAATTAGTCAGAAAAGACTCAAGACAATGATCTTACTCTCTGCCGAATTTTGTGACGTTTTGGCAAAAGGCGTGGCTATTACGGTGCTGAAAAGTCTGATTGTACTCTGTGGCAACAAAAGCTCCGGCAACATGACTCAGATGATCCTATCTTCTCGAAGTTGTACACATTTGAGGATACTTCAGCCCTGAAGACATCTACCGACTTATTTTTCATCGTAGTAGTAGCGCCACCAACTGGTAAAAGCTAATACAAGTTATTTTCTTGGATGTTTTTCTCCGTGCAACTCAACAAGGTCGCCCTCATATATGCTCGGATGACTGTTTCGGCCATGAGGATGTCACAATACGAAATTAGTCCTTTTTCGTGAAAAGTTGTGGGAGTGGCATTGCACTGTTCGGCAATAAAACAACGCTGATTATGAGGTTCTAAATATGAACGACAACTCGTGAAACTTTACACACACATCAGGCCGAGCAAATTTATCAATATTTTATACGTTAGTTGTGCAGCTTTTTTGAAATGGCTCGCCATGGCCCTCGAGAAATGTTCAAAAAAGCAGCCCTGATTGAGTGTTTCACCTCGCTTTTTGTAAATTTTATGGAGTACAGTGAACCCTCGGTTATCGCGGTTAATGGGGACCGAGACCACCCGCGAAAACTGAAAATCCGCGAAGTAGCGGCGCACCTTCAAAAATGCTTAAAAAAAATATACAATATATATAATAAATATATATATATATATATATATATATATATATATATATATATACGGGGAGAGAGAGAGTGAAATTCATTTTATAACAAAAAAAACAAATTATTATTAAAACGTATTATTTTTTTATTCCCCAGCCATTCTTTTTGTATTTATTTAATTACTCCGACTTTTACCTGCTGGTACGCCGTCCGGTGTGCCCTGTGAAATGAAAGGTGGCATTCTTTATTTATTTATTCATTCATAACTGACAGCCTCGCGCTCCGCTCGTGCCCGGGCGGAAGAGGTGCTCCAATTCGGCTTAACTGTGACACACGCCCGCCCTCCTCCCCCGGAACTTCCATTCGGTTAAACTTAGGGGCCGCTTGGCACCGCCCGTGCCCGGGGAAGGTGCTCCTCTTCGGCTTACTGTGACGCGAGCATGCCCTCCTCCTCCGGAGCTTCCATTCAGTTAAACTTAGGGGCCGCTTGGAACCGCCCGTGCCCGGGGAAGGTGCTCCTCTTCGGCTTACTGTGACGCGAGCATGCCCTCCTCCTCCGGAGCTTCCATTCGGTTAAACTTAGGGGCCGCTTGGAACCGCCCGTGCCCGGGGAAGGTGCTCCTCTTCGGCTTACTGTGACGCGAGCATGCCCTCCTCCTCCGGAGCTTCCATTCGGTTAAACTTAGGGGCCGCTTGGCACCGCCCGTGCCCGGGGAAGGTGCTCCTCTACGGCTTAACTGCCACGCACGCCGGCCGGAGCTCTGGTACGGTCCGAACCGCGCGAAACGTCGCCACCGATCGTGTCCGGGAGAACGTGCTCTTCTTCGTCCACTCTCCTCTTCGCCCACGCTCTTCTTCGGCGCACGCCGGCCGTCTAACCGCTCCAGCGCCCCGTCGTGCCGCTCGGCGAAACTACAATGCCCCCGAATATTTTTTAGACCCGCGAAGCACTGAACCCGCGAAAGGTGAACCGCGAAGTAGCGAGGGTTCACTGTATGTATAAGACCAAGACCTACAAAAAAGTCTCTTGGAGCAATGAGCTAGGTTTTACAGGAAGTCGGCCATTTTGAATTTACTTAAAAGGGGGCGGGTCACCACAATGGACTTTGTGTAGAAATTATTATTGGGGCCCGAGCAGCGACCGCGGCGAGGTCCCTATTGTTTTTGTAGAAATTATTATTAGGGCCTGAGCAGCGACCGCTACGAGGTCCCCATTGTTTTTGTGGAAATTATTATTATTTTTATTATTATTATTATTAGGGCCCGAGCAGTGACCGCTGCGAGGTCCCTATTGTTTTTCTAGAAATTGTTATTAGGGCCCGAGCTGCGACGGCGGCGAGGTCCCTATTGTTTTTGTAGAAAATATTATTACTTTTATTATTATTAATATTATTATTATTATTATTAGGGCCTGAGCAGCGACCGCTGCAAAGTCCCTATTGTTTTTGTAGAAATTATTATTATTATTATTTTTCCGATTGTTCGATCGCATTTTTGACCCCCGAAACATGCACAAAAACTCACCAAACTTGGCAGTCTCATCGGGCATGGCGAAAAATTTGATATTTTAACGTCTAATATGAACAGGAAGTGAGTTATGAATTTTTGAAAGTCCGACTTTTGCCCTTTTTTGCATGTTTACAGGGGTCATTCTTTTGCACCCTGATCCTAAAGGCTTCATCTGATTGCCTTAAAATTCTGTCTGTAGCATCTGAAGACCTGGGACAAACACTGGGGCTAAAATTTTTTGTTTCCGAAATACTATATGACGGGGGCGGGGCTTCAAAGTTTTCACTTAAGATTTCCTTCGCCGCAATGGACAAAATGCTTAATAACTCTCCTGCACATGCTGCTAAAAATCCAAAACTTCACATGTACATAAAAAGTCTGTACCTGAAGACATCTATATGTTTATATTCAGTTATACACCTTGCGCCAATCAATATCATTTTTTACATTTTGACGTACTGCACGGTGCCCTTTTAACGAATCTGATTGAAAATTGGCTAGAAAAGACTCAAGACATTGATCTTACTCTATCCCTATTTTTGTGACTTTCCTTCGAAGGGCGTGGCTATTACGGTGCCGCAGAGTCTGATTATTCTCCGTGGCAACAAAAGTTCCTGCAAAATGATTCAGATGATCCATCTTCTCGAAATTTTTCACATTTGAGGATATTCAGGCCCTGAAGACGGCTGCCAACTTATTTTTGATCGCAGTGGTAGCGCCACCAACTGGTTAAAACAAATACAAATTATTTTCGTTGATGTTTTTCTCCGGGCAGGTGAACAAAATCTACCTTATATTTGCTCGGATGAGTGTTTAGGCCTTGAGCATGTCACAATACGAAAGTCTTTCGCCTTCTTCAGAGTGTCACATGATGCTGTCTTGTGACCCGTCTTTATCAGCTGATGTTCCATGAGGGCGTGACTTACCTGTCACAAGAATGAAGGCAAGTCACGCCCCCCGCTGTCCGTTCACTCCGCCAAGATGCTGGTCCAGGTGGTAGAGAGGATGAAGGCTCCCTTGTCTCTGTTCATGGTTTTTATGCCTCGCTTGCAGATCTCAATGGCCTCTCTGATCCAGCGCTGTTGTTTGTTCTCTTCTGTGCGGATGACCCTGCCCTTCTCCCGGTCCATGATGTGGTTTTCCCTTTTGCAGTGGTCAGTGATTGCTGATTTGTAATGTTCATGTTGTGCTTGTTCTTTTACTGCTCTGATTTTTTTCATTTTTTTGACAGGTAAGTCACACCCTCATGGAACATCAGCTCAAGACACCATCATGCGACACTCTGAAGAAGGCGAAAGACTCGCCGAAACATGTCAGGTAAAAAATTAACCTAAAACATAATTGTCTGCTTTTAATGAATCAGTCAAATATCAATAATAAGAAGACAAAATGAACCTAATACAAATAAATGAATGCTTAATAACTCCCCTGCACATGCTCCTAAAAATCCAAACCTTCACCTGTAAATAAAACGTCCCGACCTGAAGACATCGTAATGTTATTATTTTGTTATACACACAGTGCCGCCAAGTGGAATCAAAAATTTGTTTTTATTTTAATTTTCACGTACTGCACGGTGCCCTTTTGACGAATCCGACTGAAAATTAGTCAGAAAAGACTCAAGACAATGATCTTACTCTCTGCCGAATTTTGTGGCGTTTTGGCAAAAGGCGTGGCTATTAAGGTGCTGAAAAGTCCGATTGTACTCTGTGGCAACAAAAGCTCCGGCAACATGACTCAGATGATCTTATCTTCTCGAAGTTGTACACATTTGAGGATACTTCAGCCCTGAAGACATCTACCAACTTATTTTACATCGTAGTAGTAGCGCCACCAACTGGTAAAAGCTAATACAAGTTATTTTCTTGGATGTTTTTCTCCGTGCAACTCAACAAGGTCGCCCTCATATATGCTCGGATGACTGTTTCGGCCATGAGGATGTCACAATACGAAATTCGTCCTTTTTCGTGAAAAGTTGTGGGAGTGGCATTGCACTGTTCGGCAATAAAACAAAGCTGATTATGAGGTTCTAAATATGAACGACAACTCGTAAAACTTTACACACACATCAGGCCGAGCAAATTTATCAATATTTTATACGTTAGTTGTGCAGCTTTTTTGAAATGGCTCGCCATGGCCCTCGAGAAATGTTAAAAAAAGCAGCTCTGGTTGAGTGTTTCACCTCGCTTTTTGTAAATTTTATGGAGTACAGTGAACCCTCGGTTATCGCGGTTAATGGGGACCGAGACCACCCGCGAAAACTGAAAATCCGCGAAGTAGCGGCGCACCTTCAAAAATGCTTAAAAAAAATATACAATATATATAATAAATATATATATATATATATATATATATATATATATATATATATATATATATATACGGGGAGAGAGAGAGTGAAATTCATGTTATAACAAAAAAAACAAATTATTATTAAAACGTATTATTTTTTTATTCCCCAGCCATTCTTTTAGTATTTATTTAATTACTCCGACTTTTACCTGCTGGTACGCCGTCCGGTGTGCCCTGTGAAATGAAAGGTGGCTTTCTTTATTTATTTATTCATTTATTCATTCATAGCTGACAGCCTCGCGCTCCGCTCGTGCCCGGGCAGAAGAGGTGCTCCAATTTGGCTTAACTGTGACACACGCCCGCCCTCCTCCCCCGGAGCTTCCATTCGGTTAAACTTAGGGGCCGCTTGGCACCGCCCGTGCCCGGGGAAGGTGCTCCTCTTCGGCTTACTGTGACGCGAGCATGCCCTCCTCCTCCGGAGCTTCCATTCGGTTAAACTTAGGGGCCGCTTGGAACCGCCCGTGCCCGGGGAAGGTGCTCCTCTACGGCTTCACTGCCACGCACGCCGGCCGGAGCTCTGGTACGGTCCGAACCGCGCGAAACGTCGCCACCGATCGTGTCCGGGGGAACGTGCTCTTCTTCGTCCACTCTCCTCTTCGCCCACGCTCTTCTTCGGCGCACGCCGGCCGTCTAACCGCTCCAGCGCCCCGTCGTGCCGCTCGGCGAAACTACAATGCCCCCGAATATTTTTTAGACCCGCGAAGCACTGAACCCGCGAAAGGTGAACCGCGAAGTAGCGAGGGTTCACTGTATGTATAAGACCAAGACCTACAAAAAAGTCTCTTGGAGCAATGAGCTAGGTTTTACAGGAAGTCGGCCATTTTGAATTTACTTAAAAGGGGGCGGGTCACCACAATGGACTTTGTGTAGAAATTATTATTGGGGCCCGAGCAGCGACCGCGGCGAGGTCCCTATTGTTTTTGTAGAAAACATTATTACTTTTATTATTATTATTATTATTATTATTAGGGCCTGAGCAGCGACCGCTGCGAAGTCCCTATTGTTTTTGTAGAAATTATTATTATTATTATTTTTCCGATTGTTCGATCGCATTTTTGACCCCCGAAACATGCACAAAAACTCACCAAACTTGGCAGTCTCATCGGGCATGGCGAAAAATTTGATATTTTAACGTCTAATATGAACAGGAAGTGAGTTATGAATTTTTGAAAGTCCGACTTTTGCCCTTTTTTGCATGTTTACAGGGGTCATTCTTTTGCACCCTGATCCTAAAGGCTTCATCTGATTGCCTTAAAATTCTGTCTGTAGCATCTGAAGACCTGGGACAAACACTGGGGCTAAAATTTTTTGTTTCCGAAATACTACATGACGGGGGCGGGGCTTCAAAGTTTTCACTTAAGATTTCCTTCGCCGCAATGGACAAAATGCTTAATAACTCTCCTGCACATGCTGCTAAAAATCCAAAACTTCACATGTACATAAAGAGTCTGTACCTGAAGACATCTATATGTTTATATTCAGTTATACACCTTGCGCCAATCAATATCATTTTTTACATTTTGACGTACTGCATGGTGCCCTTTTAACGAATCCGATTGAAAATTGGCTAGAAAAGACTCAAGACATTGATCTTACTCTATCCCTATTTTTATGACTTTCCTTCAAAGGGCGTGGCTATTACGGTGCCGCAGAGTCTGATTATTCTCCGTGGCAACAAAAGTTCCTGCAAAATGATTCAGATGATCCATCTTCTGGAAATCTTTCACATTTGAGGATATTCAGGCCCTGAAGACGGCTGCCAACTTATTTTTGATCGCAGTGGTAGCGCCACCAACTGGTTAAAACAAATACAAATTATTTTCGTTGATGTTTTTCTCCGGGCAGGTGAACAAAATCTACCTTATATTTGCTCGGATGAGTGTTTAGGCCTTGAGCATGTCACAATACAAAAGTCTTTCGCCTTCTTCAGAGTGTCACATGATGCTGTCTTGTGACCCGTCTTTATCAGCTGATGTTCCATGAGGGCGTGACTTACCTGTCACAAGAATGAAGGCAAGTCACGCCCCCCGCTGTCCGTTCACTCCGCCAAGATGCTGGTCCAGGTGGTAGAGAGGATGAAGGCTCCCTTGTCTCTGTTCATGGTTTTTATGCCTCGCTTGCAGATCTCAATGGCCTCTCTGATCCAGCGCTGTTGTTTGTTCTCTTCTGTGCGGATGACCCTGCCCTTCTCCCGGTCCATGATGTGGTTTTCCCTTTTGCAGTGGTCAGTGATTGCTGATTTGTAATGTTCATGTTGTGTTTGTTCTTTTACTGCTCTGATTTTTTCATTTTTTTGACAGGTAAGTCACACCCTCATGGAACATCAGCTGATAAAGACGGGTCTCAAGACACCATCATGCGACACTCTGAAGAAGGCGAAAGACTCGCCGAAACATGTCAGGTAAAAAATTAACCTAAAACATAATTGTCTGCTTTTAATGAATCAGTCAAATATCAATAATAAGAAGACAAAATGAACCTAATACAAATAAATGAATGCTTAATAACTCCCCTGCACATGCTCCTAAAAATCCAAACCTTCACCTGTAAATAAAACGTCCCGACCTGAAGACATCTTAATGTTATTATTTTGTTATACACACAGTGCCGCCAAGTGGAATCAAAAATTTTTTTTAATTTTAATTTTCACGTACTGCACGGTGCCCTTTTGACGAATCCGACTGAAAATTAGTCAGAAAAGACTCAAGACAATGATCTTACTCTCTGCCGAATTTTGTGACGTTTTTGCAAAAGGCGTGGCTATTAAGGTGCTGAAAAGTCCGATTGTACTCTGTGGCAACAAAAGCTCCGGCAACATGACTCAGATGATCCTATCTTCTCGAAGTTGTACACATTTGAGGATACTTCAGCCCTGAAGACATCTACCAACTTATTTTACATCGTAGTAGTAGCGCCACCAACTGGTAAAAGCTAATACAAGTTATTTTCTTGGATGTTTTTCTCCGTGCAACTCAACAAGGTCGCCCTCATATATGCTCGGATGACTGTTTCGGCCATGAGGATGTCACAATACGAAATTAGTCCTTTTTCGTGAAAAGTTGTGGGAGTGGCATTGCACTGTTCGGCAATAAAACAACGCTGATTATGAGGTTCTAAATATGAACGACAACTCGTGAAACTTTACACACACATGAGGCCGAGCAAATTTATCAATATTTTATACGTTAGTTGTGCAGCTTTTTTGAAATGGCTCGCCATGGCCCTCGAGAAATGTTAAAAAAAAGCAGCTCTGGTTGAGTGTTTCACCTCGCTTTTTGTAAATTTTATGGAGTACAGTGAACCCTCGGTTATCGCGGTTAATGGGGACCGAGACCACCCGCGAAAACTGAAAATCCGCGAAGTAGCGGCGCACCTTCAAAAATGCTTAAAAAAAATATACAATATATATAATAAATATATAAATATATATATATATATATATATATATATATATATATATATATATATATACGGGGAGAGAGAGAGTGAAATTCATGTTATAACAAAAAAACCAAATTATTATTAAAACGTATTATTTTTTTATTCCCCAGCCATTCTTTTTGTATTTATTTAATTACTCCGACTTTTACCTGCTGGTACGCCGTCCGGTGTGCCCTGTGAAATGAAAGGTGGCATTCTTTATTTATTTATTCATTTATTCATTCATAACTGACAGCCTCGCGCTCCGCTCGTGCCCGGGCAGAAGAGGTGCTCCAATTTGGCTTAACTGTGACACACGCCCGTCCTCCTCCCCCGGAGCTTCCATTCGGTTAAACTTAGGGGCCGCTTGGCACCGCCCGTGCCCGGGGAAGGTGCTCCTCTTCGGCTTACTGTGACGCGAGCATGCCCTCCTCCTCCGGAGCTTCCATTCAGTTAAACTTAGGGGCCGCTTGGAACCGCCCGTGCCCGGGGAAGGTGCTCCTCTTCGGCTTACTGTGACGCGAGCATGCCCTCCTCCTCCGGAGCTTCCATTCGGTTAAACTTAGGGGCCGCTTGGAACCGCCCGTGCCCGGGGAAGGTGCTCCTCTTCGGCTTACTGTGACGCGAGCATGCCCTCCTCCTCCGGAGCTTCCATTCGGTTAAACTTAGGGGCCGCTTGGCACCGCCCGTGCCCGGGGAAGGTGCTCCTCTACGGCTTAACTGCCACGCACGCCGGCCGGAGCTCTGGTACGGTCCGAACCGCGCGAAACGTCGCCACCGATCGTGTCCGGGAGAACGTGCTCTTCTTCGTCCACTCTCCTCTTCGCCCACGCTCTTCTTCGGCGCACGCCGGCCGTCTAACCGCTCCAGCGCCCCGTCGTGCCGCTCGGCGAAACTACAATGCCCCCGAATATTCTTTAGACCCGCGAAGCACTGAACCCGCGAAAGGTGAACCGCGAAGTAGCGAGGGTTCACTGTATGTATAAGACCAAGACCTACAAAAAAGTCTCTTGGAGCAATGAGCTAGGTTTTACAGGAAGTCGGCCATTTTGAATTTACTTAAAAGGGGGCGGGTCACCACAATGGACTTTGTGTAGAAATTATTATTGGGGCCCGAGCAGCGACGGCGGCGAGGTCCCTATTGTTTTTGTAGAAATTATTATTAGGGCCTGAGCAGCGACCGCTACGAGGTCCCCATTGTTTTTGTGGAAATTATTATTATTTTTATTATTATTATTATTAGGGCCCGAGCAGTGACCGCTGCGAGGTCCCTATTGTTTTTCTAGAAATTGTGATTAGGGCCCGAGCTGCGACGGCTGCGAGGTCCCTATTGTTTTTGTAGAAAATATTATTACTTTTATTATTATTAATATTATTATTATTATTATTAGGGCCTGAGCAGCGACCGCTGCGAAGTCCCTATTGTTTTTGTAGAAATTATTATTATTATTATTTTTCCGATTGTTCGATCGCATTTTTGACCCCCGAAACATGCACAAAAACTCACCAAACTTGGCAGTCTCATCGGGCATGGCGAAAAATTTGATATTTTAACGTCTAATATGAACAGGAAGTGAGTTATGAATTTTTGAAAGTCCGACTTTTGCCCTTTTTTGCATGTTTACAGGGGTCATTCTTTTGCACCCTGATCCTAAAGGCTTCATCTGATTGCCTTAAAATTCTGTCTGTAGCATCTGAAGACACTGGGGCTAAAATTTTTTGTTTCCGAAATACTATATGACGGGGGCGGGGCTTCAAAGTTTTCACTTAAGATTTCCTTCGCCGCAATGGACAAAATGCTTAATAACTCTCCTGCACATGCTGCTAAAAATCCAAAACTTCACATGTACATAAAAAGTCTGTACCTGAAGACATCTATATGTTTATATTCAGTTATACACCTTGCGCCAATCAATATCATTTTTTACATTTTGACGTACTGCACGGTGCCCTTTTAACGAATCTGATTGAAAATTGGCTAGAAAAGACTCAAGACATTGATCTTACTCTATCCCTATTTTTGTGACTTTCCTTCGAAGGGCGTGGCTATTACGGTGCCGCAGAGTCTGATTATTCTCTGTGGCAACAAAAGTTCCTGCAAAATGATTCAGATGATCCATCTTCTCGAAATTTTTCACATTTGAGGATATTCAGGCCCTGAAGACGGCTGCCAACTTATTTTTGATCGCAGTGGTAGCGCCACCAACTGGTTAAAACAAATACAAATTATTTTCGTTGATGTTTTTCTCCGGGCAGGTGAACAAAATCTACCTTATATTTGCTCGGATGAGTGTTTAGGCCTTGAGCATGTCACAATACGAAAGTCTTTCGCCTTCTTCAGAGTGTCACATGATGCTGTCTTGTGACCCGTCTTTATCAGCTGATGTTCCATGAGGGCGTGACTTACCTGTCACAAGAATGAAGGCAAGTCACGCCCCCCGCTGTCCGTTCACTCCGCCAAGATGCTGGTCCAGGTGGTAGAGAGGATGAAGGCTCCCTTGTCTCTGTTCATGGTTTTTATGCCTCGCTTGCAGATCTCAATGGCCTCTCTGATCCAGCGCTGTTGTTTGTTCTCTTCTGTGCGGATGACCCTGCCCTTCTCCCGGTCCATGATGTGGTTTTCCCTTTTGCAGTGGTCAGTGATTGCTGATTTGTAATGTTCATGTTGTGCTTGTTCTTTTACTGCTCTGATTTTTTTAATTTTTTTGACAGGTAAGTCACACCCTCATGGAACATCAGCTCAAGACACCATAATGCGACACTCTGAAGAAGGCGAAAGACTCGCCGAAACATGTCAGGTAAAAAATTAACCTAAAACATAATTGTCTGCTTTTAATGAATCAGTCAAATATCAATAATAAGAAGACAAAATGAACCTAATACAAATAAATGAATGCTTAATAACTCCCCTGCAGATGCTCCTAAAAATCCAAACCTTCACCTGTAAATAAAACGTCCCGACCTGAAGACATCGTAATGTTATTATTTTGTTATACACACAGTGCCGCCAAGTGGAATCAAAAATTTGTTTTTATTTTAATTTTCACGTACTGCACGGTGCCCTTTTGACGAATCCGACTGAAAATTAGTCAGAAAAGATTCAAGACAATGATCTTACTCTCTGCCGAATTTTGTGACGTTTTGGCAAAAGGCGTGGCTATGAAGGTGCTGAAAAGTCCGATTGTACTCTGTGGCAACAAAAGCTCCGGCAACATGACTCAGATGATCCTATCTTCTCGAAGTTGTACACATTTGAGGATACTTCAGCCCTGAAGACAGCTTCCGACTTATTTTACATCGTAGTAGTAGCGCCACCAACTGGTAAAAGCTAATACAAGTTATTTTCTTGGATGTTTTTCTCCGTGCAACTCAACAAGGTCGCCCTCATATATGCTCGGATGACTGTTTCGGCCATGAGGATGTCACAATACGAAATTCGTCCTTTTTCGTGAAAAGTTGTGGGAGTGGCATTGCACTGTTCGGCAATAAAACAAAGCTGATTATGAGGTTCTAAATATGAACGACAACTCGTAAAACTTTACACACACATCAGGCCGAGCAAATTTATCAATATTTTATACGTTAGTTGTGCAGCTTTTTTGAAATGGCTCGCCATGGCCCTCGAGAAATGTTAAAAAAAGCAGCTCTGGTTGAGTGTTTCACCTCGCTTTTTGTAAATTTTATGGAGTACAGTGAACCCTCGGTTATCGCGGTTAATGGGGACCGAGACCACCCGCGAAAACTGAAAATCCGCGAAGTAGCGGCGCACCTTCAAAAATGCTTAAAAAAAATATACAATATATATAATAAATATATATATATATATATATATATATATATATATATATATATATATATATATATATATATATATATATATACGGGGAGAGAGAGAGTGAAATTCATGTTATAACAAAAAAAACAAATTATTATTAAAACGTATTATTTTTTTATTCCCCAGCCATTCTTTTAGTATTTATTTAATTACTCCGACTTTTACCTGCTGGTACGCCGTCCGGTTTGCCCTGTGAAATGAAAGGTGGCATTCTTTATTTATTTATTCATTTATTCATTCATAACTGACAGCCTCGCGCTCCGCTCGTGCCCGGGTAGAAGAGGTGCTCCAATTTGGCTTAACTGTGACACACGCCCGCCCTCCTCCCCCGGAGCTTCCATTCGGTTAAACTTAGGGGCCGCTTGGCACCGCCCGTGCCCGGGGAAGGTGCTCCTCTTCGGCTTACTGTGACGCGAGCATGCCCTCCTCCTCCGGAGCTTCCATTCGGTTAAACTTAGGGGCCGCTTGGAACCGCCCGTGCCCGGGGAAGGTGCTCCTCTACGGCTTAACTGCCACGCACGCCGGCCGGAGCTCTGGTACGGTCCGAACCGCGCGAAACGTCGCCACCGATCGTGTCCGGGGGAACGTGCTCTTCTTCGTCCACTCTCCTCTTCGCCCACGCTCTTCTTCGGCGCACGCCGGCCGTCTAACCGCTCCAGCGCCCCGTCGTGCCGCTCGGCGAAACTACAATGCCCCCGAATATTTTTTAGACCCGCGAAGCACTGAACCCGCGAAAGGTGAACCGCGAAGTAGCGAGGGTTCACTGTATGTATAAGACCAAGACCTACAAAAAAGTCTCTTGGAGCAATGAGCTAGGTTTTACAGGAAGTCGGCCATTTTGAATTTACTTAAAAGGGGGCGGGTCACCACAATGGACTTTGTGTAGAAATTATTATTGGGGCCCGAGCAGCGACCGCGGCGAGGTCCCTATTGTTTTTGTAGAAATTATTATTATTATTATTTTTCCGATTGTTCGATCGCATTTTTGACCCCTGAAACATGCACAAAAACTCACCAAACTTGGCAGTCTCATCGGGCATGGCGAAAAATTTGATATTTTAACGTCTAATATGAACAGGAAGTGAGTTATGAATTTTTGAAAGTCCGACTTTTGCCCTTTTTTGCATGTTTACAGGGGTCATTCTTTTGCACCCTGATCCTAAAGGCTTCATCTGATTGCCTTAAAATTCTGTCTGTAGCATCTGAAGACCTGGGACAAACACTGGGGCTAAAATTTTTTGTTTCCGAAATACTATATGACGGGGGCGGGGCTTCAAAGTTTTCACTTAAGATTTCCTTCGCCGCAATGGACAAAATGCTTAATAACTCTCCTGCACATGCTGCTAAAAATCCAAAACGTCACATGTACATAAAGAGTCTGTACCTGAAGACATCTATATGTTTATATTCAGTTATACACCTTGCGCCAATCAATATCATTTTTTACATTTTGACGTACTGCATGGTGCCCTTTTAACGAATTCCGATTGAAAATTGGCTAGAAAAGACTCAAGACATTGATCTTACTCTATCCCTATTTTTATGACTTTCCTTCAAAGGGCGTGGCTATTACGGTGCCGCAGAGTCTGATTATTCTCCGTGGCAACAAAAGTTCCTGCAAAATGATTCAGATGATCCATCTTCTGGAAATCTTTCACATTTGAGGATATTCAGGCCCTGAAGACGGCTGCCAACTTATTTTTGATCGCAGTGGTAGCGCCACCAACTGGTTAAAACAAATACAAATTATTTTCGTTGATGTTTTTCTCCGGGCAGGTGAACAAAATCTACCTTATATTTGCTCGGATGAGTGTTTAGGCCTTGAGCATGTCACAATACAAAAGTCTTTCGCCTTCTTCAGAGTGTCACATGATGCTGTCTTGTGACCCGTCTTTATCAGCTGATGTTCCATGAGGGCGTGACTTACCTGTCACAAGAATGAAGGCAAGTCACGCCCCCCGCTGTCCGTTCACTCCGCCAAGATGCTGGTCCAGGTGGTAGAGAGGATGAAGGCTCCCTTGTCTCTGTTCATGGTTTTTATGCCTCGCTTGCAGATCTCAATGGCCTCTCTGATCCAGCGCTGTTGTTTGTTCTCTTCTGTGCGGATGACCCTGCCCTTCTCCCGGTCCATGATGTGGTTTTCCCTTTTGCAGTGGTCAGTGATTGCTGATTTGTAATGTTCATGTTGTGTTTGTTCTTTTACTGCTCTGATTTTTTCATTTTTTTGACAGGTAAGTCACACCCTCATGGAACATCAGCTGATAAAGACGGGTCTCAAGACACCATCATGCGACACTCTGAAGAAGGCGAAAGACTCGCCGAAACATGTCAGGTAAAAAATTAACCTAAAACATAATTGTCTGCTTTTAATGAATCAGTCAAATATCAATAATAAGAAGACAAAATGAACCTAATACAAATAAATGAATGCTTAATAACTCCCCTGCACATGCTCCTAAAAATCCAAACCTTCACCTGTAAATAAAACGTCCCGACCTGAAGACATCTTAATGTTATTATTTTGTTATACACACAGTGCCGCCAAGTGGAATCAAAAATTTTTTTTAATTTTAATTTTCACGTACTGCACGGTGCCCTTTTGACGAATCCGACTGAAAATTAGTCAGAAAAGACTCAAGACAATGATCTTACTCTCTGCCGAATTTTGTGACGTTTTTGCAAAAGGCGTGGCTATTAAGGTGCTGAAAAGTCCGATTGTACTCTGTGGCAACAAAAGCTCCGGCAACATGACTCAGATGATCCTATCTTCTCGAAGTTGTACACATTTGAGGATACTTCAGCCCTGAAGACATCTACCAACTTATTTTACATCGTAGTAGTCGCGCCACCAACTGGTAAAAGCTAATACAAGTTATTTTCTTGGATGTTTTTCTCCGTGCAACTCAACAAGGTCGCCCTCATATATGCTCGGATTACTGTTTCGGCCATGAGGATGTCACAATACGAAATTAGTCCTTTTTCGTGAAAAGTTGTGGGAGTGGCATTGCACTGTTCGGCAATAAAACAACGCTGATTATGAGGTTCTAAATATGAACGACAACTCGTGAAACTTTACACACACATGAGGCCGAGCAAATTTATCAATATTTTATACGTTAGTTGTGCAGCTTTTTTTAAATGGCTCGCCATGGCCCTCGAGAAATGTTAAAAAAAAGCAGCTCTGGTTGAGTGTTTCACCTCGCTTTTTGTAAATTTTATGGAGTACAGTGAACCCTCGGTTATCGCGGTTAATGGGGACCGAGACCACCCGCGAAAACTGAAAATCCGCGAAGTAGCGGCGCACCTTCAAAAATGCTTAAAAAAAATATACAATATATATAATAAATATGTAAATATATATATATATATATATATATATATATATATATATAAAAAAAAATATATATATATATATATATATATATATGTATATACGGGGAGAGAGAGAGTGAAATTCATGTTATAACAAAAAAACCAAATTATTATTAAAACGTATTATTTTTTTATTCCCCAGCCATTCTTTTTGTATTTATTTAATTACTCCGACTTTTACCTGCTGGTACGCCGTCCGGTGTGCCCTGTGAAATGAAAGGTGGCATTCTTTATTTATTTATTCATTTATTCATTCATAACTGACAGCCTCGCGCTCCGCTCGTGCCCGGGCAGAAGAGGTGCTCCAATTTGGCTTAACTGTGACACACGCCCGTCCTCCTTCCATTCGGTTAAACTTAGGGGCCGCTTGGCACCGCCCGTGCCCGGGGAAGGTGCTCCTCTTCGGCTTACTGTGACGCGAGCATGCCCTCCTCCTCCGGAGCTTCCATTCGGTTAAACTTAGGGGCCGCTTGGAACCGCCCGTGCCCGGGGAAGGTGCTCCTCTTCGGCTTACTGTGACGCGAGCATGCCCTCCTCCTCCGGAGCTTCCATTCGGTTAAACTTAGGGGCCGCTTGGCACCGCCCGTGCCCGGGGATGGTGCTCCTCTACGGCTTAACTGCCACGCACGCTGGCCGGAGCTCTGGTACGGTCCGAACCGCGCGAAACGTCGCCACCGATCGTGTCCGGGGGAACGTGCTCTTCTTCGTCCACTCTCCTCTTCGCCCACGCTCTTCTTCGGCGCACGCCGGCCGTCTAACCGCTCCAGCGCCCCGTCGTGCCGCTCGGCGAAACTACAATGCCCCCGAATATTTTTTAGACCCGCGAAGCACTGAACCCGCGAAAGGTGAACCGCGAAGTAGCGAGGGTTCACTGTATGTATAAGACCAAGACCTACAAAAAAGTCTCTTGGAGCAATGAGCTAGGTTTTACAGGAAGTCGGCCATTTTGAATTTACTTAAAAGGGGGCGGGTGACCACAATGGACTTTGTGTAGAAATTATTATTGGGGCCCGAGCAGCGACCGCGGCGAGGTCCCTATTGTTTTTGTAGAAGATATTATTACTTTTATTATTATTATTATTATTATTATTAGGGCCTGAGCAGCGACCGCTGCGAAGTCCCTATTGTTTTTGTAGAAATTATTATTATTATTATTTTTCCGATTGTTCGATCGCATTTTTGACCCCCGAAACATGCACAAAAACTCACCAAACTTGGCAGTCTCATCGGGCATGGCGAAAAATTTGATATTTTAACGTCTAATATGAACAGGAAGTGAGTTATGAATTTTTGAAAGTCCGACTTTTGCCCTTTTTTGCATGTTTACAGGGGTCATTCTTTTGCACCCTGATCCTAAAGGCTTCATCTGATTGCCTTAAAATTCTGTCTGTAGCATCTGAAGACCTGGCACAAACACTGGGGCTAAAATTTTTTGTTTCCAAAATACTATATGACGGGGGCGGGGCATCAAAGTTTTCACTTAAGATTTCCTTCGCCGCAATGGACAAAATGCTTAATAACTCTCCTGCACATGCTGCTAAAAATCCAAAACTTCACATGTACATAAAGAGTCTGTACCTGAAGACATCTATATGTTTATATTCAGTTATACACCTTGCGCCAATCAATATCATTTTTTACATTTTGACGTACTGCACGGTGCCCTTTTAACGAATCTGATTGAAAATTGGCTAGAAAAGACTCAAGACATTGATCTTACTCTATCCCTATTTTTGTGACTTTCCTTCGAAGGGCGTGGCTATTACGGTGCCGCAGAGTCTGATTATTCTCCGTGGCAACAAAAGTTCCTGCAAAATGATTCAGATGATCCATCTTCTCGAAATTTTTCACATTTGAGGATATTCAGGCCCTGAAGACGGCTGCCAACTTATTTTTGATCGCAGTGGTAGCGCCACCAACTGGTTAAAACAAATACAAATTATTTTCGTTGATTTTTTTCTCCGGGCAGGTTAACAAAATCTACCTTACATTTGCTCGGATGAGTGTTTAGCCCTTGAGGATGTCACAATACGAAAGTCTTTCGCCTTCTTCAGAGTGTCACATGATGGTGTCTTGTGGCCCGTCTTTATCAACTGATGTTCCATGAGGGCGTGACTTACCTGTCACAAGAATGAAGGCAAGTCACGCCCCCCGCTGTCCGTTCACTCCGCCAAAATGCTGCTCCAGGTGGTAGAGAGGATGAAGGCTCCCTTGTCTCTGTTCATGGTTTTTATGCCTCGCTTGCAGATCTCAATGGCCTCTCTGATCCAGCGCTGTTGTTTGTTCTCTTCGGTGCGGATGACCCTGCCCTTCTCCCGGTCCATGATGTGGTTTTCCCTTTTGCAGTGGTCAGTGATTGCTGATTTGTAATGTTCATGTTGTGCTTGTTCTTTGACTGCTCTGATTTTTCATTTTTTTGACAGGTAAGTCACACCCTCATGGAACATCAGCTGATAAAGACGGGTCTCAAGACACCATCATGCGACACTCTGAAGAAGGCGAAAGACTCGCCGAAACATGTCAGGTAAAAAATTAACCTAAAACATAATTGTCTGCTTTTAATGAATCAGTCAAATATCAATAATAAGAAGACAAAATGAACCTAATACAAATAAATGAATGCTTAATAACTCCCCTGCACATGCTCCTAAAAATCCAAACCTTCACCTGTAAATAAAACGTCCCGACCTGAAGACATCTTAATGTTATTATTTTGTTATACACACAGTGCCGCCAAGTGGAATCAAAAATTTGTTTTTATTTTAATTTTCACGTACTGCACGGTGCCCTTTTGACGAATCCGACTGAAAATTAGTCAGAAAAGACTCAAGACAATGATCTTACTCTCTGCCGAATTTTGTGACGTTTTGGCAAAAGGCGTGGCTATTAAGGTGCTGAAAAGTCCGATTGTACTCTGTGGCAACAAAAGCTCCGGCAACATGACTCAGATGATCCTATCTTCTCGAAGTTGTACACATTTGAGGATACTTCAGCCCTGAAGACATCTACCAACTTATTTTACATCGTAGTAGTAGCGCCACCAACTGGTAAAAGCTAATACAAGTTATTTTCTTGGATGTTTTTCTCCGTGCAACTCAACAAGGTCGCCCTCATATATGCTCGGATGACTGTTTCGGCCATGAGGATGTCACAATACGAAATTCGTGATTTTTCGTGAAAAGTTGTGGGAGTGGCATTGCACTGTTCGGCAATAAAACAAAGCTGATTATGAGGTTCTAAATATGAACGACAACTCGTAAAACTTTACACACACATCAGGCCGAGCAAATTTATCAATATTTTATACGTTAGTTGTGCAGCTTTTTTGAAATGGCTCGCCATGGCCCTCGAGAAATGTTAAAAAAAAGCAGCTCTGGTTGAATGTTTCACCTCGCTTTTTGTAAATTTTATGGAGTACAGTGAACTCTCTGTTATCGCGGTTAATGGGGACCGAGACCATCCGCGAAAACTGAAAATCCGCGAAGTAGCGGCGCACCTTCAAAAATGCTTAAAAAAAATATACAATATATATAATATATAAATATATATATATATATATATATATATATATATATATATATATATATATACGGGGAGAGAGAGAGTGAAATTCATGTTATAACAAAAAAACCAAATTATTATTAAAACGTATTATTTTTTTATTCCCCAGCCATTCTTTTTGTATTTATTTAATTACTCCGACTTTTACCTGCTGGTACGCCGTCCGGTGTGCCCTGTGAAATGAAAGGTGGCATTCTTTATTTATTTATTCATTTATTCATTCATAACTGACAGCCTCGCGCTCCGCTCGTGCCCGGGCAGAAGAGGTGCTCCAATTTGGCTTAACTGTGACACACGCCCGTCCTCCTTCCATTCGGTTAAACTTAGGGGCCGCTTGGCACCGCCCGTGCCCGGGGAAGGTGCTCCTCTTCGGCTTACTGTGACGCGAGCATGCCCTCCTCCTCCGGAGCTTCCATTCGGTTAAACTTAGGGGCCGCTTGGAACCGCCCGTGCCCGGGGAAGGTGCTCCTCTTCGGCTTACTGTGACGCGAGCATGCCCTCCTCCTCCGGAGCTTCCATTCGGTTAAACTTAGGGGCCGCTTGGCACCGCCCGTGCCCGGGGATGGTGCTCCTCTACGGCTTAACTGCCACGCACGCTGGCCGGAGCTCTGGTACGGTCCGAACCGCGCGAAACGTCGCCACCGATCGTGTCCGGGGGAACGTGCTCTTCTTCGTCCACTCTCCTCTTCGCCCACGCTCTTCTTCGGCGCACGCCGGCCGTCTAACCGCTCCAGCGCCCCGTCGTGCCGCTCGGCGAAACTACAATGCCCCCGAATATTTTTTAGACCCGCGAAGCACTGAACCCGCGAAAGGTGAACCGCGAAGTAGCGAGGGTTCACTGTATGTATAAGACCAAGACCTACAAAAAAGTCTCTTGGAGCAATGAGCTAGGTTTTACAGGAAGTCGGCCATTTTGAATTTACTTAAAAGGGGGCGGGTGACCACAATGGACTTTGTGTAGAAATTATTATTGGGGCCCGAGCAGCGACCGCGGCGAGGTCCCTATTGTTTTTGTAGAAGATATTATTACTTTTATTATTATTATTATTATTATTATTAGGGCCTGAGCAGCGACCGCTGCGAAGTCCCTATTGTTTTTGTAGAAATTATTATTATTATTATTTTTCCGATTGTTCGATCGCATTTTTGACCCCCGAAACATGCACAAAAACTCACCAAACTTGGCAGTCTCATCGGGCATGGCGAAAAATTTGATATTTTAACGTCTAATATGAACAGGAAGTGAGTTATGAATTTTTGAAAGTCCGACTTTTGCCCTTTTTTGCATGTTTACAGGGGTCATTCTTTTGCACCCTGATCCTAAAGGCTTCATCTGATTGCCTTAAAATTCTGTCTGTAGCATCTGAAGACCTGGCACAAACACTGGGGCTAAAATTTTTTGTTTCCAAAATACTATATGACGGGGGCGGGGCATCAAAGTTTTCACTTAAGATTTCCTTCGCCGCAATGGACAAAATGCTTAATAACTCTCCTGCACATGCTGCTAAAAATCCAAAACTTCACATGTACATAAAGAGTCTGTACCTGAAGACATCTATATGTTTATATTCAGTTATACACCTTGCGCCAATCAATATCATTTTTTACATTTTGACGTACTGCACGGTGCCCTTTTAACGAATCTGATTGAAAATTGGCTAGAAAAGACTCAAGACATTGATCTTACTCTATCCCTATTTTTGTGACTTTCCTTCGAAGGGCGTGGCTATTACGGTGCCGCAGAGTCTGATTATTCTCCGTGGCAACAAAAGTTCCTGCAAAATGATTCAGATGATCCATCTTCTCGAAATTTTTCACATTTGAGGATATTCAGGCCCTGAAGACGGCTGCCAACTTATTTTTGATCGCAGTGGTAGCGCCACCAACTGGTTAAAACAAATACAAATTATTTTCGTTGATTTTTTTCTCCGGGCAGGTTAACAAAATCTACCTTACATTTGCTCGGATGAGTGTTTAGCCCTTGAGGATGTCACAATACGAAAGTCTTTCGCCTTCTTCAGAGTGTCACATGATGGTGTCTTGTGGCCCGTCTTTATCAACTGATGTTCCATGAGGGCGTGACTTACCTGTCACAAGAATGAAGGCAAGTCACGCCCCCCGCTGTCCGTTCACTCCGCCAAAATGCTGCTCCAGGTGGTAGAGAGGATGAAGGCTCCCTTGTCTCTGTTCATGGTTTTTATGCCTCGCTTGCAGATCTCAATGGCCTCTCTGATCCAGCGCTGTTGTTTGTTCTCTTCGGTGCGGATGACCCTGCCCTTCTCCCGGTCCATGATGTGGTTTTCCCTTTTGCAGTGGTCAGTGATTGCTGATTTGTAATGTTCATGTTGTGCTTGTTCTTTGACTGCTCTGATTTTTCATTTTTTTGACAGGTAAGTCACACCCTCATGGAACATCAGCTGATAAAGACGGGTCTCAAGACACCATCATGCGACACTCTGAAGAAGGCGAAAGACTCGCCGAAACATGTCAGGTAAAAAATTAACCTAAAACATAATTGTCTGCTTTTAATGAATCAGTCAAATATCAATAATAAGAAGACAAAATGAACCTAATACAAATAAATGAATGCTTAATAACTCCCCTGCACATGCTCCTAAAAATCCAAACCTTCACCTGTAAATAAAACGTCCCGACCTGAAGACATCTTAATGTTATTATTTTGTTATACACACAGTGCCGCCAAGTGGAATCAAAAATTTGTTTTTATTTTAATTTTCACGTACTGCACGGTGCCCTTTTGACGAATCCGACTGAAAATTAGTCAGAAAAGACTCAAGACAATGATCTTACTCTCTGCCGAATTTTGTGACGTTTTGGCAAAAGGCGTGGCTATTAAGGTGCTGAAAAGTCCGATTGTACTCTGTGGCAACAAAAGCTCCGGCAACATGACTCAGATGATCCTATCTTCTCGAAGTTGTACACATTTGAGGATACTTCAGCCCTGAAGACATCTACCAACTTATTTTACATCGTAGTAGTAGCGCCACCAACTGGTAAAAGCTAATACAAGTTATTTTCTTGGATGTTTTTCTCCGTGCAACTCAACAAGGTCGCCCTCATATATGCTCGGATGACTGTTTCGGCCATGAGGATGTCACAATACGAAATTCGTGATTTTTCGTGAAAAGTTGTGGGAGTGGCATTGCACTGTTCGGCAATAAAACAAAGCTGATTATGAGGTTCTAAATATGAACGACAACTCGTAAAACTTTACACACACATCAGGCCGAGCAAATTTATCAATATTTTATACGTTAGTTGTGCAGCTTTTTTGAAATGGCTCGCCATGGCCCTCGAGAAATGTTAAAAAAAAGCAGCTCTGGTTGAATGTTTCACCTCGCTTTTTGTAAATTTTATGGAGTACAGTGAACTCTCTGTTATCGCGGTTAATGGGGACCGAGACCATCCGCGAAAACTGAAAATCCGCGAAGTAGCGGCGCACCTTCAAAAATGCTTAAAAAAAATATACAATATATATAATATATAAATATATATATATATATATATATATATATATATATATATATATATATATACGGGGAGAGAGAGAGTGAAATTCATGTTATAACAAAAAAACCAAATTATTATTAAAACGTATTATTTTTTTATTCCCCAGCCATTCTTTTTGTATTTATTTAATTACTCCGACTTTTACCTGCTGGTACGCCGTCCGGTGTGCCCTGTGAAATGAAAGGTGGCATTCTTTATTTATTTATTCATTTATTCATTCATAACTGACAGCCTCGCGCTCCGCTCGTGCCCGGGCAGAAGAGGTGCTCCAATTTGGCTTAACTGTGACACACGCCCGTCCTCCTCCCCCGGAGCTTCCATTCGGTTAAACTTAGGGGCCGCTTGGCACCGCCCGTGCCCGGGGAAGGTGCTCCTCTTCGGCTTACTGTGACGCGAGCATGCCCTCCTCCTCCGGAGCTTCCATTCGGTTAAACTTAGGGGCCGCTTGGAACCGCCCGTGCCCGGGGAAGGTGCTCCTCTTCGGCTTACTGTGACGCGAGCATGCCCTCCTCCTCCGGAGCTTCCATTCGGTTAAACTTAGGGGCCGCTTGGCACCGCCCGTGCCCGGGGATGGTGCTCCTCTACGGCTTAACTGCCACGCACGCTGGCCGGAGCTCTGGTACGGTCCGAACCGCGCGAAACGTCGCCACCGATCGTGTCCGGGGGAACGTGCTCTTCTTCGTCCACTCTCCTCTTCGCCCACGCTCTTCTTCGGCGCACGCCGGCCGTCTAACCGCTCCAGCGCCCCGTCGTGCCGCTCGGCGAAACTACAATGCCCCCGAATATTTTTTAGACCCGCGAAGCACTGAACCCGCGAAAGGTGAACCGCGAAGTAGCGAGGGTTCACTGTATGTATAAGACCAAGACCTACAAAAAAGTCTCTTGGAGCAATGAGCTAGGTTTTACAGGAAGTCGGCCATTTTGAATTTACTTAAAAGGGGGCGGGTGACCACAATGGACTTTGTGTAGAAATTATTATTGGGGCCCGAGCAGCGACCGCGGCGAGGTCCCTATTGTTTTTGTAGAAGATATTATTACTTTTATTATTATTATTATTATTATTATTAGGGCCTGAGCAGCGACCGCTGCGAAGTCCCTATTGTTTTTGTAGAAATTATTATTATTATTATTTTTCCGATTGTTCGATCGCATTTTTGACCCCCGAAACATGCACAAAAACTCACCAAACTTGGCAGTCTCATCGGGCATGGCGAAAAATTTGATATTTTAACGTCTAATATGAACAGGAAGTGAGTTATGAATTTTTGAAAGTCCGACTTTTGCCCTTTTTTGCATGTTTACAGGGGTCATTCTTTTGCACCCTGATCCTAAAGGCTTCATCTGATTGCCTTAAAATTCTGTCTGTAGCATCTGAAGACCTGGCACAAACACTGGGGCTAAAATTTTTTGTTTCCAAAATACTATATGACGGGGGCGGGGCATCAAAGTTTTCACTTAAGATTTCCTTCGCCGCAATGGACAAAATGCTTAATAACTCTCCTGCACATGCTGCTAAAAATCCAAAACTTCACATGTACATAAAGAGTCTGTACCTGAAGACATCTATATGTTTATATTCAGTTATACACCTTGCGCCAATCAATATCATTTTTTACATTTTGACGTACTGCACGGTGCCCTTTTAACGAATCTGATTGAAAATTGGCTAGAAAAGACTCAAGACATTGATCTTACTCTATCCCTATTTTTGTGACTTTCCTTCGAAGGGCGTGGCTATTACGGTGCCGCAGAGTCTGATTATTCTCCGTGGCAACAAAAGTTCCTGCAAAATGATTCAGATGATCCATCTTCTCGAAATTTTTCACATTTGAGGATATTCAGGCCCTGAAGACGGCTGCCAACTTATTTTTGATCGCAGTGGTAGCGCCACCAACTGGTTAAAACAAATACAAATTATTTTCGTTGATTTTTTTCTCCGGGCAGGTTAACAAAATCTACCTTACATTTGCTCGGATGAGTGTTTAGGCCTTGAGGATGTCACAATACGAAAGTCTTTCGCCTTCTTCAGAGTGTCACATGATGGTGTCTTGTGGCCCGTCAACTGATGTTCCATGAGGGCGTGACTTACCTGTCACAAGAATGAAGGCAAGTCACGCCCCCCGCTGTCCGTTCACTCCGCCAAAATGCTGCTCCAGGTGGTAGAGAGGATGAAGGCTCCCTTGTCTCTGTTCATGGTTTTTATGCCTCGCTTGCAGATCTCAATGGCCTCTCTGATCCAGCGCTGTTGTTTGTTCTCTTCGGTGCGGATGACCCTGCCCTTCTCCCGGTCCATGATGTGGTTTTCCCTTTTGCAGTGGTCAGTGATTGCTGATTTGTAATGTTCATGTTGTGCTTGTTCTTTGACTGCTCTGATTTTTCATTTTTTTGACAGGTAAGTCACACCCTCATGGAACATCAGCTGATAAAGACGGGTCTCAAGACACCATCATGCGACACTCTGAAGAAGGCGAAAGACTCGCCGAAACATGTCAGGTAAAAAATTAACCTAAAACATAATTGTCTGCTTTTAATGAATCAGTCAAATATCAATAATAAGAAGACAAAATGAACCTAATACAAATAAATGAATGCTTAATAACTCCCCTGCACATGCTCCTAAAAATCCAAACCTTCACCTGTAAATAAAACGTCCCGACCTGAAGACATCTTAATGTTATTATTTTGTTATACACACAGTGCCGCCAAGTGGAATCAAAAATTTGTTTTTATTTTAATTTTCACGTACTGCACGGTGCCCTTTTGACGAATCCGACTGAAAATTAGTCAGAAAAGACTCAAGACAATGATCTTACTCTCTGCCGAATTTTGTGACGTTTTGGCAAAAGGCGTGGCTATTAAGGTGCTGAAAAGTCCGATTGTACTCTGTGGCAACAAAAGCTCCGGCAACATGACTCAGATGATCCTATCTTCTCGAAGTTGTACACATTTGAGGATACTTCAGCCCTGAAGACATCTACCAACTTATTTTACATCGTAGTAGTAGCGCCACCAACTGGTAAAAGCTAATACAAGTTATTTTCTTGGATGTTTTTCTCCGTGCAACTCAACAAGGTCGCCCTCATATATGCTCGGATGACTGTTTCGGCCATGAGGATGTCACAATACGAAATTCGTGATTTTTCGTGAAAAGTTGTGGGAGTGGCATTGCACTGTTCGGCAATAAAACAAAGCTGATTATGAGGTTCTAAATATGAACGACAACTCGTAAAACTTTACACACACATCAGGCCGAGCAAATTTATCAATATTTTATACGTTAGTTGTGCAGCTTTTTTGAAATGGCTCGCCATGGCCCTCGAGAAATGTTAAAAAAAAGCAGCTCTGGTTGAATGTTTCACCTCGCTTTTTGTAAATTTTATGGAGTACAGTGAACTCTCTGTTATCGCGGTTAATGGGGACCGAGACCATCCGCGAAAACTGAAAATCCGCGAAGTAGCGGCGCACCTTCAAAAATGCTTAAAAAAAATATACAATATATATAATAAATATATAAATATATATATATATATATATATATATATATATATATATATATATACGGGGAGAGAGAGAGTGAAATTCATGTTATAACAAAAAAAACAAATTATTATTAAAACGTATTATTTTTTTATTCCCCAGCCATTCTTTTTGTATTTATTTAATTACTCCGACTTTTACCTGCTGGTACGCCGTCCGGTGTGCCCTGTGAAATGAAAGGTGGCATTCTTTATTTATTTATTCATTTATTCATTCATAACTGACAGCCTCGCGCTCCGCTCGTGCCCGGGCAGAAGAGGTGCTCCAATTTGGCTTAACTGTGACACACGCCCGTCCTCCTCACCCGGAGCTTCCATTCGGTTAAACTTAGGGGCCGCTTGGCACCGCCCGTGCCCGGGGAAGGTGCTCCTCTTCGGCTTACTGTGACGCGAGCATGCCCTCCTCCTCCGGAGCTTCCATTTGGTTAAACTTAGGGGCCGCTTGGAACCGCCCGTGCCCGGGGAAGGTGCTCCTCTTCGGCTTACTGTGACGCGAGCATGCCCTCCTCCTCCGGAGCTTCCATTCGGTTAAACTTAGGGGCCGCTTGGCACCGCCCGTGCCCGGGGAAGGTGCTCCTCTACGGCTTAACTGCCACGCACGCTGGCCGGAGCTCTGGTACGGTCCGAACCGCGTGAAACGTCGCCACCGATCGTGTCCGGGGGAACGTGCTCTTCTTCGTCCACTCTCCTCTTCGCCCACGCTCTTCTTCGGCGCACGCCGGCCGTCTAACCGCTCCAGTCGTGCCGCTCGGCGAAACTACAATGCCCCCGAATATTTTTTAGACCCGCGAAGCACTGAACCCGCGAAAGGTGAACCGCGAAGTAGCGAGGGTTCACTGTATGTATAAGACCAAGACCTACAAAAAAGTCTCTTGGAGCAATGAGCTAGGTTTTACAGGAAGTCGGCCATTTTGAATTTACTTAAAAGGGGGCGGGTCACCACAATGGACTTTGTGTAGAAATTATTATTGGGGCCCGAGCAGCGACCGCGGCGAGGTCCCTATTGTTTTTGTAGAAGATATTATTACTTTTATTATTATTATTATTATTATTATTAGGGTCTGAGCAGCGACCGCTGCGAAGTCCCTATTGTTTTTGTAGAAATTATTATTATTATTATTTTTCCGATTGTTCGATCGCATTTTTGACCCCCGAAACATGCACAAAAACTCACCAAACTTGGCAGTCTCATCGGGCATGGCGAAAAATTTGATATTTTAACGTCTAATATGAACAGGAAGTGAGTTATGAATTTTTGAAAGTCCGACTTTTGCCCTTTTGTGCATGTTTACAGGGGTCATTCTTTTGCACCCTGATCCTAAAGGCTTCATCTGATTGCCTTAAAATTCTGTCTGTAGCATCTGAAGACCTGGCACAAACACTGGGGCTAAAATTTTTTGTTTCCGAAATACTATATGACGGGGGCGAGGCATCAAAGTTTTCACTTAAGATTTCCTTCGCCGCAATGGACAAAATGCTTAATAACTCTCCTGCACATGCTGCTAAAAATCCAAAACTTCACATGTACATAAAGAGTCTGTACCTGAAGACATCTATATGTTTATATTCAGTTATACACCTTGCGCCAATCAATATAATTTTTTACATTTTGACGTACTGCACGGTGCCCTTTTAACGAATCTGATTGAAAATTGGCTAGAAAAGACTCAAGACATTGATCTTACTCTATCCCTATTTTTGTGACTTTCCTTCGAAGGGCGTGGCTATTACGGTGCCGCAGAGTCTGATTATTCTCCGTGGCAACAAAAGTTCCTGCAAAATGATTTAGATGATCCATCTTCTCGAAATTTTTCACATTTGAGGATATTCAGGCCCTGAAGACGGCTGCCAACTTATTTTTGATCGCAGTGGTAGCGCCACCAACTGGTTAAAACAAATACAAATCATTTTCGTTGATTTTTTTCTCCGGGCAGGTTAACAAAATCTACCTTACATTTGCTCGGATGAGTGTTTAGGCCTTGAGGATGTCACAATACGAAAGTCTTTCGCCTTCTTCAGAGTGTCACATGATGGTGTCTTGTGGCCCGTCTTTATCAGCTGATGTTCCATGAGGGCGTGACTTACCTGTCACAAGAATGAAGGCAAGTCACGCCCCCCGCTGTCCGTTCACTCCGCCAAAATGCTGCTCCAGGTGGTAGAGAGGATGAAGGCTCCCTTGTCTCTGTTCATGGTTTTTATGCCTCGCTTGCAGATCTCAATGGCCTCTCTGATCCAGCGCTGTTGTTTGTTCTCTTCGGTGCGGATGACCCTGCCCTTCTCCCGGTCCATGATGTGGTTTTCCCTTTTGCAGTGGTCAGTGATTGCTGATTTGTAATGTTCATGTTGTGCTTGTTCTTTTGCTGCTCTGATTTTTTTTCATTTTTTTGACAGGTAAGTCACACCCTCATGGAACATCAGCTCAAGACACCATCATGCGACACTCTGAAGTAGGCGAAAGACTCGCCGAAACATGTCAGGTAAAAAATTAACCTAAAACATAATTGTCTGCTTTTAATGAATCAGTCAAATATCAATAATAAGAAGACAAAATGAACCTAATACAAATAAATGAATGCTTAATAACTCCCCTGCACATGCTCCTAAAAATCCAAACCTTCACCTGTAAATAAAACGTCCCGACCTGAAGACATCTTAATGTTATTATTTTGTTATACACACAGTGCCGCCAAGTGGAATCAAAAATTTGTTTTTATTTTAATTTTCACATACTGCACGGTGCCCTTTCGACGAATCCGACTGAAAATTAGTCAGAAAAGACTCAAGACAATGATCTTACTCTCTGCCGAATTTTGTGACGTTTTGGCAAAAGGCGTGGCTATTACGGTGCTGAAAAGTCCGATTGTACTCTGTGGCAACAAAAGCTCCAGCAACATGACTCAGATGATCCTATCTTCTCGAAGTTGCACACATTTGAGGATACTTCAGCCCTGAAGACATCTACCAACTTATTTTTCATCGTAGTAGTAGCGCCCCCAACTGGTAAAAGCTAATACAAGTTATTTTCTTGGATGTTTTTCTCCGTGCAACTCAACAAGGTCGCCCTCATATATGCTCGGATGACTGTTTCGGCCATGAGGATGTCACAATACGAAATTCGTCCTTTTTCATGAAAAGTTGTGGGAGTGGCATTGCACTGTTCGGCAATAAAACAAAGCTGATTATGAGGTTCTAAATATGAACGACAACTCGTGAAACTTTACACACACATCAGGCCGAGCAAATTTATCAATATTTTATACGTTAGTTGTGCAGCTTTTTTGAAATGGCTCGCCATGGCCCTCGAGAAATGTTCAAAAAAGCAGCCCTGGTTGAGTGTTTCACCTCGCTTTTTGTAAATTTTATGGAGTACAGTGAACCCTCGGTTATCGCGGTTAATGGGGACCGAGACCACCCGCGAAAACTGAAAATCCGCGAAGTAGCGGCGCACCTTCAAAAATGCTTAAAAAAAATATACAATATATATAATAAATATATAAATATATATATATATATATATATATATATATATATATATATATATATATATATATATACGGGGGGAGAGAGAGAGAGAGAGAGTGAAATTCATGTTATAACAAAAAAAACAAATTATTATTAAAACTTATTATTTTTTTTATTCCCCAACCATTCTTTTTGTATTTATTTAATTACTCCGACTTTTACCTGCTGGTACGCCGTCCGGTGTGCCCTGTGAAATGAAAGGTGGCATTCTTTATTTATTTATTCATTTATTCATTCATAACTGACAGCCTCGCGCTCCGCTTGTGCCCGGCAGAAGAGGTGCTCCAATTCGGCTTAACTGTGACACACGCCCGCCCTCCTCCCCCGGAGCTTCCATTCGGTTAAACTTAGGGGCCGCTTGGCACCGCCCGTGCCCGGGGAAGGTGCTCCTCTTCGGCTTACTGTGACGCGAGCATGCCCTCCTCCTCCGGAGCTTCCATTCGGTTAAACTTAGGGGCCGCTTGGAACCGCCCGTGCCCGGGGAAGGTGCTCCTCTTCGGCTTACTGTGACGCGAGCATGCCCTCCTCCTCCGGAGCTTCCATTCGGTTAAACTCAGGGGCCGCTTGGAACCGCCCGTGCCCGGGGAAGGTGCTCCTCTACGGCTTAACTGCCACGCACGCCGGCCGGAGCTCTGGTACGGTCCGAACCGCGCGAAACGTCGCCACCGATCGTGTCCGGGGGAACGTGCTCTTCTTCGTCCACTCTCCTCTTCGCCCACGCTCTTCTTCGGCGCACGCCGGCCGTCTAACCGCTCCAGCGCCCCGTCGTGCCGCTCGGCGAAACTACAATGCCCCCGAATATTTTTTAGACCCGCGAAGCACTGAACCCGCGAAAGGTGAACCTCGAAGTAGCGAGGGTTCACTGTATGTATAAGACCAAGACCTACAAAAAAGTCTCTTGGAGCAATGAGCTAGGTTTTACAGGAAGTCGGCCATTTTGAATTTACTTAAAAGGGGGCGGGTCTCCACAATGGACTTTGTGTAGAAATTATTATTGGGGCCCGAGCAGCGACCGCGGCGAGGTCCCTATTGTTTTTGTAGAAAATATTATTACTTTTATTATTATTATTATTATTATTATTAGGGCCTGAGCAGCGACCGCTGCGAAGTCCCTATTGTTTTTGTAGAAATTATTATTATTATTATTTTTCCGATTGTTCGATCGCATTTTTGACCCCCGAAACATGCACAAAAACTCACCAAACTTGGCAGTCTCATCGGGCATGGCGAAAAATTTGATATTTTTTAACGTCTAATATGAACAGGAAGTGAGTTATGAATTTTTGAAAGTCCGACTTTTGCCCTTTTTTGCATGTTTACAGGGGTCATTCTTTTGCACCCTGATCCTAAAGGCTTCATCTGATTGCCTTAAAGTTCTGTCTGGAGCATCTTAAGACCTGGGACAAACACTGGGGCTAAAATTTTTTGTTTCCGAAATACTATATGACGGGGGCGGGGCTTCAAAGTTTTCACTTAAGATTTCCTTCGCCGCAATGGACAAAATGCTTAATAACTCTCCTGCACGTGCTGCTAAAAATCCAAAACTTCACATGTACATAAAGAGTCGGTACCTGAAGACATCTATATGTTTATATTCAGTTATACACCTTGCGCCAATCAATATAAATGTTTACATTTTGACGTACTGCACGGTGCCCTTTTAACGAATCCGACTGAAAATTGGCTAGAAAAGACTCAAGACATTGATCTTACTCTATCCCTATTTTTATGACTTTCCTTCAAAGGGCGTGGCTATTACGGTGCCGCAGAGTCTGATTATTCTCCGTGGCAACAAAAGTTCCTGCAAAATGATTCAGATGATCCATCTTCTGGAAATCTTTCACATTTGAGGATATTCAGGCCCTGAAGACGGCTGCCAACTTATTTTTGATCGCAGTGGTAGCGCCACCAACTGGTTAAAACAAATACAAATTATTTTCGTTGATGTTTTTCTCCGGGCAGGTTAACAAAATCTACCTTATATTTGCTCGGATGAGTGTTTAGGCCTTGAGCATGTCACAATACGAAAGTCTTTCGCCTTCTTCAGAGTGTCACATGATGGTGTCTTGTGACCCGTCTTTATCAGCTGATGTTCCATGAGGGCGTGACTTACCTGTCACAAGAATGAAGGCAAGTCACGCCCCCCGCTGTCCGTTCACTCCGCCAAGATGCTGGTCCAGGTGGTAGAGAGGATGAAGGCTCCCTTGTCTCTGTTCATGGTTTTTATGCCTCGCTTGCAGATCTCAATGGCCTCTCTGATCCAGCGCTGTTGTTTGTTCTCTTCTGTGCGGATGACCCTGCCCTTCTCCCGGTCCATGATGTGGTTTTCCCTTTTGCAGTGGTCAGTGATTGCTGATTTGTAATGTTCATGTTGTGCTTGTTCTTTTACTGCTCTGATTTTTTCATTTTTTTGACAGGTAAGTCACACCCTCATGGAACATCAGCTGATAAAGACGGGTCTCAAGACACCATCATGCGACACTCTGAAGAAGGCGAAAGACTCGCCGAAACATGTCAGGTAAAAAATTAACCTAAAACATAATTGTCTGCTTTTAATGAATCAGTCAAATATCAATAATAAGAAGACAAAATGAACCTAATACAAATAAATGAATGCTTAATAACTCCCCTGCACATGCTCCTAAAAATCCAAACCTTCACCTGTAAATAAAACGTCCCGACCTGAAGACATCGTAATGTTATTATTTTGTTATACACACAGTGCCGCCAAGTGGAATCAAAAATTTGTTTTTATTTTAATTTTCACGTACTGCACGGTGCCCTTTTGACGAATCCGACTGAAAATTAGTCAGAAAAGACTCAAGACAATGATCTTACTCTCTGCCGAATTTTGTGGCGTTTTGGCAAAAGGCGTGGCTATTAAGGTGCTGAAAAGTCCGATTGTACTCTGTGGCAACAAAAGCTCCGGCAACATGACTCAGATGATCTTATCTTCTCGAAGTTGTACACATTTGAGGATACTTCAGCCCTGAAGACATCTACCAACTTATTTTACATCGTAGTAGTAGCGCCACCAACTGGTAAAAGCTAATACAAGTTATTTTCTTGGATGTTTTTCTCCGTGCAACTCAACAAGGTCGCCCTCATATATGCTCGGATGACTGTTTCGGCCATGAGGATGTCACAATACGAAATTCGTCCTTTTTCGTGAAAAGTTGTGGGAGTGGCATTGCACTGTTCGGCAATAAAACAAAGCTGATTATGAGGTTCTAAATATGAACGACAACTCGTAAAACTTTACACACACATCAGGCCGAGCAAATTTATCAATATTTTATACGTTAGTTGTGCAGCTTTTTTTAAATGGCTCGCCATGGCCCTCGAGAAATGTTAAAAAAAGCAGCTCTGGTTGAGTGTTTCACCTCGCTTTTTGTAAATTTTATGGAGTACAGTGAACCCTCGGTTATCGCGGTTAATGGGGACCGAGACCACCCGCGAAAACTGAAAATCCGCGAAGTAGCGGCGCACCTTCAAAAATGCTTAAAAAAAATATACAATATATATAATAAATATATATATATATATATATATATATATATATATATATATATATATATATACGGGGAGAGAGAGAGTGAAATTCATGTTATAACAAAAAAAACAAATTATTATTAAAACGTATTATTTTTTTATTCCCCAGCCATTCTTTTAGTATTTATTTAATTACTCCGACTTTTACCTGCTGGTACGCCGTCCGGTGTGCCCTGTGAAATGAAAGGTGGCTTTCTTTATTTATTTATTCATTTATTCATTCATAACTGACAGCCTCGCGCTCCGCTCGTGCCCGGGCAGAAGAGGTGCTCCAATTTGGCTTAACTGTGACACACGCCCGCCCTCCTCCCCCGGAGCTTCCATTCGGTTAAACTTAGGGGCCGCTTGGCACCGCCCGTGCCCGGGGAAGGTGCTCCTCTTTGGCTTACTGTGACGCGAGCATGCCCTCCTCCTCCGGAGCTTCCATTCGGTTAAACTTAGGGGCCGCTTGGAACCGCCCGTGCCCGGGGAAGGTGCTCCTCTACGGCTTCACTGCCACGCACGCCGGCCGGAGCTCTGGTACGGTCCGAACCGCGCGAAACGTCGCCACCGATCGTGTCCGGGGGAACGTGCTCTTCTTCGTCCACTCTCCTCTTCGCCCACGCTCTTCTTCGGCGCACGCCGGCCGTCTAACCGCTCCAGCGCCCCGTCGTGCCGCTCGGCGAAACTACAATGCCCCCGAATATTTTTTAGACCCGCGAAGCACTGAACCCGCGAAAGGTGAACCGCGAAGTAGCGAGGGTTCACTGTATGTATAAGACCAAGACCTACAAAAAAGTCTCTTGGAGCAATGAGCTAGGTTTTACAGGAAGTCGGCCATTTTGAATTTACTTAAAAGGGGGCGGGTCACCACAATGGACTTTGTGTAGAAATTATTATTGGGGCCCGAGCAGCGACCGCGGCGAGGTCCCTATTGTTTTTGTAGAAAACATTATTACTTTTATTATTATTATTATTATTATTATTAGGGCCTGAGCAGCGACCGCTGCGAAGTCCCTATTGTTTTTGTAGAAATTATTATTATTATTATTTTTCCGATTGTTCGATCGCATTTTTGACCCCCGAAACATGCACAAAAACTCACCAAACTTGGCAGTCTCATCGGGCATGGCGAAAAATTTGATATTTTAACGTCTAATATGAACAGGAAGTGAGTTATGAATTTTTGAAAGTCCGACTTTTGCCCTTTTTTGCATGTTTACAGGGGTCATTCTTTTGCACCCTGATCCTAAAGGCTTCATCTGATTGCCTTAAAATTCTGTCTGTAGCATCTGAAGACCTGGGACAAACACTGGGGCTAAAATTTTTTGTTTCCGAAATACTACATGACGGGGGCGGGGCTTCAAAGTTTTCACTTAAGATTTCCTTCGCCGCAATGGACAAAATGCTTAATAACTCTCCTGCACATGCTGCTAAAAATCCAAAACTTCACATGTACATAAAGAGTCTGTACCTGAAGACATCTATATGTTTATATTCAGTTATACACCTTGCGCCAATCAATATCATTTTTTACATTTTGACGTACTGCATGGTGCCCTTTTAACGAATCCGATTGAAAATTGGCTAGAAAAGACTCAAGACATTGATCTTACTCTATCCCTATTTTTATGACTTTCCTTCAAAGGGCGTGGCTATTACGGTGCCGCAGAGTCTGATTATTCTCCGTGGCAACAAAAGTTCCTGCAAAATGATTCAGATGATCCATCTTCTGGAAATCTTTCACATTTGAGGATATTCAGGCCCTGAAGACGGCTGCCAACTTATTTTTGATCGCAGTGGTAGCGCCACCAACTGGTTAAAACAAATACAAATTATTTTCGTTGATGTTTTTCTCCGGGCAGGTGAACAAAATCTACCTTATATTTGCTCGGATGAGTGTTTAGGCCTTGAGCATGTCACAATACAAAAGTCTTTCGCCTTCTTCAGAGTGTCACATGATGCTGTCTTGTGACCCGTCTTTATCAGCTGATGTTCCATGAGGGCGTGACTTACCTGTCACAAGAATGAAGGCAAGTCACGCCCCCCGCTGTCCGTTCACTCCGCCAAGATGCTGGTCCAGGTGGTAGAGAGGATGAAGGCTCCCTTGTCTCTGTTCATGGTTTTTATGCCTCGCTTGCAGATCTCAATGGCCTCTCTGATCCAGCGCTGTTGTTTGTTCTCTTCTGTGCGGATGACCCTGCCCTTCTCCCGGTCCATGATGTGGTTTTCCCTTTTGCAGTGGTCAGTGATTGCTGATTTGTAATGTTCATGTTGTGCTTGTTCTTTTACTGCTCTGATTTTTTCATTTTTTTGACAGGTAAGTCACACCCTCATGGAACATCAGCTGATAAAGACGGGTCTCAAGACACCATCATGCGACACTCTGAAGAAGGCGAAAGACTCGCCGAAACATGTCAGGTAAAAAATTAACCTAAAACATAATTGTCTGCTTTTAATGAATCAGTCAAATATCAATAATAAGAAGACAAAATGAACCTAATACAAATAAATGAATGCTTAATAACTCCCCTGCACATGCTCCTAAAAATCCAAACCTTCACCTGTAAATAAAACGTCCCGACCTGAAGACATCTTAATGTTATTATTTTGTTATACACACAGTGCCGCCAAGTGGAATCAAAAATTTGTTTTTATTTTAATTTTCACGTACTGCACGGTGCCCTTTTGACGAATCCGACTGAAAATTAGTCAGAAAAGACTCAAGACAATGATCTTACTCTCTGCCGAATTTTGTGACGTTTTGGCAAAAGGCGTGGCTATTAAGGTGCTGAAAAGTCCGATTGTACTCTGTGGCAACAAAAGCTCCGGCAACATGACTCAGATGATCCTATCTTCTCGAAGTTGTACACATTTGAGGATACTTCAGCCCTGAAGACATCTACCAACTTATTTTACATCGTAGTAGTAGCGCCACCAACTGGTAAAAGCTAATACAAGTTATTTTCTTGGATGTTTTTCTCCGTGCAACTCAACAAGGTCGCCCTCATATATGCTCGGATGACTGTTTCGGCCATGAGGATGTCACAATACGAAATTCGTGATTTTTCGTGAAAAGTTGTGGGAGTGGCATTGCACTGTTCGGCAATAAAACAAAGCTGATTATGAGGTTCTAAATATGAACGACAACTCGTAAAACTTTACACACACATCAGGCCGAGCAAATTTATCAATATTTTATACGTTAGTTGTGCAGCTTTTTTGAAATGGCTCGCCATGGCCCTCGAGAAATGTTAAAAAAAAGCAGCTCTGGTTGAATGTTTCACCTCGCTTTTTGTAAATTTTATGGAGTACAGTGAACTCTCTGTTATCGCGGTTAATGGGGACCGAGACCATCCGCGAAAACTGAAAATCCGCGAAGTAGCGGCGCACCTTCAAAAATGCTTAAAAAAAATATACAATATATATAATAAATATATAAATATATATATATATATATATATATATATATATATACGGGGAGAGAGAGAGTGAAATTCATGTTATAAAAAAAAAACCAAATTATTATTAAAACGTATTATTTTTTTATTCCCCAGCCATTCTTTTTGTATTTATTTAATTACTCCGACTTTTACCTGCTGGTACGCCGTCCGGTGTGCCCTGTGAAATGAAAGGTGGCATTCTTTATTTATTTATTCATTTATTCATTCATAACTGACAGCCTCGCGCTCCGCTCGTGCCCGGGCAGAAGAGGTGCTCCAATTTGGCTTAACTGTGACACACGCCCGTCCTCCTCCCCCGGAGCTTCCATTCGGTTAAACTTAGGGGCCGCTTGGCACCGCCCGTGCCCGGGGAAGGTGCTCCTCTTCGGCTTACTGTGACGCGAGCATGCCCTCCTCCTCCGGAGCTTCCATTCGGTTAAACTTAGGGGCCGCTTGGAACCGCCCGTGCCCGGGGAAGGTGCTCCTCTTCGGCTTACTGTGACGCGAGCATGTCCTCCTCCTCCGGAGCTTCCATTCGGTTAAACTTAGGGGCCGCTTGGCACCGCCCGTGCCCGGGGAAGGTGCTCCTCTACGGCTTAACTGCCACGCACGCTGGCCGGAGCTCTGGTACGGTCCGAACCGCGCGAAACGTCGCCACCGATCGTGTCCGGGGGAACGTGCTCTTCTTCGTCCACTCTCCTCTTCGCCCACGCTCTTCTTCGGCGCACGCCGGCCGTCTAACCGCTCCAGCGCCCCGTCGTGCCGCTCGGCGAAACTACAATGCCCCCGAATATTTTTTAGACCCGCGAAGCACTGAACCCGCGAAAGGTGAACCGCGAAGTAGCGAGGGTTCACTGTATGTATAAGACCAAGACCTACAAAAAAGTCTATTGGAGCAATGAGCTAGGTTTTACAGGAAGTCGGCCATTTTGAATTTACTTAAAAGGGGGCGGGTCACCACAATGGACTTTGTGTAGAAATTATTATTGGGGCCCGAGCAGCGACCGCGGCGAGGTCCCTATTGTTTTTGTAGAAAACATTATTACTTTTATTATTATTATTATTATTATTATTAGGGCCTGAGCAGCGACCGCTGCGAAGTCCCTATTGTTTTTGTAGAAATTATTATTATTATTATTTTTCCGATTGTTCGATCGCATTTTTGACCCCCGAAACATGCACAAAAACTCACCAAACTTGGCAGTCTCATCGGGCATGGCGAAAAATTTGATATTTTAACGTCTAATATGAACAGGAAGTGAGTTATGAATTTTTGAAAGTCCGACTTTTGCCCTTTTTTGCATGTTTACAGGGGTCATTCTTTTGCACCCTGATCCTAAAGGCTTCATCTGATTGCCTTAAAATTCTGTCTGTAGCATCTGAAGACCTGGGACAAACACTGGGGCTAAAATTTTTTGTTTCCGAAATACTACATGACGGGGGCGGGGCTTCAAAGTTTTCACTTAAGATTTCCTTCGCCGCAATGGACAAAATGCTTAATAACTCTCCTGCACATGCTGCTAAAAATCCAAAACTTCACATGTACATAAAGAGTCTGTACCTGAAGACATCTATATGTTTATATTCAGTTATACACCTTGCGCCAATCAATATCATTTTTTACATTTTGACGTACTGCACGGTGCCCTTTTAACGAATCTGATTGAAAATTGGCTAGAAAAGACTCAAGACATTGATCTTACTCTATCCCTATTTTTGTGACTTTCCTTCGAAGGGCGTGGCTATTACGGTGCCGCAGAGTCTGATTATTCTCCGTGGCAACAAAAGTTCCTGCAAAATGATTCAGATGATCCATCTTCTCAAAATTTTTCACATTTGAGGATATTCAGGCCCTGAAGACGGCTGCCAACTTATTTTTGATCGCAGTGGTAGCGCCACCAACTGGTTAAAACAAATACAAATTATTTTCGTTGATTTTTTTCTCCGGGCAGGTTAACAAAATCTACCTTACATTTGCTCGGATGAGTGTTTAGGCCTTGAGGATGTCACAATACGAAAGTCTTTCGCCTTCTTCAGAGTGTCACATGATGGTGTCTTGTGGCCCGTCTTTATCAGCTGATGTTCCATGAGGGCGTGACTTACCTGTCACAAGAATGAAGGCAAGTCACGCCCTCCGCTGTCCGTTCACTCCGCCAAAATGCTGCTCCAGGTGGTAGAGAGGATGAAGGCTCCCTTGTCTCTGTTCATGGTTTTTATGCCTCGCTTGCAGATCTCAATGGCCTCTCTGATCCAGCGCTGTTGTTTGTTCTCTTCGGTGCGGATGACCCTGCCCTTCTCCCGGTCCATGATGTGGTTTTCCCTTTTGCAGTGGTCAGTGATTGCTGATTTGTAATGTTCATGTTGTGCTTGTTCTTTTACTGCTCTGATTTTTTCATTTTTTTGACAGGTAAGTCACACCCTCATGGAACATCAGCTGATAAAGACGGGTCTCAAGACACCATCATGCGACACTCTGAAGAAGGCAAAAGTCTCGCCGAAACATGTCAGGTAAAAAATTAACCTAAAACATAATTGTCTGCTTTTAATGAATCAGTCAAATATCAATAATAAGAAGACAAAATGAACCTAATACAAATAAATGAATGCTTAATAACTCCCCTGCACATGCTCCTAAAAATCCAAACCTTCACCTGTAAATAAAACGTCCCGACCTGAAGACATCTTAATGTTATTATTTTGTTATACACACAGCGCCGCCAAGTGGAATCAAAAATTTGTTTTTATTTTAATTTTCACGTACTGCACGGTGCCCTTTTGACGAATCCGACTGAAAATTAGTCAGAAAAGACTCAAGACAATGATCTTACTCTCTGCCGAATTTTGTGACGTTTTGGCAAAAGGCGTGGCTATTACGGTGCTGAAAAGTCCGATTGTACTCTGTGGCAACAAAAGCTCCGGCAACATGACTCAGATGATCCTATCTTCTCGAAGTTGTACACATTTGAGGATACTTCAGCCCTGAAGACATCTACCGACTTATTTTTCATCGTAGTAGTAGCGCCACCAACTGGTAAAAGCTAATACAAGTTATTTTCTTGGATGTTTTTCTCCGTGCAACTCAACAAGGTCGCCCTCATATATGCTCGGATGACTGTTTCGGCCATGAGGATGTCACAATACGAAATTAGTCCTTTTTCGTGAAAAGTTGTGGGAGTGGCATTGCACTGTTCGGCAATAAAACAACGCTGATTATGAGGTTCTAAATATGAACGACAACTCGTGAAACTTTACACACACATCAGGCCGAGCAAATTTATCAATATTTTATACGTTAGTTGTGCAGCTTTTTTGAAATGGCTCGCCATGGCCCTCGAGAAATGTTCAAAAAAGCAGCCCTGATTGAGTGTTTCACCTCGCTTTTTGTAAATTTTATGGAGTACAGTGAACCCTCGGTTATCGCGGTTAATGGGGACCGAGACCACCCGCGAAAACTGAAAATCCGCGAAGTAGCGGCGCACCTTCAAAAATGCTTAAAAAAAATATACAATATATATAATAAATATATATATATATATATATATATATATATATATATATATATATACGGGGAGAGAGAGAGTGAAATTCATTTTATAACAAAAAAACCAAATTATTATTAAAACGTATTATTTTTTTATTCCCCAGCCATTCTTTTTGTATTTATTTAATTACTCCGACTTTTACCTGCTGGTACGCCGTCCGGTGTGCCCTGTGAAATGAAAGGTGGCATTCTTTATTTATTTATTCATTCATAACTGACAGCCTCGCGCTCCGCTCGTGCCCGGGCGGAAGAGGTGCTCCAATTCGGCTTAACTGTGACACACGCCCGCCCTCCTCCCCCGGAACTTCCATTCGGTTAAACTTAGGGGCCGCTTGGCACCGCCCGTGCCCGGGGAAGGTGCTCCTCTTCGGCTTACTGTGACGCGAGCATGCCCTCCTCCTCCGGAGCTTCCATTCAGTTAAACTTAGGGGCCGCTTGGAACCGCCCGTGCCCGGGGAAGGTGCTCCTCTTCGGCTTACTGTGACGCGAGCATGCCCTCCTCCTCCGTAGCTTCCATTCGGTTAAACTTAGGGGCCGCTTGGCACCGCCCGTGCCCGGGGAAGGTGCTCCTCTACGGCTTAACTGCCACGCACGCCGGCCGGAGCTCTGGTACGGTCCGAACCGCGCGAAACGTCGCCACCGATCGTGTCCGGGAGAACGTGCTCTTCTTCGTCCACTCTCCTCTTCGCCCACGCTCTTCTTCGGCGCACGCCGGCCGTCTAACCGCTCCAGCGCCCCGTCGTGCCGCTCGGCGAAACTACAATGCCCCCGAATATTTTTTAGACCCGCGAAGCACTGAACCCGCGAAAGGTGAACCGCGAAGTAGCGAGGGTTCACTGTATGTATAAGACCAAGACCTACAAAAAAGTCTCTTGGAGCAATGAGCTAGGTTTTACAGGAAGTCGGCCATTTTGAATTTACTTAAAAGGGGGCGGGTCACCACAATGGACTTTGTGTAGAAATTATTATTGGGGCCCGAGCAGCGACGGCGGCGAGGTCCCTATTGTTTTTGTAGAAATTATTATTAGGGCCTGAGCAGCGACCGCTACGAGGTCCCCATTGTTTTTGTGGAAATTATTATTATTTTTATTATTATTATTATTAGGGCCCGAGCAGTGACCGCTGCGAGGTCCCTATTGTTTTTCTAGAAATTGTGATTAGGGCCCGAGCTGCGACGGCTGCGAGGTCCCTATTGTTTTTGTAGAAAATATTATTACTTTTATTATTATTAATATTATTATTATTATTATTAGGGCCTGAGCAGCGACCGCTGCGAAGTCCCTATTGTTTTTGTAGAAATTATTATTATTATTATTTTTCCGATTGTTCGATCGCATTTTTGACCCCCGAAACATGCACAAAAACTCACCAAACTTGGCAGTCTCATCGGGCATGGCGAAAAATTTGATATTTTAACGTCTAATATGAACAGGAAGTGAGTTATGAATTTTTGAAAGTCCGACTTTTGCCCTTTTTTGCATGTTTACAGGGGTCATTCTTTTGCACCCTGATCCTAAAGGCTTCATCTGATTGCCTTAAAATTCTGTCTGTAGCATCTGAAGACCTGGGACAAACACTGGGGCTAAAATTTTTTGTTTCCGAAATACTATATGACGGGGGCGGGGCTTCAAAGTTTTCACTTAAGATTTCCTTCGCCGCAATGGACAAAATGCTTAATAACTCTCCTGCACATGCTGCTAAAAATCCAAAACTTCACATGTACATAAAAAGTCTGTACCTGAAGACATCTATATGTTTATATTCAGTTATACACCTTGCGCCAATCAATATCATTTTTTACATTTTGACGTACTGCACGGTGCCCTTTTAACGAATCTGATTGAAAATTGGCTAGAAAAGACTCAAGACATTGATCTTACTCTATCCCTATTTTTGTGACTTTCCTTCGAAGGGCGTGGCTATTACGGTGCCGCAGAGTCTTATTATTCTCCGTGGCAACAAAAGTTCCTGCAAAATGATTCAGATGATCCATCTTCTCGAAATTTTTCACATTTGAGGATATTCAGGCCCTGAAGACGGCTGCCAACTTATTTTTGATCGCAGTGGTAGCGCCACCAACTGGTTAAAACAAATACAAATTATTTTCGTTGATGTTTTTCTCCGGGCAGGTGAACAAAATCTACCTTATATTTGCTCGGATGAGTGTTTAGGCCTTGAGCATGTCACAATACGAAAGTCTTTCGCCTTCTTCAGAGTGTCACATGATGCTGTCTTGTGACCCGTCTTTATCAGCTGATGTTCCATGAGGGCGTGACTTACCTGTCACAAGAATGAAGGCAAGTCACGCCCCCCGCTGTCCGTTCACTCCGCCAAGATGCTGGTCCAGGTGGTAGAGAGGATGAAGGCTCCCTTGTCTCTGTTCATGGTTTTTATGCCTCGCTTGCAGATCTCAATGGCCTCTCTGATCCAGCGCTGTTGTTTGTTCTCTTCTGTGCGGATGACCCTGCCCTTCTCCCGGTCCATGATGTGGTTTTCCCTTTTGCAGTGGTCAGTGATTGCTGATTTGTAATGTTCATGTTGTGCTTGTTCTTTTACTACTCTGATTTTTTTCATTTTTTTGACAGGTAAGTCACACCCTCATGGAACATCAGCTCAAGACACCATCATGCGACACTCTGAAGAAGGCGAAAGACTCGCCGAAACATGTCAGGTAAAAAATTAACCTAAAACATAATTGTCTGCTTTTAATGAATCAGTCAAATATCAATAATAAGAAGACAAAATGAACCTAATACAAATAAATGAATGCTAAATAACTCCCCTGCACATGCTCCTAAAAATCCAAACCTTCACCTGTAAATAAAACGTCCCGACCTGAAGACATCGTAATGTTATTATTTTGTTATACACACAGTGCCGCCAAGTGGAATCAAAAATTTGTTTTTATTTTAATTTTCACGTACTGCACGGTGCCCTTTTGACGAATCCGACTGAAAATTAGTCAGAAAAGACTCAAGACAATGATCTTACTCTCTGCCGAATTTTGTGACGTTTTGGCAAAAGGCGTGGCTATTAAGGTGCTGAAAAGTCCGATTGTACTCTGTGGCAACAAAAGCTCCGGCAACATGACTCAGATGATCCTATCTTCTCGAAGTTGTACACATTTGAGGATACTTCAGCCCTGAAGACATCTACCAACTTATTTTACATCGTAGTAGTAGTGCCACCAACTGGTAAAAGCTAATACAAGTTATTTTCTTGGATGTTTTTCTACGTGCAACTCAACAAGGTCGCCCTCATATATGCTCGGATGACTGTTTCGGCCATGAGGATGTCACAATACGAAATTCGTCCTTTTTCGTGAAAAGTTGTGGGAGTGGCATTGCACTGTTCGGCAATAAAACAAAGCTGATTATGAGGTTCTAAATATGAACGACAACTCGTAAAACTTTACACACACATCAGGCCGAGCAAATTTATCAATATTTTATACGTTAGGTGTGCAGCTTTTTTGAAATGGCTCGCCATGGCCCTCGAGAAATGTTAAAAAAAGCAGCTCTGGTTGAGTGTTTCACCTCGCTTTTTGTAAATTTTATGGAGTACAGTGAACCCTCGGTTATCGCGGTTAACGGGGACCGAGACCACCCGCGAAAACTGAAAATCCGCGAAGTAGCGGCGCACCTTCAAAAATGCTTAAAAAAAATAAACAATATATATAATAAATATATATATATATATATATATATATATATATATATATATATATATATATATATATATATATATATATATATACGGGGAGAGAGAGAGTGAAATTCATGTTATAACAAAAAAACCAAATTATTATTAAAACGTATTATTTTTTTCTTCCCCAGCCATTCTTTTAGTATTTATTTAATTACTCCGACTTTTACCTGCTGGTACGCCGTCCGGTGTGCCCTGTGAAATGAAAGGTGGCATTCTTTATTTATTTATTCATTTATTCATTCATAACTGACAGCCTCGCGCTCCGCTCGTGCCCGGGCAGAAGAGGTGCTCCAATTTGGCTTAACTGTGACACACGCCCGCCCTCCTCCCCCGGAGCTTCCATTCGGTTAAACTTAGGGGCCGCTTGGCACCGCCCGTGCCCGGGGAAGGTGCTCCTCTTCGGCTTACTGTGACGCGAGCATGCCCTCCTCCTCCGGAGCTTCCATTCGGTTAAACTTAGGGGCCGCTTGGAACCGCCCGTGCCCGGGGAAGGTGCTCCTCTACGGCTTCACTGCCACGCACGCCGGCCGGAGCTCTGGTACGGTCCGAACCGCGCGAAACGTCGCCACCGATCGTGTCCGGGGGAACGTGCTCTTCTTCGTCCACTCTCCTCTTCGCCCACGCTCTTCTTCGGCGCACGCCGGCCGTCTAACCGCTCCAGCGCCCCGTCGTGCCGCTCGGCGAAACTACAATGCCCCCGAATATTTTTTAGACCCGCGAAGCACTGAACCCGCGAAAGGTGAACCGCGAAGTAGCGAGGGTTCACTGTATGTATAAGACCAAGACCTACAAAAAAGTCTCTTGGAGCAATGAGCTAGGTTTTACAGGAAGTCGGCCATTTTGAATTTACTTAAAAGGGGGCGGGTCACCACAATGGACTTTGTGTAGAAATTATTATTGGGGCCCGAGCAGCGACCGCGGCGAGGTCCCTATTGTTTTTGTAGAAAACATTATTACTTTTATTATTATTATTATTATTATTATTAGGGCCTGAGCAGCGACCGCTGCGAAGTCCCTATTGTTTTTGTAGAAATTATTATTATTATTATTTTTCCGATTGTTCGATCGCATTTTTGACCCCCGAAACATGCACAAAAACTCACCAAACTTGGCAGTCTCATCGGGCATGGCGAAAAATTTGATATTTTAACGTCTAATATGAACAGGAAGTGAGTTATGAATTTTTGAAAGTCCGACTTTTGCCCTTTTTTGCATGTTTACAGGGGTCATTCTTTTGCACCCTGATCCTAAAGGCTTCATCTGATTGCCTTAAAATTCTGTCTGTAGCATCTGAAGACCTGGGACAAACACTGGGGCTAAAATTTTTTGTTTCCGAAATACTACATGACGGGGGCGGGGCTTCAAAGTTTTCACTTAAGATTTCCTTCGCCGCAATGGACAAAATGCTTAATAACTCTCCTGCACATGCTGCTAAAAATCCAAAACTTCACATGTACATAAAGAGTCTGTACCTGAAGACATCTATATGTTTATATTCAGTTATACACCTTGCGCCAATCAATATCATTTTTTACATTTTGACGTACTGCATGGTGCCCTTTTAACGAATCCGATTGAAAATTGGCTAGAAAAGACTCAAGACATTGATCTTACTCTATCCCTATTTTTATGACTTTCCTTCAAAGGGCGTGGCTATTACGGTGCCGCAGAGTCTGATTATTCTCCGTGGCAACAAAAGTTCCTGCAAAATGATTCAGATGATCCATCTTCTGGAAATCTTTCACATTTGAGGATATTCAGGCCCTGAATACGGCTGCCAACTTATTTTTGATCGCAGTGGTAGCGCCACCAACTGGTTAAAACAAATACAAATTATTTTCGTTGATGTTTTTCTCCGGGCAGGTGAACAAAATCTACCTTATATTTGCTCGGATGAGTGTTTAGGCCTTGAGCATGTCACAATACAAAAGTCTTTCGCCTTCTTCAGAGTGTCACATGATGCTGTCTTGTGACCCGTCTTTATCAGCTGATGTTCCATGAGGGCGTGACTTACCTGTCACAAGAATGAAGGCAAGTCACGCCCCCCGCTGTCCGTTCACTCCGCCAAGATGCTGGTCCAGGTGGTAGAGAGGATGAAGGCTCCCTTGTCTCTGTTCATGGTTTTTATGCCTCGCTTGCAGATCTCAATGGCCTCTCTGATCCAGCGCTGTTGTTTGTTCTCTTCTGTGCGGATGACCCTGCCCTTCTCCCGGTCCATGATGTGGTTTTCCCTTTTGCAGTGGTCAGTGATTGCTGATTTGTAATGTTCATGTTGTGCTTGTTCTTTTACTGCTCTGATTTTTTCATTTTTTTGACAGGTAAGTCACACCCTCATGGAACATCAGCTGATAAAGACGGGTCTCAAGACACCATCATGCGACACTCTGAAGAAGGCGAAAGACTCGCCGAAACATGTCAGGTAAAAAATTAACCTAAAACATAATTGTCTGCTTTTAATGAATCAGTCAAATATCAATAATAAGAAGACAAAATGAACCTAATACAAATAAATGAATGCTTAATAACTCCCCTGCACATGCTCCTAAAAATCCAAACCTTCACCTGTAAATAAAACGTCCCGACCTGAAGACATCTTAATGTTATTATTTTGTTATACACACAGTGCCGCCAAGTGGAATCAAAAATTTGTTTTTATTTTAATTTTCACGTACTGCACGGTGCCCTTTTGACGAATCCGACTGAAAATTAGTCAGAAAAGACTCAAGACAATGATCTTACTCTCTGCCGAATTTTGTGACGTTTTGGCAAAAGGCGTGGCTATTAAGGTGCTGAAAAGTCCGATTGTACTCTGTGGCAACAAAAGCTCCGGCAACATGACTCAGATGATCCTATCTTCTCGAAGTTGTACACATTTGAGGATACTTCAGCCCTGAAGACATCTACCAACTTATTTTACATCGTAGTAGTAGCGCCACCAACTGGTAAAAGCTAATACAAGTTATTTTCTTGGATGTTTTTCTCCGTGCAACTCAACAAGGTCGCCCTCATATATGCTCGGATGACTGTTTCGGCCATGAGGATGTCACAATACGAAATTCGTGATTTTTCGTGAAAAGTTGTGGGAGTGGCATTGCACTGTTCGGCAATAAAACAAAGCTGATTATGAGGTTCTAAATATGAACGACAACTCGTAAAACTTTACACACACATCAGGCCGAGCAAATTTATCAATATTTTATACGTTAGTTGTGCAGCTTTTTTGAAATGGCTCGCCATGGCCCTCGAGAAATGTTAAAAAAAAGCAGCTCTGGTTGAATGTTTCACCTCGCTTTTTGTAAATTTTATGGAGTACAGTGAACTCTCTGTTATCGCGGTTAATGGGGACCGAGACCATCCGCGAAAACTGAAAATCCGCGAAGTAGCGGCGCACCTTCAAAAATGCTTAAAAAAAATATACAATATATATAATAAATATATAAATATATATATATATATATATATATATATATATATATATATATATATATACGGGGAGAGAGAGAGTGAAATTCATGTTATAACAAAAAAAACAAATTATTATTAAAACGTATTATTTTTTTATTCCCCAGCCATTCTTTTTGTATTTATTTAATTACTCCGACTTTTACCTGCTGGTACGCCGTCCGGTGTGCCCTGTGAAATGAAAGGTGGCATTCTTTATTTATTTATTCATTTATTCATTCATAACTGACAGCCTCGCGCTCCGCTCGTGCCCGGGCAGAAGAGGTGCTCCAATTTGGCTTAACTGTGACACACGCCCGTCCTCCTCCCCCGGAGCTTCCATTCGGTTAAACTTAGGGGCCGCTTGGCACCGCCCGTGCCCGGGGAAGGTGCTCCTCTTCGGCTTACTGTGACGTGAGCATGCCCTCCTCCTCCGGAGCTTCCATTCGGTTAAACTTAGGGGCCGCTTGGAACCGCCCGTGCCCGGGGAAGGTGCTCCTCTTCGGCTTACTGTGACGCGAGCATGCCCTCCTCCTCCGGAGCTTCCATTCGGTTAAACTTAGGGGCCGCTTGGCACCGCCCGTGCCCGGGGAAGGTGCTCCTCTACGGCTTAACTGCCACGCACGCTGGCCGGAGCTCTGGTACGGTCCGAACCGCGTGAAACGTCGCCACCGATCGTGTCCGGGGGAACGTGCTCTTCTTCGTCCACTCTCCTCTTCGCCCACGCTCTTCTTCGGCGCACGCCGGCCGTCTAACCGCTCCAGCGCCCCGTCGTGCCGCTCGGCGAAACTACAATGCCCCCGAATATTTTTTAGACCCGCGAAGCACTGAACCCGCGAAAGGTGAACCGCGAAGTAGCGAGGGTTCACTGTATGTATAAGACCAAGACCTACAAAAAAGTCTCTTGGAGCAATGAGCTAGGTTTTACAGGAAGTCGGCCATTTTGAATTTACTTAAAAGGGGGCGGGTCACCACAATGGACTTTGTGTAGAAATTATTATTGGGGCCCGAGCAGCGACCGCGGCGAGGTCCCTATTGTTTTTGTAGAAGATATTATTACTTTTATTATTATTATTATTATTATTATTAGGGTCTGAGCAGCGACCGCTGCGAAGTCCCTATTGTTTTTGTAGAAATTATTATTATTATTATTTTTCCGATTGTTCGATCGCATTTTTGACCCCCGAAACATGCACAAAAACTCACCAAACTTGGCAGTCTCATCGGGCATGGCGAAAAATTTGATATTTTAACGTCTAATATGAACAGGAAGTGAGTTATGAATTTTTGAAAGTCCGACTTTTGCCCTTTTTTGCATGTTTACAGGGGTCATTCTTTTGCACCCTGATCCTAAAGGCTTCATCTGATTGCCTTAAAATTCTGTCTGTAGCATCTGAAGACCTGGCACAAACACTGGGGCTAAAATTTTTTGTTTCCGAAATACTATATGACGGGGGCGAGGCATCAAAGTTTTCACTTAAGATTTCCTTCGCCGCAATGGACAAAATGCTTAATAACTCTCCTGCACATGCTGCTAAAAATCCAAAACTTCACATGTACATAGTCTGTACCTGAAGACATCTATATGTTTATATTCAGTTATACACCTTGCGCCAATCAATATCATTTTTTACATTTTGACGTACTGCACGGTGCCCTTTTAACGAATCTGATTGAAAATTGGCTAGAAAAGACTCAAGACATTGATCTTACTCTATCCCTATTTTTGTGACTTTCCTTCGAAGGGCGTGGCTATTACGGTGCCGCAGAGTCTGATTATTCTCCGTGGCAACAAAAGTTCCTGCAAAATGATTCAGATGATCCATCTTCTCGAAATTTTTCACATTTGAGGATATTCAGGCCCTGAAGACGGCTGCCAACTTATTTTTGATCGCAGTGGTAGCGCCACCAACTGGTTAAAACAAATACAAATCATTTTCGTAGATTTTTTTCTCCGGGCAGGTTAACAAAATCTACCTTACATTTGCTCGGATGAGTGTTTAGGCCTTGAGGATGTCACAATACGAAAGTCTTTCGCCTTCTTCAGAGTGTCACATGATGGTGTCTTGTGGCCCGTCTTTATCAGCTGATGTTCCATGAGGGCGTGACTTACCTGTCACAAGAATGAAGGCAAGTCACGCCCCCCGCTGTCCGTTCACTCCGCCAAAATGCTGCTCCAGGTGGTAGAGAGGATGAAGGCTCCCTTGTCTCTGTTCATGGTTTTTATGCCTCGCTTGCAGATCTCAATGGCCTCTCTGATCCAGCGCTGTTGTTTGTTCTCTTCGGTGCGGATGACCCTGCCCTTCTCCCGGTCCATGATGTGGTTTTCCCTTTTGCAGTGGTCAGTGATTGCTGATTTGTAATGTTCATGTTGTGCTTGTTCTTTGACTGCTCTGATTTTTCATTTTTTTGACAGGTAAGTCACACCCTCATGGAACATCAGCTGATAAAGACGGGTCTCAAGACACCATCATGCGACACTCTGAAGAAGGCGAAAGACTCGCCGAAACATGTCAGGTAAAAAATTAACCTAAAACATAATTGTCTGCTTTTAATGAATCAGTCAAATATCAATAATAAGAAGACAAAATGAACCTAATACAAATAAATGAATGCTTAATAACTCCCCTGCACATGCTCCTAAAAATCCAAACCTTCACCTGTAAATAAAACGTCCCGACCTGAAGACATCTTAATGTTATTATTTTGTTATACACACAGTGCCGCCAAGTGGAATCAAAAATTTGTTTTTATTTTAATTTTCACGTACTGCACGGTGCCCTTTTGACGAATCCGACTGAAAATTAGTCAGAAAAGACTCAAGACAATGATCTTACTCTCTGCCGAATTTTGTGACGTTTTGGCAAAAGGCGTGGCTATTAAGGTGCTGAAAAGTCCGATTGTACTCTGTGGCAACAAAAGCTCCGGCAACATGACTCAGATGATCCTATCTTCTCGAAGTTGTACACATTTGAGGATACTTCAGCCCTGAAGACATCTACCAACTTATTTTACATCGTAGTAGTAGCGCCACCAACTGGTAAAAGCTAATACAAGTTATTTTCTTGGATGTTTTTCTCCGTGCAACTCAACAAGGTCGCCCTCATATATGCTCGGATGACTGTTTCGGCCATGAGGATGTCACAATACGAAATTCGTGATTTTTCGTGAAAAGTTGTGGGAGTGGCATTGCACTGTTCGGCAATAAAACAAAGCTGATTATGAGGTTCTAAATATGAACGACAACTCGTAAAACTTTACACACACATCAGGCCGAGCAAATTTATCAATATTTTATACGTTAGTTGTGCAGCTTTTTTGAAATGGCTCGCCATGGCCCTCGAGAAATGTTAAAAAAAAGCAGCTCTGGTTGAGTGTTTCACCTCGCTTTTTGTAAATTTTATGGAGTACAGTGAACCCTCGGTTATCGCGGTTAATGGGGACCGAGACCACCCGCGAAAACTGAAAATCCGCGAAGTAGCGGCGCACCTTCAAAAATGCTTAAAAAAAATATACAATATATATAATGAATATATATATATATATATATATATATATATATATATATATATATATATATATATATATATATATATATATACGGGGAGAGAGAGAGTGAAATTCATGTTATAACAAAAAAAACAAATTATTATTAAAACGTATTATTTTTTTATTCCCCAGCCATTCTTTTTGTATTTATTTAATTACTCCGACTTTTACCTGCTGGTACGCCGTCCGGTGTGCCCTGTGAAATGAAAGGTGGCATTCTTTATTTATTTATTCATTTATTCATTCATAACTGACAGCCTCGCGCTCCGCTCGTGCCCGGGCAGAAGAGGTGCTCCAATTTGGCTTAACTGTGACACACGCCCGTCCTCCTCCGTCCGGAGCTTCCATTCGGTTAAACTTAGGGGCCGCTTGGCACCGCCCGTGCCCGGGGAAGGTGCTCCTCTTCGGCTTACTGTGACGCGAGCATGCCCTCCTCCTCCGGAGCTTCCATTCGGTTAAACTTAGGGGCCGCTTGGAACCGCCCGTGCCCGGGGAAGGTGCTCCTCTTCGGCTTACTGTGACGCGAGCATGCCCTCCTCCTCCGGAGCTTCCATTCGGTTAAACTTAGGGGCCGCTTGGCACCGCCCGTGCCCGGGGAAGGTGCTCCTCTACGGCTTAACTGCCACGCACGCTGGCCGGAGCTCTGGTACGGTCCGAACCGCGCGAAACGTCGCCACCGATCGTGTCCGGGGGAACGTGCTCTTCTTCGTCCACTCTCCTCTTCGCCCACGCTCTTCTTCGGCGCACGCCGGCCGTCTAACCGCTCCAGCGCCCCGTCGTGCCGCTCGGCGAAACTACAATGCCCCCGAATATTTTTTAGACCCGCGAAGCACTGAACCTGCGAAAGGTGAACCGCGAAGTAGCGAGGGTTCACTGTATGTATAAGACCAAGACCTACAAAAAAGTCTCTTGGAGCAATGAGCTAGGTTTTACAGGAAGTCGGCCATTTTGAATTTACTTAAAAGGGGGCGGGTCACCACAATGGACTTTGTGTAGAAATTATTATTGGGGCCCGAGCAGCGACCGCGGCGAGGTCCCTATTGTTTTTGTAGAAAATATTATTACTTTTATTATTATTATTATTATTATTATTAGGGCCTGAGCAGCGACCGCTGCGAAGTCCCTATTGTTTTTGTAGAAATTATTATTATTATTTTTCCGATTGTTCGATCGCATTTTTGACCCCCGAAACATGCACAAAAACTCACCAAACCTGGCAGTCTCATCGGGCATGGCGAAAAATTTGATATTTTAACGTCTAATATGAACAGGAAGTGAGTTATGAATTTTTGAAAGTCCGACTTTTGCCCTTTTTTGCATGTTTACAGGGGTCATTCTTTTGCACCCTGATCCTAAAGGCTTCATCTGATTGCCTTAAAATTCTGTCTGTAGCATCTGAAGACCTGGGACAAACACTGGGGCTAAAATTTTTTGTTTCCGAAATACTATATGACGGGGGCGGGGCATCAAAGTTTTCACTTAAGATTTCCTTCGCCGCAATGGACAAAATGCTTAATAACTCTCCTGCACATGCTGCTAAAAATCCAAAACTTCACATGTACATAAAGAGTCTGTACCTGAAGACATCTATATGTTTATATTCAGTTATACACCTTGCGCCAATCAATATCATTTTTTACATTTTGACGTACTGCACGGTGCCCTTTTAACGAATCTGATTGAAAATTGGCTAGAAAAGACTCAAGACATTGATCTTACTCTATCCCTATTTTTGTGACTTTCCTTCGAAGGGCGTGGCTATTACGGTGCCGCAGAGTCTGATTATTCTCCGTGGCAACAAAAGTTCCTGCAAAATGATTCAGATGATCCATCTTCTCGAAATTTTTCACTTTGAGGATATTCAGGCCCTGAAGACGGCTGCCAACTTATTTTTGATCGCAGTGGTAGCGCCACCAACTGGTTAAAACAAATACAAATCATTTTCATTGATTTTTTTCTCCGGGCAGGTTAACAAAATCTACCTTACATTTGCTCGGATGAGTGTTTAGGCCTTGAGGATGTCACAATACGAAAGTCTTTCGCCTTCTTCAGAGTGTCACATGATGGTGTCTTGTGGCCCGTCTTTATCAGCTGATGTTCCATGAGGGCGTGACTTGCCTGTCACAAGAATGAAGGCAAGTCACGCCCCCCGCTGTCCGTTCACTCCGCCAAAATGCTGCTCCAGGTGGTAGAGAGGATGAAGGCTCCCTTGTCTCTGTTCATGGTTTTTATGCCTCGCTTGCAGATCTCAATGGCCTCTCTGATCCAGCGCTGTTGTTTGTTCTCTTCGGTGCGGATGACCCTGCCCTTCTCCCGGTCCATGATGTGGTTTTCCCTTTTGCAGTGGTCAGTGATTGCTGATTTGTAATGTTCATGTTGTGCTTGTTCTTTTACTGCTCTGATTTTTCATTTTTTTGACAGGTAAGTCACACCCTCATGGAACATCAGCTGATAAAGACGGGTCTCAAGACACCATCATGCGACACTCTGAAGAAGGCGAAAGACTCGCCGAAACATGTCAGGTAAAAAATTAACCTAAAACATAATTGTCTGCTTTTAATGAATCAGTCAAATATCAATAATAAGAAGACAAAATGAACCTAATACAAATAAATGAATGCTTAATAACTCCCCTGCACATGCTCCTAAAAATCCAAACCTTCACCTGTAAATAAAACGTCCCGACCTGAAGACATCTTAATGTTATTATTTTGTTATACACACAGTGCCGCCAAGTGGAATCAAAAATTTGTTTTTATTTTAATTTTCACGTACTGCACGGTGCCCTTTCGACGAATCCGACTGAAAATTAGTCAGAAAAGACTCAAGACAATGATCTTACTCTCTGCCGAATTTTGTGACGTTTTGGCAAAAGGCGTGGCTATTACGGTGCTGAAAAGTCCGATTGTACTCTGTGGCAACAAAAGCTCCAGCAACATGACTCAGGTGATCCTATCTTCTCGAAGTTGCACACATTTGAGGATACTTAAGCCCTGAAGACATCTACCAACTTATTTTTCATCGTAGTAGTAGCGCCACCAACTGGTAAAAGCTAATACAAGTTATTTTCTTGGATGTTTTTCTCCGTGCAACTCAACAAGGTCGCCCTCATATATGCTCGGATGACTGTTTCGGCCATGAGGATGTCACAATACGAAATTCGTCCTTTTTCATGAAAAGTTGTGGGAGTGGCATTGCACTGTTCGGCAATAAAACAAAGCTGATTATGAGGTTCTAAATATGAACGACAACTCGTGAAACTTTACACACACATCAGGCCGAGCAAATTTATCAATATTTTATACGTTAGTTGTGCAGCTTTTTTGAAATGGCTCGCCATGGCCCTCGAGAAATGTTCAAAAAAGCAGCCCTGGTTGAGTGTTTCACCTCGCTTTTTGTAAATTTTATGGAGTACAGTGAACCCTCGGTTATCGCGGTTAATGGGGACCGAGACCACCCGCAAAAACTGAAAATCCGCGAAGTAGCGGCGCACCTTCAAAAATGCTTAAAAAAAATATACAATATATATAATAAATATATAAATATATATATATATATATATATATATATATATATATATATATATATATATATATACGGGGGGAGAGAGAGAGACAGAGAGTGAAATTCATGTTATAACAAAAAAAACAAATTATTATTAAAACTTATTATTTTTTTATTCCCCAACCATTCTTTTTGTATTTATTTAATTACTCCGACTTTTACCTGCTGGTACGCCGTCCGGTGTGCCCTGTGAAATGAAAGGTGGCATTCTTTATTTATTTATTCATTTATTCATTCATAACTGACAGCCTCGCGCTCCGCTCGTGCCCGGGCAGAAGAGGTGCTCCAATTCGGCTTCACTGTGACACACGCCCGCCCTCCTCCCCCGGAGCTTCCATTCGGTTAAACTTAGGGGCCGCTTGGCACCGCCCGTGCCCGGGGAAGGTGCTCCTCTTCGGCTTACTGTGACGCGAGCATGCCCTCCTCCTGCGGAGCTTCCATTCGGTTAAACTTAGGGGCCGCTTGGAACCGCCCGTGCCCGGGGAAGGTGCTCCTCTTCGGCTTACTGTGACGCGAGCATGCCCTCCTCCTCCGGAGCTTCCATTCGGTTAAACTTAGGGGCCGCTTGGCACCGCCCGTGCCCGGGGAAGGTGCTCCTCTACGGCTTAACTGCCACGCACGCCGGCCGGAGCTCTGGTACGGTCCGAACCGCGCGAAACGTCGCCACCGATCGTGTCCGGGGGAACGTGCTCTTCTTCGTCCACTCTCCTCTTCGCCCACGCTCTTCTTCGGCGCACGCCGGCCGTCTAACTGCTCCAGCGCCCCGTCGTGCCGCTCGGCGAAACTACAATGCCCCCGAATATTTTTTAGACCCGCGAAGCACTGAACCCGCGAAAGGTGAACCGCGAAGTAGCGAGGGTTCACTGTATGTATAAGACCAAGACCTACAAAAAAGTCTCTTGGAGCAATGAGCTAGGTTTTACAGGAAGTCGGCCATTTTGAATTTACTTAAAAGGGGGCGGGTCACCACAATGGACTTTGTGTAGAAATTATTATTGGGGCCCGAGCAGCGACCGCGGCGAGGTCCCTATTGTTTTTGTAGAAATTATTATTATTATTATTTTTCCGATTGTTCGATCGCATTTTTGACCCCCGAAACATGCACAAAAACTCACCAAACTTGGCAGTCTCATCGGGCATGGCGAAAAATTTGATATTTTAACGTCTAATATGAACAGGAAGTGAGTTATGAATTTTTGAAAGTCCGATTTTTGCCCTTTTTTGCATGTTTACAGGGGTCATTCTTTTGCACCCTGATCCTAAAGGCTTCATCTGATTGCCTTAAAATTCTGTCTGTAGCATCTTAAGACCTGGGACAAACACTGGGGCTAAAAATTTTTGTTTCCGAAATACTATATGACGGGGGCGGGGCTTCAAAGTTTTCACTTAAGATTTCCTTCGCCGCAATGGACAAAATGCTTAATAACTCTCCTGCACGTGCTGCTAAAAATCCAAAACTTCACATGTACATAAAGAGTCGGTACCTGAAGACATCTATATGTTTATATTCAGTTATACACCTTGCGCCAATCAATATCATTTTTTACATTTTGACGTACTGCACGGTGCCCTTTTAACGAATCTGATTGAAAATTGGCTAGAAAAGACTCAAGACATTGATCTTACTCTATCCCTATTTTTGTGACTTTCCTTCGAAGGGCGTGGCTATTACGGTGCCGCAGAGTCTGATTATTCTCCGTGGCAACAAAAGTTCCTGCAAAATGATTCAGATGATCCAGCTTCTCGAAATTTTTCACATTTGAGGATATTCAGGCCCTGAAGACGGCTGCCAACTTATTTTTGATCGCAGTGGTAGCGCCACCAACTGGTTAAAACAAATACAAATTATTTTCGTTGATGTTTTTCTCCGGGCAGGTTAACAAAATCTACCTTATATTTGCTCGGATGAGTGTTTAGGCCTTGAGGATGTCACAATACGAAAGTCTTTCGCCTTCTTCAGAGTGTCACATGATGGTGTCTTGTGACCCGTCTTTATCAGCTGATGTTCCATGAGGGCGTGACTTACCTGTCACGAGAATGAAGGCAAGTCACGCCCCCCGCTGTCCGTTCACTCCGCCAAGATGCTGGTCCAGGTGGTAGAGAGGATGAAGGCTCCCTTGTCTCTGTTCATGGTTTTTATGCCTCGCTTGCAGATCTCAATGGCCTCTCTGATCCAGCGCTGTTGTTTGTTCTCTTCTGTGCGGATGACCCTGCCCTTCTCCCGGTCCATGATGTGGTTTTCCCTTTTGCAGTGGTCAGTGATTGCTGATTTGTAATGTTCATGTTGTGCTTGTTCTTTTACTGCTCTGATTTTTTTCATTTTTTTGACAGGTAAGTCACACCCTCATGGAACATCAGCTCAAGACACCATCATGCGACACTCTGAAGAAGGCGAAAGACTCGCCGAAACATGTCAGTGAAAAAATTAACCTAAAACATAATTGTCTGCTTTTAATGAATCAGTCAAATATCAATAATAAGAAGACAAAATGAACCTAATACAAATAAATGAATGCTTAATAACTCCCCTGCACATGCTCCTAAAAATCCAAACCTTCACCTGTAAATAAAACGTCCCGACCTGAAGACATCTTAATGTTATTATTTTGTTATACACACAGCGCCGCCAAGTGGAATCAAAAATTTGTTTTTATTTTAATTTTCACGTACTGCACGGTGCCCTTTTGTCGAATCCGACTGAAAATTAGTCAGAAAAGACTCAAGACAATGATCTTACTCTCTGCCGAATTTTGTGACGTTTTGGCAAAAGGCGTGGCTATTACGGTGCTGAAAAGTCCGATTGTACTCTGTGGCAACAAAAGCTCCGGCAACATGACTCAGATGATCCTATCTTCTCGAATTGTACACATTTGAGGATACTTCAGCCCTGAAGACATCTACCAACTTATTTTACATCGTAGTAGTAGCGCCACCAACTGGTAAAAGCTAATACAAGTTATTTTCTTGGATGTTTTTCTCCGTGCAACTCAACAAGGTCGCCCTCATATATGCTCGGATGACTGTTTCGGCCATGAGGATGTCACAATACGAAATTCGTCCTTTTTCGTGAAAAGTTGTGGGAGTGGCATTGCACTGTTCGGCAATAAAACAAAGCTGATTATGAGGTTCTAAATATGAACGACAACTCGTAAAACTTTACACACACATCAGGCCGAGCAAATTTATCAATATTTTATACGTTAGTTGTGCAGCTTTTTTGAAATGGCTCGCCATGGCCCTCGAGAAATGTTAAAAAAAGCAGCTCTGGTTGAGTGTTTCACCTCGCTTTTTGTAAATTTTATGGAGTACAGTGAACCCTCGGTTATCGCGGTTAATGGGGACCGAGACCACCCGCGAAAACTGAAAATCCGCGAAGTAGCGGTGCACCTTCAAAAATGCTTAAAAAAAATATACAATATATATAATAAATATATATATATATATATATATATATACGGGGAGAGAGAGAGTGAAATTCATGTTATAACAAAAAAACCAAATTATTATTAAAACGTATTATTTTTTTATTCCCCAGCCATTCTTTTTGTATTTATTTAATTACTCCGACTTTTACCTGCTGGTACGCCGTCCGGTGTGCCCTGTGAAATGAAAGGTGGCATTCTTTATTTATTTATTCATTTATTCATTCATAACTGACAGCCTCGCGCTCCGCTCGTGCCCGGGCAGAAGAGGTGCTCCAATTTGGCTTAACTGTGACACACGCCCGCCCTCCTCCCCCGGAGCTTCCATTCGGTTAAACTTAGGGGCCGCTTGGCACCGCCCGTGCCCGGGGAAGGTGCTCCTCTTCGGCTTACTGTGACGTGAGCATGCCCTCCTCCTCCGGAGCTTCCATTCGGTTAAACTTAGGGGCCGCTTGGAACCGCCCGTGCCCGGGGAAGGTGCTCCTCTACGGCTTAACTGCCACGCACGCCGGCCGGAGCTCTGGTACGGTCCGAACCGCGCGAAACGTCGGCACCGATCGTGTCCGGGGGAACGTGCTCTTCTTCGTCCACTCTCCTCTTCGCCCACGCTCTTCTTTGGCGCACGCCGGCCGTCTAATCTCTCCAGCGACCCGTCGTGCCGCTCGGCGAAACTACAATGCCCCCGAATATTTTTTAGACCCGCGAAGCACTGAACCCGCGAAAGGTGAACCGCGAAGTAGCGAGGGTTCACTGTATGTATAAGACCAAGACCTACAAAAAAGTCTCTTGGAGCAATGAGCTAGGTTTTACAGGAAGTCGGCCATTTTGAATTTACTTAAAAGGGGGCGGGTCACCACAATGGACTTTGTGTCGAAATTATTATTGGGGCCCGAGCAGCGACCGCGGCGAGGTCCCTATTGTTTTTGTAGAAAACATTATTACTTTTATTATTATTATTATTATTATTATTAGGGCCTGAGCAGCGACCGCTGCGAAGTCCCTATTGTTTTTGTAGAAATTATTATTATTATTATTTTTCCGATTGTTCGATCGCATTTTTGACCCCCGAAACATGCACAAAAACTCACCAAACTTGGCAGTCTCATCGGGCATGGCGAAAAATTTGATATTTTAACGTCTAATATGAATAGGAAGTGAGTTATGAATTTTTGAAAGTCCGACTTTTGCCCTTTTTTGCATGTTTACAGGGGTCATTCTTTTGCACCCTGATCCTAAAGGCTTCATCTGATTGCCTTAAAATTCTGTCTGGAGCATCTGAAGACCTGGGACAAACACTGGGGCTAAAATTTTTTGTTTCCGAAATACTATATGACGGGGGCGGGGCTTCAAAGTTTTCACTTAAGATTTCCTTCGCCGCAATGGACAAAATGCTTAATAACTCTCCTGCACATGCTGCTAAAAATCCAAAACTTCACATGTACATAAAGAGTCTGTACCTGAAGACATCTATATGTTTATATTCAGTTATACACCTTGCGCCAATCAATATCATTTTTTACATTTTGACGTACTGCACGGTGCCCTTTTAACGAATCCGATTGAAAATTGGCTAGAAAAGACTCAAGACATTGATCTTACTCTATCCCTATTTTTATGACTTTCCTTCAAAGGGCGTGGCTATTACGGTGCCGCAGAGTCTGATTATTCTCCGTGGCAAAAAAAGTTCCTGCAAAATGATTCAGATGATCCATCTTCTGGAAATCTTTCACATTTGAGGATATTCAGGCCCTGAAGACGGCTGCCAACTTATTTTTGATCGCAGTGGTAGCGCCACCAACTGGTTAAAACAAATACAAATTATTTTCGTTGATGTTTTTCTCCGGGCAGGTGAACAAAATCTACCTTATATTTGCTCGGATGAGTGTTTAGGCCTTGAGCATGTCACAATACGAAAGTCTTTCGCCTTCTTCAGAGTGTCACATGATGGTGTCTTGTGACCCGTCTTTATCAGCTGATGTTCCATGAGGGCGTGACTTACCTGTCACAAGAATGAAGGCAAGTCACGCCCCCCGCTGTCCGTTCACTCCGCCAAAATGCTGCTCCAGGTGGTAGAGAGGATGAAGGCTCCCTTGTCTCTGTTCATGGTTTTTATGCCTCGCTTGCAGATCTCAATGGCCTCTCTGATCCAGCGCTGTTGTTTGTTCTCTTCGGTGCGGATGACCCTGCCCTTCTCCCGGTCCATGATGTCGTTTTCCCTTTTGCAGTGGTCAGTGATTGCTGATTTGTAATGTTCATGTTGTGCTTGTTCTTTTACTGCTCTGATTTTTCATTTTTTTGACAGGTAAGTCACACCCTCATGGAACATCAGCTGATAAAGACGGGTCTCAAGACACCATCATGCGACACTCTGAAGAAGGCGAAAGACTCGCCGAAACATGTCAGGTAAAAAATTAACCTAAAACATAATTGTCTGCTTTTAATGAATCAGTCAAATATCAATAATAAGAAGACAAAATGAACCTAATACAAATAAATGAATGCTTAATAACTCCCCTGCACATGCTCCTAAAAATCCAAACCTTCACCTGTAAATAAAACGTCCCGACCTGAAGACATCTTAATGTTATTATTTTGTTATACACACAGTGCCGCCAAGTGGAATCAAAAATTTGTTTTTATTTTAATTTTCACGTACTGCACGGTGCCCTTTTGACGAATCCGACTGAAAATTAGTCAGAAAAGACTCAAGACAATGATCTTACTCTCTGCCGAATTTTGTGACGTTTTGGCAAAAGGCGTGGCTATTAAGGTGCTGAAAAGTCCGATTGTACTCTGTGGCAACAAAAGCTCCGGCAACATGACTCAGATGATCCTATCTTCTCGAAGTTGTACACATTTGAGGATACTTCAGCCCTGAAGACATCTACCAACTTATTTTACATCGTAGTAGTAGCGCCACCAACTGGTAAAAGCTAATACAAGTTATTTTCTTGGATGTTTTTCTCCGTGCAACTCAACAAGGTCGCCCTCATATATGCTCGGATGACTGTTTCGGCCATGAGGATGTCACAATACGAAATTCGTGATTTTTCGTGAAAAGTTGTGGGAGTGGCATTGCACTGTTCGGCAATAAAACAAAGCTGATTATGAGGTTCTAAATATGAACGACAACTCGTAAAACTTTACACACACATCAGGCCGAGCAAATTTATCAATATTTTATACGTTTGTTGTGCAGCTTTTTTGAAATGGCTCGCCATGGCCCTCGAGAAATGTTAAAAAAAAGCAGCTCTGGTTGAGTGTTTCACCTCGCTTTTTGTAAATTTTATGGAGTACAGTGAACCCTCGGTTATCGCGGTTAATGGGGACCGAGACCACCCGCGAAAACTGAAAATCCGCGAAGTAGCGGCGCACCTTCAAAAATGCTTAAAAAAAATATACAATATATATAATAAATATAGAAATATATATATATATATATATATATATATATATATATATATATATATATATATATATATATATATATATATATAGATATATATATATATATATACGGGGAGAGAGAGAGTGAAATTCATGTTATAACAAAAAAACCAAATTATTATTAAAACGTATTATTTTTTTATTCCCCAGCCATTCTTTTTGTATTTATTTAATTACTCCGACTTTTACCTGCTGGTACGCCGTCCGGTGTGCCCTGTGAAATGAAAGGTGGCATTCTTTATTTATTTATTCATTTATTCATTCATAACTGACAGCCTCGCGCTCCGCTCGTGCCCGGGCAGAAGAGGTGCTCCAATTTGGCTTAACTGTGACACACGCCCGTCCTCCTCCCCCGGAGCTTCCATTCGGTTAAACTTAGGGGCCGCTTGGCACCGCCCGTGCCCGGGGAAGGTGCTCCTCTTCGGCTTACTGTGACGCGAGCATGCCCTCCTCCTCCGGAGCTTCCATTCGGTTAAACTTAGGGGCCGCTTGGAACTGCCCGTGCCCGGGGAAGGTGCTCCTCTTCGGCTTACTGTGACGCGAGCATGCCCTCCTCCTCCGGAGCTTCCATTCGGTTAAACTTAGGGGCCGCTTGGCACCGCCCGTGCCCGGGGAAGGTGCTCCTCTACGGCTTAACTGCCACGCACGCTGGCCGGAGCTCTGGTACGGTCCGAACCGCGCGAAACGTCGCCACCGATCGTGTCCGGGGGAACGTGCTCTTCTTCGTCCACTCTCCTCTTCGCCCACGCTCTTCTTCGGCGCACGCCGGCCGTCGAACCGCTCCAGCGCCCCGTCGTGCCGCTCAGCGAAACTACAATGCCCCCGAATATTTTTTAGACCCGCGAAGCACTGAACCCGCGAAAGGTGAACCGCGAAGTAGCGAGGGTTCACTGTATGTATAAGACCAAGACCTACAAAAAAGTCTCTTGGAGCAATGAGCTAGGTTTTACAGGAAGTCGGCCATTTTGAATTTACTTAAAAGGGGGCGGGTCACCACAATGGACTTTGTGTAGAAATTATTATTGGGGCCCGAGCAGCGACCGCGGCGAGGTCCCTATTGTTTTTGTAGAAAATATTATTACTTTTATTATTATTATTATTATTATTATTAGGGCCTGAGCAGCGACCGCTGCGAAGTCCCTATTGTTTTTGTAGAAATTATTATTATTATTATTTTTCCGATTGTTCGATCGCATTTTTGACCCCCGAAACATGCACAAAAACTCACCAAACTTGGCAGTCTCATCGGGCATGGCGAAAAATTTGATATTTTAATGTCTAATATGAACAGGAAGTGAGTTATGAATTTTTGAAAGTCCGACTTTTGCCCTTTTTTGCATGTTTACAGGGGTCATTCTTTTGCACCCTGATCCTAAAGGCTTCATCTGATTGCCTTAAAATTCTGTCTGTAGCATCTGAAGACCTGGGACAAACACTGGGGCTAAAATTTTTTGTTTCCGAAATACTATATGACGGGGGCGGGGCATCAAAGTTTTCACTTAAGATTTCCTTCGCCGCAATGGACAAAATGCTTAATAACTCTCCTGCACATGCTGCTACAAATCCAAAACTTCACATGTACATAAAGAGTCTGTACCTGAAGACATCTATATGTTTATATTCAGTTATACACCTTGCGCCAATCAATATCATTTTTTACATTTTGACGTACTGCACGGTGCCCTTTTAACGAATCTGATTGAAAATTGGCTAGAAAAGACTCAAGACATTGATCTTACTCTATCCCTATTTTTGTGACTTTCCTTCAAAGGGCGTGGCTATTACGGTGCCGCAGAGTCTGATTATTCTCCGTGGCAACAAAAGTTCCTGCAAAATGATTCAGATGATCCATCTTCTCGAAATTTTTCACATTTGAGGATATTCAGGCCCTGAAGACGGCTGCCAACTTATTTTTGATCGCAGTGGTAGCGCCACCAACTGGTTAAAACAAATACAAATTATTTTCGTTGATGTTTTTCTCCGGGCATGTTAACAAAATCTACCTTATATTTGCTCGGATGAGTGTTTAGGCCTTGAGCATGTCACAATACGAAAGTCTTTCGCCTTCTTCAGAGTGTCACATGATGGTGTCTTGTGACCCGTCTTTATCAGCTGATGTTCCATGAGGGCGTGACTTACCTGTCACAAGAATGAAGGCAAGTCACGCCCCCCGCTGTCCGTTCACTCCGCCAAGATGCTGGTCCAGGTGGTAGAGAGGATGAAGGCTCCCTTGTCTCTGTTCATGGTTTTTATGCCTCGCTTGCAGATCTCAATGGCCTCTCTGATCCAGCGCTGTTGTTTGTTCTCTTCTGTGCGGATGACCCTGCCCTTCTCCCGGTCCATGATGTGGTTTTCCCTTTTGCAGTGGTCAGTGATTGCTGATTTGTAATGTTCATGTTGTGCTTGTTCTTTTACTGCTCTGATTTTTTTAATTTTTTTGACAGGTAAGTCACACCCTCATGGAACATCAGCTCAAGACACCATCATGCGACACTCTGAAGAAGGCGAAAGACTCGCCGAAACATGTCAGGTAAAAAATTAACCTCAAACATAATTGTCTGCTTTTAATGAATCAGTCAAATATCAATAATAAGAAGACAAAATGAACCTAATACAAATAAATGAATGCTTAATAACTCCCCTGCACATGCTCCTAAAAATCCAAACCTTCACCTGTAAATAAAACGTCCCGACCTGAAGACATCTTAATGTTATTATTTTGTTATACACACAGTGCCGCCAAGTGGAATCAAAAATTTGTTTTTATTTTAATTTTCACGTACTGCACGGTGCCCTTTTGACGAATCCGACTGAAAATGAGTCAGAAAAGATTCAAGACAATGATCTTACTCTGCCGAATTTTGTGACGTTTTGGCAAAAGGCGTGGCTATTACGGTGCTGAAAAGTCCGATTGTACTCTGTGGCAACAAAAGCTCCAGCAACATGACTCAGATGATCCTATCTTCTCGAAGTTGCACACATTTGAGGATACTTAAGCCCTGAAGACATCTACCAACTTATTTTTCATCGTAGTAGTAGCGCCACCAACTGGTAAAAGCTAATACAAGTTATTTTCTTGGATGTTTTTCTCCGTGCAACTCAACAAGGTCGCCCTCATATATGCTCGGATGACTGTTTCGGCCATGAGGATGTCATAATACGAAATTTGTCCTTTTTCATGAAAAGTTGTGGGAGTGGCATTGCACTGTTCGGCAATAAAACAACGCTGATTATGAGGTTCTAAATATGAACGACAACTCGTGAAACTTTACACACACATCAGGCCGAGCAAATTTATCAATATTTTATACGTTAGTTGTGCAGCTTTTTTGAAATGGCTCGCCATGGCCCTCGAGAAATGTTCAAAAAAGCAGCCCTGGTTGAGTGTTTCACCTCGCTTTTTGTAAATTTTATGGAGTACAGTGAACCCTCGGTTATTGCGGTTAATGGGGACCGAGACCACCCGCAAAAACTGAAAATCCGCGAAGTAGCGGCGCACCTTCAAAAATGCTTAAAAAAAATATACAATATATATAATAAATATATAAATATATATATATATATATATATATATATACGGGGGGAGAGAGAGAGAGAGAGTAAATTCATGTTATAACAAAAAAACCAAATTATCATTAAAACGTATTATTTTTTTATTCCCCAGCCATTCTTTTTGTATTTATTTAATTACTCCGACTTTTACCTGCTGGTACGCCGTCCGGTGTGCCCTGTGAAATGAAAGGTGGCATTCTTTATTTATTTATTCATTTATTCATTCATAACTGACAGCCTCGCGCTCCGCTCGTGCCCAGGCAGAAGAGGTGCTCCAATTCGGCTTAACTGTGACACACGCCCGCCCTCCTCCCCCGGAGCTTCCATTCGGTTAAACTTAGGGGCCGCTTGGCACCGCCGTGCCCGGGGAAGGTGCTCCTCTACGGCTTAACTGCCACGCACGCCGGCCGGAGCTCTGGTACGGTCCGAACCGCGCGAAACGTCGCCACCGATCGTGTCCGGGGGAACGTGCTCTTCTTCGTCCACTCTCCTCTTCGCCCACGCTCTTCTTCGGCGCACGCCGGCCGTCTAACCGCTCCAGCGCTCCGTCGTGCCGCTTGGCGAAACTACAATGCCCCCGAATATTTTTTAGACCCGCGAAGCACTGAACCCGCGAAAGGTGAACCGCGAAGTAGCGAGGGTTCACTGTATGTATAAGACCAAGACCTACAAAAAAGTCTCTTGGAGCAATGAGCTAGGTTTTACAGGAAGTCGGCCATTTTGAATTTACTTAAAAGGGGGCGGGTCACCACAATGGACTTTGTGTAGAAATTATTATTGGGGCCCGAGCAGCGACCGCGGCGAGGTCCCTATTGTTTTTGTCGAAAATATTATTACTTTTATTATTATTATTATTATTATTATTATTAGGGCCTGAGCAGCGACCGCTGCGAAGTCCCTATTGTTTTTGTAGAAATTAGTATTATTATTATTTTTCCGATTGTTCGATCGCATTTTTGACCCCCGAAACATGCACAAAAACTCACCAAACTTGGCAGTCTCATCGGGCATGGCGAAAAATTTTATATTTTTTAACGTCTAATATGAACAGGAAGTGAGTTATGAATTTTTGAAAGTCCGACTTTTGCCCTTTTTTGCATGTTTACAGGGGTCATTCTTTTGCACCCTGATCCTAAAGGCTTCATCTGATTGCCTTAAAGTTCTGTCTGGAGCATCTTAAGACCTGGGACAAACACTGGGGCTAAAATTTTTTGTTTCCGAAATACTATATGACGGGGGCGGGGCTTCAAAGTTTTCACTTAAGATTTCCTTCGCCGCAATGGACAAAATGCTTAATAACTCTCCTGCACATGCTGCTAAAAATCCAAAACTTCACATGTACATAAAGAGTCGGTACCTGAAGACATCTATATGTTTATATTCAGTTATACACCTTGCGCCAATCAATATCAATTTTTACATTTTGACGTACTGCACGGTGCCCTTTTAACGAATCCGATTGAAAATTGGCTAGAAAAGACTCAAGACATTGATCTTACTCTATCCCTATTTTTACGACTTTCCTTCAAAGGGCGTGGCTATTACGGTGCCGCAGAGTCTGATTATTCTCCGTGGCAACAAAAGTTCCTGCAAAATGATTCAGATGATCCATCTTCTGGAAATCTTTCACATTTGAGGATATTCAGGCCCTGAAGACGGCTGCCAACTTATTTTTGATCGCAGTGGTAGTGCCACCAACTGGTTAAAACAAATACAAATTATTTTCGTTGATGTTTTTCTCCGGGCAGGTGAACAAAATCTACCTTATATTTGCTCGGATGAGTGTTTAGGCATTGAGCATGTCACAATACGAAAGTCTTTCGCCTTCTTCAGAGTGTCACATGATGCTGTCTTGTGACCCGTCTTTATCAGCTGATGTTCCATGAGGGCGTGACTTACCTGTCACAAGAATGAAGGCAAGTCACGCCCCCCGCTGTCCGTTCACTCCGCCAAGATGCTGGTCCAGGTGGTAGAGAGGATGAAGGCTCCCTTGTCTCTGTTCATGGTTTTTATGCCTCGCTTGCAGATCTCAATGGCCTCTCTGATCCAGCGCTGTTGTTTGTTCTCTTCGGTGCGGATGACCCTGCCCTTCTCCCGGTCCATGATGTGGTTTTCCCTTTTGCAGTGGTCAGTGATTGCTGATTTGTAATGTTCATGTTGTGCTTGTTCTTTTACTGCTCTGATTTTTTCATTTTTTTGACAGGTAAGTCACACCCTCATGGAACATCAGCTCAAGACACCATCATGCGACACTCTGAAGAAGGCGAAAGACTCGCCGAAACATGTCAGGTAAAAAATTAACCTAAAACATAATTGTCTGCTTTTAATGAATCAGTGAAATATCAATAATAAGAAGACAAAATGAACCTAATACAAATAAATGAATGCTTAATAACTCCCCTGCACATGCTCCTAAAAATCCAAACCTTCACCTGTAAATAAAACGTCCCGACCTGAAGACATCTTAATGTTATTATTTTGTTATACACACAGTGCCGCCAAGTGGAATCAAAAATGTGTTTTTATTTTAATTTTCACGTACTGCACGGTGCCCTTTTGACGAATCCGACTGAAAATGAGTCAGAAAAGATTCAAGACAATGATCTTACTCTCTGCCGAATTTTGTGACGTTTTGGCAAAAGGCGTGGCTATTAAGGTGCTGAAAAGTCCGATTGTACTCTGTGGCAACAAAAGCTCCGGCAACATGACTCAGATGATCCTATCTTCTCGAAGTTGTACACATTTGAGGATACTTCAGCCCTGAAGACATCTACCAACTTATTTTACATCGTAGTAGTAGCGCCACCAACTGGTAAAAGCTAATACAAGTTATTTTCTTGGATGTTTTTCTCCGTGCAACTCAACAAGGTCGCCCTCATATATGCTCGGATGACTGTTTCGGCCATGAGGATGTCACAATACGAAATTCGTCCTTTTTCATGAAAAGTTGTGGGAGTGGCATTGCACTGTTCGGCAATAAAACAAAGCTGATTATGAGGTTCTAAATATGAACGACAACTTGTAAAACTTTACACACACATCAGGCCGAGCAAATTTATCAATATTTTATACGTTAGTTGTGCAGCTTTTTTGAAATGGCTCGCCATGGCCCTCGAGAAATGTTAAAAAAAGCAGCTCTGGTTGAGTGTTTCACCTCGCTTTTTGTAAATTTTATGGAGTACAGTGAACCCTCGGTTATCGCGGTTAACGGGGACCGAGACCACCCGCGAAAACTGAAAATCCGCGAAGTAGCGGCGCACCTTCAAAAATGCTTAAAAAAAATAAACAGGTCACTGCTCGGGCCCTAATAATAATAATAATAATAATTTCCACAAAAACAATGGGGACCTCGTAGCGGTCGCTGCTCGGGCCCTAATAATAATTTCTACAAAAACAATAGGGACCTCGCCGCGGTCGCTGCTCGGGCCCCAATAATAATTTCTACACAAAGTCCATTGTGGTGACCCGCCCCCTTTTAAGTAAATTCAAAATGGCCGACTTCCTGTAAAACCTAGCTCATTGCTCCAAGAGTCTTTTTTGTAGGTCTTGGTCTTATACATACAGTGAACCCTCGCTACTTGGCGGTTCACCTTTCGCGGGTTCAGTGCTTCGCGGGTCTAAAAAATATTCGGGGGCATTGTAGTTTCGCCGAGCGGCACGACGGGGCGCTGGAGCGGATAGACGGCCGGCGTGCGCCAAAGAAGAGCGTGGGCGAAGAGGAGAGTGGACGAAGAAGAGCACGTTCCCCCGGACACGATCGGTGGCGACGTTTCGCGCGGTTCGGACAGTACCAGAGCTCCGGCCGGCGTGCGTGGCAGTTAAGCCGTAGAGGAGCACCTTCCCCGGGCACGGGCGGTGCCAAGTGGCCCCTAAGTTTAACCGAATGGAAGCTCCGGAGGAGGAGGGCATGCTCGCGTCACAGTAAGCCGAAGAGGAGCACCTTCCCCGGGCACGGGCGGTTCCAAGCGGCCCCTAAGTTTAACCGAATGGAAGCTCCGGAGGAGGAGGGCATGCTCGCGTCACAGGAAGCCGAAGAGGAGCACCTTCCCCGGCCACGGGCGGTTCCAAGCGGCCCCTAAGTTTAACCGAATGGAAGCTCCGGAGGAGGAGGGCATGCTCGCGTCACAGTAAGCCGAAGAGGAGCACCTTCCCCGGGCACGGGCGGTGCCAAGCGGCCCCTAAGTTTAACCGAATGGAAGCTCCGGGGGAGGAGGGTGGGCGTGTGTCACAGTTAAGCCGAATTGGAGCACCTCTTCCGCCCGGGCACGAGCGGAGCGCGAAGCTGTCAGTTATGAATGAATAAATGAATAAATAAATAAATAAATAAAGAATGGCACCTTTCATTTCACAGGGCACACCAGACGGCGTACCAGCAGGTAAAAGTCTGAGTAATTAAATAAATACAAAAAGAATGGCTGGGGAATAAAAAAATAATACGTTTTAATAATAATTTGGTTTTTTTGTTATAACATCAATTTCACTCTCTCTCTCTCTCCCCGTATATATATATATATATATATTTATATATTTATTATATATATTGTATTTTTTTTTAAGCATTTTTGAAGGTGCGCCGCTACTTCGCGGATTTTCAGTTTTCGCGGGTGGTCTCGGTCCCCATTAACCGCGATAACCGAGGGTTCACTGTACTCCATAAAATTTACAAAAAGCGAGGTGAAACACTCAACCAGGGCTGCTTTTTTTAACATTTCTCGAGGGCCATGGCGAGCCATTTCAAAATAGCTGCACAACTAACGTATAAAATATTGATAAATTTGCTCTGCCTGATGTGTGTGTAAAGTTTCACGAGTTGTCGTTCATATTTAGAACCTCATAATCAGCGTTGTTTTATTGCCGAACAGTGCAATGCCACTCCCACAACTTTTCACGAAAAAGGATGAATTTCGTATTGTGACATCCTCATGGCCGAAACAGTCATCCGAGCATATATGAGGGCGACCTTGTTGAGTTGCACGGAGAAAAACATCCAAAAAAATAACTTTTATTAGCTTTTACCAGTTGGTGGCGCTACTACTACGATGAAAAATAAGTTGGTGGATGTCTTCAGGGCTGAAGTATCCTCAAATGTGTACAACTTCGAGAAGATAGTATCATCTGAGTAATGTTGCCGGAGCTTTTGTTGCCACAGAGTACAATCGGACTTTTCAGCACCGTAATAGCCACGCCTTTTGCCAAAACGTCACAAAATTCGGCAGAGAGTAAGTGAGTCTTTTCTGACTAATTTTCAGTCGGATTCGTCAAAAGGGCACCGTGCAGTACGTGAAAATTAAAATAAAAACAAATTTTTGATTCCACTTGGCGGCGCTGTGTGTATAACAAAATAATAACATTAAGATGTCTTCAGGTCGGGATGTTTTATTTACAGGTGAAGGTTTGGATTTTTAGGAGCATGTCCAGGGGAGTTATTAAGCATTCATTTATTTGTATTAGGTTCATTTTGTCTTCTTATTATTGATATTTGACTGATTCATTAAAAGCAGACAATTATGTTTTAGGTTAATTTTTTACCTGACATGTTTCGGCGAGTCTTTCGCCTTCTTCAGAGTGTCGCATGATGGTGTCTTGAGACCCGTCTTTATCAGCTGATGTTCCATGAGGGTGTGACTTACCTGTCAAAAAAATGAAAAAATCAGAGCAGTAAAAGAACAAGCACAACATGAACATTACAAATCAGCAATCACTGACCACTGCAAAAGGGAAAACCACATCATGGACTGGGAGAAGGGCAGGGTCATCCGCACCGGAGAGAACAAACTACAGCGCTGGATCAAAGAAGCAATTGAGATCTGCAAGCGAGGCATAAAAACCATGAACAGAGACAAGGGAGCCTTCATCCTCTCTACCACCTGGAGCAGCATCTTGGCGGAGTGAACGGACAGCGGGGGGCGTGACTTGCCTTCATTCTTGTGACAGGTAAGGCACGCCTTCATGGAACATCAGCTGATTAAGACTGGTCACAAGACACCATCACAGGGTTCGAAGTTAACTTTAAAAACTGCTTCCCCATAGGGCAAGTGCCACTAAAATTTGCCTTGCCCGAGTGGCCAAATTACTTGCCCAACTTGGGCAAGTGACAATTCTTTTTCTCTTGCCCTGAGTGACTTTTTGTATGACAAAGTGTATAATTACAAATTGCATGAATTTTTTGTTCGGACAGTTCCCGCCTAGAAAGAATTAAAAATACGTTACAATCATAAGTGTTGCTTATATAAAAATGTATCATGTATTAACACATTAATTAGGTGTCTGCTGACCCAGGATTATGTTATTGTTATGTTATGTCATATATCAAAGAGAATGTGGAATGACACTGAACGATGGAAGGTGGAAGGATGTGGAAAGATCGTGAATGACATTGAATGATTTGGAATGACACTGAAAGATTTTGAATAATACTGAATGACACTGAATGAAGTAAAACTCTCTGGGAACGGGCCAATTCAAGATAGCTGCCGCACTGTGGGGGAGGCTTTGGTACCAAATTTGGAAAGAGACCCAAACGGTTGGGTCCATTTTATATCAGTGTGGGGGTGAAACGTTGGTCTCTGCGGAGCTGTCTGAATATTGGAGAAGTGAGAAGACAAAGTAAAACAGAACAATTAAAATCACTCTTCAAATACATATTGTTTGGTAAGCAGAGCATGATTTACAGCTCACCATTTTATTGCATGCACCAAGCATGTTATACATTTTTCTGTCCACGGGATGGCGTAGTCAAGAAAAATGAAGCATCTCGAAGCCCATTCGTGTGTGAAGTATTTCCCTGCAGGGCTTGGCTGCTTTATGGGGCTTCATTTTGCCATCACTAGTTTTAGATAGTTTTAATTTTTGAAAGAGCATTTTCATTTTACAGTGAACCCTCGCTACTTCGCGGTTCACCTTTCGCGGGTTCAGTGCTTCGCGGGTCTAAAAAATATTCGGGGGCATTGTAGTTTCGCCGAGCGGCACGACGGGGCGCTGGAGCTGTTAGACGGCCGGCATGCGCCGAAGAAGAGCGTGGGCGAAGAGGAGAGTGGACGAAGAAGAGCACGTTCCCCCGGGCACGATTTGGGGCGACGTTTCGCGCGGTTCGGACCGTACCAGAGCTCCGGCCAGCGTGCGTGGCAGTTAAGCCGAAGAGGAACAACTTCCGCCCGGGCACTAGCGGGGCGACATTTCGCTCTGTTCGGGAGCGTACGAGAGCTCCGGAGGAGGCCGGCCGGCGTGCGTGGCAGTTAAGCCGAAGAGGAGCACCTTCCCCGGGCACGGGCGGTGTCAAGCGGCCCCTAAGTTTAACCGAATGGAAGCTCCGGAGGAGGAGGGCATGCTCGCGTCACAGTTAAGCCGAAGAGAAGCACCTTCCCCGGGCACGGGCGGGGCGAAATGAAACCGAGTTCAACCGAACGGAGACACGCTTCGGGGGAGCAGGTCCGGCGTGCATGACAATTAAGCCGAAGAGGAGCACCTCTTCCGCCCGAGCACGAGCGGAGCGCGAGGCTGTCAGTTATGAATGAATAAATGAATAAAAAAAATAAATGAAGAATGCCACCTTTCATTTCACAGGGCACACCGGACGGCGTACCAGCAGGTAAAGGTCGAAGTAATTAAAAAAATACAAAAAGAAGTAATTGAATAAATACAAAAATAATGGCTGGGGAATAAAAAAATAATAAGTTTTAATAATAATTTTTTTTTTTTTGTTATAGCATGAATTTCACTCTCTCTCTCTCTACCCGTGTATATATATATATATATATACATATATATATATATATATATATACATATTTATTTTTTTTTTTTTTTTAAGCATTTTTGAAGGTGCACCACTACTTCGCACTTTTTTTTTTTAAGCATTTTTGAAGGTGCGCCGCTACTTCGCGGATTTTCAGTTTTCGCGGGTGGTCTCGGTCCCCATTAACCGCGATAACCGAGGGTTCACTGTATTTTTTTCATTATCGAATTTTATTTTTTTCTATTCAAGTTTTGAGTTCATTTTCGTTTACTAAAATAACCTTGGGCTGCAACTACTATCACAGCAACGGCTCATTATATTTTGGCTGCTAAATATGCCAATTTGTCAGAGAGAAGACCGTGACAAAGAATGGCCCAATCGCAATAAACACTCTACACCATACGTTCCTCGTTGACGTGTACATGGGGTGTTGCAGAGCACAGGTTCCAAGCGTACCGATATTGCAAAATTGGGACAATGCGTGTGACGACACCAACTTCCGCCTTCTATTTCATCGAGCTTGGCGGCACGTTATCATTATGTATTTATTTGTAACAATTTTGACGTTGAGAGTGATATTAAAACTTAAGTAATGTGGTAGTTAAGAAAAAACCCTGGCTTGGGACCCACCGGAACAAGCTATAGCTTCATTTGTACTATTTGAGGCGCTCTCACAATCTGCGGCGCATGCACACAAGGTCGCTAAGTACGCTAGCTGCACTCGGACAAAACACGTAGGTGACTTTAAAAGAGTGACCGAAATTGCACACATGCAACTGTTTATCATAATGTCATAATTTGATATGTACATTTGAAGAGAATTTTTTTCAGCATGGGCACAAGAATTCCACCGAACATCGCCAGTTCAATGGGATTTTGGTTAAGTCCGCAAATAATTGTGGACAATATACTTTGGCTGCGCGCTCGAATAATTTTACTCGTATATACTTCAATGAGGGTGTAGTGTGGGTATCGGGATCTTTAACACGCCCTAACACGAAGCTGACTCTCCAACCGCCACAGCCTTTTAATGACGAAATTATAAAATAAACAAAAACACTGTTCAACAACATAAAATAAAATAAAAAATCACATCATACTTACATTTATAAACTTTAATCCTCAAGAACATTATTCTCAGGTTGACCGAAAGACGAGGACACGGGAGCGCCTCGGGCATGTTCTTCTTCCTTGTGTAGGCGAATGACGTTTTAAGGTGCTTGTCCGCCACCTGCTGTGCTGAACTATGTATTAAATAAGAAAAGCAAATTGTTGAATGTTTTTTCCCCAATGAAGACTGAATTGTAAAATACCCGGAAATGGCTTTTCTGTTTTATTGTGCATTTAAAAAAAATTCAGATTGTCCTTTTTTGTTGAGATAATTGTTGAATATTGAAATTGCACATGTAACTGGTAATTTAGTTTTAGATATTATTTGAACCAGTGGAGGGCCATGCATTTCACACCTGGGCCTTCAATGAAGTCCTACTTCGTCCTACTTGAATAAATCCCCCTCATAATACCATAATTTATGACACCACGGGTGGACAAACAATATACAGAAAAGCACTTAGACAGCACTGACCGAGTGTTGGACGATATAGCTTCTCTTGAAAGGTCCGTGTTGAAAATGGCCTCGCAAGTGAATCTTCAATTTCTAAAGATAAAGATGTCTTTTAATTGTCCCATAACGGGGACATTTGCAGTGTTACAGCAGCAAAGATATACATCACACAGTGGCACCGACGTAATGTAGCCGTTAATGTATAACATTGGCAGCAGGCATTCATAAAAAGCATGCAAATATACACAGTATATACGTATATACACAGATCCCCATGTATATACACACTTACAGCCCACAACATATACAAGTGTAAGGAAACACTCCTAATGCCTGTCTATGGTTCAGAGGGGAAATAAATAAAAACACTGCAATGATAAAAAAAAATACTGAATGATTGAAAATACTGCAATGATAAAAATACTGCAAGAATAAAAGTACTGTACCCAGCCAACATGTCCAACTGGGCCCCAAATGGGGTAAATGCGGGATTCCTGGGTACCAAGTGGGAATGGGCTAGAAGTGGGCAATGGTACAGGGTTCCATGTGGGCGCCATCTGGGATTGGTGGGCATGGGCTTAAACTGGGCAAATGTTGTGGGTGCAATACGGGTTGTGTATGGGCTAAGTGGGCATGGGTTAGAACTGGTAAAGATAAAGATAAAGATGTCCTTTATTAGTCCCACAATGGGGAAATTTGAGGTGTTACAGCAGCAAAGATATAGCTCACACAGAGTCGGCGGCGTAATGTAGCCGTTAATGTATAACATTAGCAGCAGACATTCATAAAAAGCATGCAAATATACACAGTATAAACGTATCTAAGTGTAAGGAAACACTCCTAATGTCTGTCCATTATACAGAGGGGAAAATGCTGTAATGATAAAAACTACTGAATCTACTACTGAAACCATTTATAGGTCCTATTTGGGTTATGTGTGGGCTAAGTGGGCATGGGTTAGAACTGGTCAACCATGTGAGGGTCTCATATGGGCTGTATATGGGCCAAGTGGGCATGGGTTAGAGCTGGTCAACCATGTCTGGGTCCTATTTGGGTTATGTGTGGGCTAAGTGGGCATGGGTTAGAAGTGGTCACCATTTATCGGTCCTGTTTGGGTTATGTGTGGGATAAGTGGGCATAGGTTAGAGCTGGTCAACCATGTCTGGGTCCTGTATGGGTTATAGATGAGCTAAGCGGGCATGGGTTTGAAAATTTGTTCTGGAGCCTTTTTGATATTTAATGCATGCTATGCTAATAGTAACCACCCGAAGACTATTCTCAGTAGAACTATTCAATGGATGCCAAAACGATAGAGACATGGCCATGGAGCCTATGCTGCAAGATTGTGAAAGGACTAAAATAAGTGTAGGATTTTTGAGGACCAGAAGTCAGCTTTTATTAGGTTTGACATTGATTAAACTTATGGAACAATGCAAATTATGGTCGGGTTGTTGTTGGACTTTTTCCGCTTTTGACTAAGGGACGGGTGTTTTTATTTTCTGGGACTCTTTAGAACAAGCGGCACGGTGGCGGACTGGTTAGCAAGTCCGCATCACAGTACAGAAGTGCAAGGTTCTCCCTGTGCCTGCTAGGGTTTTCGCCGGTTTCCTCCCACTTTCCAAAAACATTCATGATAGGTTGATTGGTCACTGGTCCAAGGTCTGAGTGTGAGAGCGGATGGTTGCTTGTCTCTGTGTGCCCTGCGATTGACTGGCAACCAGTTCAGGGTGTACCCTGTCGACTGCCCGAAGACAGCTGGGATAGGCTCCAGCACTCCCGGGGACCCTTGTGAGGACAAGAAGCAGTACAGAGGATTGATTGATTTATTAAAATTAAAATTAAATTCATGTATTTATCTATGCTAAATTTAACAACGCTGGACGTTATATTTTGTGAATTTACATGTACCCCCAACTGTGACTTAATAACCCTTAAGGGACAAGATAACATTTTATAATATTCCAGACAGCTAAGATTGTCATCTATGAACTATTTGACAAGGCAGGTCCAGCATTGTCAGCCACATCCAACAGTCAACACAGTTACTTTTTTTTTAATAAACAAAATCAACATTATTAATTAATGTTATTTTATTAATTCTGTATGCTGTGAAAGATCTTTATTCAAAGTATATTTGAAGTTATTTCTACCTTATTGCTTGATTTTTGTAGATTCAAGTTGGAGTTGTCAAAATTACAGATTCTTTTGAAGGCAGCATATTCAAACTGTGAGAAAAGGAGCGAATGCAAGCTACGCGGTCTTTGAGGTGCGGCAGAAGAGCTGAAAGCACGGTGAGTCCCGAACGATAATTGAATTAATTAATTAATCTTGGGTAAATGTCTGGCTCTCATTTTTTAGACTTACTTTACAATGTGTTTTGTAATTTTTCAAGGTTGCCTGTGTTGGAAAACTGCTTGGTGCGTTAGCTAAAACACAGTATGCTAAAATGATAAGTGACGAGAACACAGAGGGTATATCAACAACGTACGTACTCGAATTATTTTGGGGAAAACTTAAGTACATTATAATCACCCTTTTAACAATACTGATAAGCGTTGTGTGTTTTATTTATTTTTATGAGGACCTTTACAACGAGCTACATATTGTTAGCATTGGGCCTACGACGCTAAACACAGTGTCCCTCGATCTCTCTCCAAAATTCTCCAAAAGACTTAAGCTTTCACTCAAATTAATACAATCTACTCCACTAGCTCATTTAAGGCTTTTTTGTGATGTGTTTGATTTGGGTAAGTAAAGCAAAACATATTAACTGTTGAATGTTGCCTGTTATTTAAATAATAGAAATTCAAGATGAAAGTTGAACAGATATTGAAATGCTAGATTGGCTCATTCAGAATCATGCCACAATGTGCTTTGTATGTTTTGTGTGTGGGTTTATCAAGCTCTAATTCAATGCAGTGTCCAAAACGAGCGCGCATAATTGTTGGATGAATGTTGGTTAATAGAGTCAGATAATAGTTAAAATTCCAACAGTTGAACAGATGTTGAAATGCTAGATTGGCTCATTCAGAATCATGCCACAATGTGCTTTGTATGTTTTGTGTGTAGGCTTATCAAGCTCTAATTCAATGCAGTGTTGAGCTGCATTTGAGAGGAACTACGTAAGTAACTAATGTGGAAAAATTGTGACTTCTTTGTGTACTTTTATTTTGAATATTCAAATTTTGTGGGTAAAGGTTAGAGAAAATAAGTTAAAAATGAGAGCTGTACAGGTATTTAAGTTTTTGGTTTGTAAAATACCCGAATGTGGGTTTCAGCAGGTGAGGCAATGATTGGACAGAGCAAAAGCTATGCTCCAAAATAGAAGTGATTACACCTTCACTAGACTAACCTGCAGCTAATTACATAATTATAAAATTAACACTTTAACCTGGCTTCCCCATCACAGATGTATTCTTTTAAATGCAAAGCTTTTTGTTCTAGCTTTTGTTGTTAAATGACATTCATGCCCAAGTGTCTATGCATCCATTGCAGGGATGTTTTCTCAAGTGACGAGTCTGAAGCCTGTGATGACGAAGTACCATCTACACCTCCCCATGGATTGTCACAGAGAAAAAGCTTCCTAACCAAGAGAGGCGCTGCAGAAGGTCCTTGAGTACGTCCAACGTGTTGAGTCTGTGAGTCTACTGCAGGATCTAATGCAGGTATGAAAATGATGAAATTTTAATGTATTATCTTCAAAATTATAAATAATTATTTAATTTCTTGAAATATAAAATTAGGTACCCTAAACCCAAGTAGGAACCCCAGTCCCAGTACATTCCTGATTCTGGAGCTACAGAGATCAAACCATCCTACTGTATCACTAAATAGCCCCACCTCTAAAACCCTGATTCGGAAGGCCGAGTTGAAAGACTTCAGAGTTCAAGATGGTCAACTGCAACTATGATAAGCCGAATGTGTTCACCCCAAGTCGGAAACTGAGAAAAAGACTCAATTTTCACATGATTTCAGTCCCTTCTATATTTAAAAGAATGTATTGGGGCTCTAAAAATGTGAAATATTTTTTACAAGTATTTCTTTTACTACTCATAGGCAGTTTCATAATAATAGTACAATTTGGCATCGTGTATTGTTTTTTGGTTCCATTCAAAATGCACAAGACGTATAGACATATTTTGTTTGTGGATCGCTGCAGCATCACACGAGCGCACAGAGACAAACGTGGCAGCAACTTAAAACAATTAAAATATCGAATCGAAATCGAGAACTGAAAATCAAAAATCGAATCGGGGCTTGAGTGAATCGTTACCTCCCTAATCATAATCATTTTGGTAGAATGTTGGGCTCTTGCCCTTTGAGTGTATATGGCGTTACCGAAGCTGTTCACTTAATCGACAATTCCTTTCCTGTGACGTTTATCATACCCAGTTTAACTGCCAAAATATTTTTAAGTGTGTGATGATTATCTGGATCGAGTGACACCCATGTTATAATGGTTGCAGGTATTGGTGGATTGGACGATAGTGTCAGAACAATGATGGCGTTCATCATGACAAATCCTCTGTCTCTGAAGTACAATCTCTTTGGACATCGTAGCAAGAACAAGCGCCGAGACCTGCCTTTTTCTGATGTTCTATACGGTAATATATTTTTTATTTTTAATTTTTTTTAAGGGATTGTGGTGTGAAGACATTTCAGCATGTCCCATAAGGTTTCACAATCATTAAATAGCTTTACTAAGTTGGCTTCTTGTCTTTTTTGTTTTAGGAGCACTGAAAAGGAATGGAGCCACAAAGGACATCAACGAGAAGGACACAGGCAACCCTGTCCAAGTGGTTCATGGGAGCTTGTGATCAAGGTGGGAATAGGGCAGTTCGAGCTCGGAGATCTCAAGGCAACTGTCAGGTTTAAAACGTCCTGACGCCATTTTTAGACTGAAGGTGGCATAAATCCAGACCAAACCAGTTAGAGTTTTGTTTTTGACCATTCGCGAATGGGAGAGGAAGTCAGGAGGTGAAGCAGGCATCTTGCCAGTTCAATCTCGCGCACTCTCTCTCACTCTCTACCACCCGTTCGGTCTTTTATCAGCAACCTAAGCAGACAATGGAGGTCTGTCTGAAATTCTAGCAGGCAGGCAGGAAGCAATCAACCACAGTAGTCAGTCAGGAATTCGAAACTAAAGTGTGTGCGTGTGTTCCAGTTGTGCGCGTGTGTGCTAAAGCAATAATGTGAATGTCTGTGTGTGTGTGCGCAATTATAACTGATACAAATAGTGTATAAAAACATGATTAGAAATACACAAACTATTTACATATCCTCATCCCATCTCACATTCCCCCGTTTGTGGGTTTAAATCATGTCCTTACGGCTTTAAGACAGATCATCATAATGAAATCATACAACAGTGTGGTCATCCGTGGAGGGGCGAAAACCCTCAGTAGGGACAAAATTCCCCTCCTCCCTTCCGGCGTGGAACGAGATTCTCATGGTATGTTGGTCACTTGGGAATAAAACATAAAAAAACTTCAATATACCTAGTGAAAAATAACAAAACTGTCTCCACGCAGAGCTTGTCTCCACGCAGAGCTTGTCTCTGCGGCGACTTGATGGAGGCCCTTGCCTCGTTGTAGGAGGGGACAGCCGTCTTTACCTCCCGGATCTTCGTGTGTGGTGTATGTGTGTGCATGTGTGGGGGCAGGGGCAAAAGGGTCCATGTGTTATTTAGGTTTCAGTGTCCAGTTCGAGTTTGTCATTGTCCAGTTCGAATTCGTCATTCTCAACATCAATCAGGTTGTAATGGTACATTTGGGCAACAAACATGCAGTTAATAATCATCTTTGTCATAAGAATAATGCAACATGAACAGACTACACATAACAAAAATGAAAACCATAATTATCCCGATATATTGTCTTTCAAATTCTTCGTAGTGGTCATAACATCAATAATTGTTTCATTTTATTAAAAATGTAAATGCAGTAATGTTCTCCAATCAAGGCTAAAATTCTTTATGTACGTCATTAATTTCCAAACAATATCTAATCTTTTTGTTCTGTGGCTTCAACATTCGTATCTGTGGCTGGTTGTGCGGTTCCGATGTGCGTGTGGTCCGATATTGTGACTCAGGTGGGCTCCTGTTCGAGGGATTCGCGTTGCTCGGCCTTTAGCTGGAAACCGGAGAAGCTTGTACTGCAACTGGTGGATCCAGCTGCCACGCCCCGCGACCTTTGCTGCCGTCGGGGTCACTGCAATCATCTGGCGAGGGCCATCTCAGCATTCACTTGTCCCAACGAAGTCGTTTCAGCACCTTGAAGAAGAGTTGGTCTCCCACACGGACGTGATTTCTCTGTGGATCAGAACACACTGGCCAGTAATTGCGTCTTTTTTTTTTTTTTTTTCTTTTTGGTCAAAACATGTTTCCCATGTGGACTGGGACTGATGTGCCAGTCGCTGGTGGTTCTGATGAACCTGAGAGTCGATAGGGGATAGTGTCCTAACTTCGGCTGGCACTATCCTCATTGCTGTGATTGAAACACAGTCTGGTCATTGTCTCCTTTTTTTCCCTCATATTCTTGATAAGTCCCATTAGTGCGTTCCACAAGTCCTGCAGACTGTATGCACAATGACGCTTTGAGTCAATTTTGCAACAACTGTCCCACTTGTTACAACATCATTCACAAAATGCATAATTTTCACTTCAAATCACTTCTTGAAATTCCAAATGTCAGGATAATTTGTGTTAGGTTGAAGATGTATTTTATCCCATATTTTACTCTATTAGTATTGCAAAAGAATTGTTCCACAGCGTGACCCATGTTTGACCATATGGATGAGAAGACTTCACAGAGAAGCGGATGCCTGAAGACTGGATCAACGTCTGCAACATCAAAGGAGGTGTGCTGAGACACACCTCTGAAACAAAAGGACTGAGACTTTAGTACCAGAGCACTAAAAGGGCATATCTGCCTTTTCAATCAGTGGATGACTGCCATTGATGTCTGTCTTTCCTCTTGTGTCTGAGATGTTTACATGTTCCTGCTGGTGCTCCCCCCTTCATCCCTTAGTGCAAATACATTGTATTGTTAGGGACTTCACTAATAAAATAGAGGGCTCGGCGGAGTGTGCTCCAGAACGAATTTAGAGATGTAACTGAGCACACCTACGTTCGTTCTCCTCGCGAGTAAAAGATCAACTCTTGTCTTCCTTCCATTCATTTAGCCTATGTTCAGTGAATGCTTAGGTGATTGAACCTGACAATTTGATTACACAACACTTTTTCCAACTGTTTTAGCATCAACATATGTTGTCGGAAACAACTTAATCCATTTTGAAAACATATGAATTACAACCAAACAATATTGCATCTCAAACAAATAACACTGTCTAAAAAAAAGTTTTTTGTTGAAAAGTCTGTATGTGGGAACAATTTCATATCATACTACCCCTCTCTTGACACATGGTTATGCTCGTGTGTCACTCTTATTACTTTTCCAATCAATGAATTAGGCAGCCAGGATTTGCCATCTGCCAATTTGCTGATCCTGTCCTCAGCAATGTTTGCACCTTTGTTCTCCCAATTTGTGCGTTCAATTACTGGTACCTTTTTCCCTGGCGTGGGATCAAATTGTCAAGTTGATTTTCTGTGTGTGTGTGCGTGTGGGGGTGTGTTCATTTTCCCTTTTAGCTGCGCTGTGTCGATATAAAGGCGAGGCAGTTTCCAATTGTAATTGTGTCATTTTCTGTTAAGTGAATTTTGCGTTCACAAATAACTATTTTAGACGTGCTTTATGCACAACTTTTCTTTTCCTGTTGTGGTTTTTAAAGCCCAATGTCGACAGAACGCATGAACATTTATCTTGACTGTCAGTCCACATTGTAACCATACAACTCATACAAGATGGGAAACCCCAAATTTTAATTAGCTCACACCCGCCTACGCTCTTCCTGCTTATCCTAACAATCTCTTATCCGTTGGTATCACAATGTTAGTACTCCCATCGCATAAAAGTCAGTTTGATTTCAGGCTGCGACCTTGGTTCTCAAACACTTTTACTTCTTATCAGTCTGGAATGCGCACCTGGTCTGTGTTACAAGTCTGAGTTCCTCCAGTCGGGAGGAAGGTCAAGTCGCGGTTTGGTGATAATTTGGACGGCTCCACAGTCGTGTGGCGCCTCCTAGATGATGCGGGGAAAAAATGACGCTGGGCTGAAATGCACCGCAACTTATCAGTATAATGTGTCCCTGTGACAATTAGGCCGGCGTGCAATGTGAATGTGGTGGGAAAAGAATGTAATTTTTTGATTCCTTAAAGCAGCAGTGAAAGCTCTTAATCACACTCTAAGTGGTTCTCTGCCACGAAATCCAAATTGTTGTGACTAAATATGCAAATGAATTCATTTTGCCCTGGTTCCTGCAGTAACCCAGGCTAATGAAGTCATTTTTTGCAGTCACTGTTTTGCTCAAATGGCTTATAATAATTTGGTAGTGCGTTAAGATGCTTTGTCGATACAATCTTGTAGTGTATCTTCACAAGTTCCAACATACACAACCCATTCCATGGCCATGACGATACTGTTTTAAAGATTACCAAGGCTTGTTGGACCTTTCTCTGCCACATAAATTACAGCCCTGAGAGGCACTGGGCCTCAACTTTATCTATGAAGGGTCAGGGATTTAATGGGGGTCACCGAGGCGTCCCAAGGAAAGTTTTTACAGAAAAGTGGTCTGGCAATATCTTTTCTCTTTCTTATCACTGACAATGCGCCCCTTTAAAGTTTTGACGTTTGTTTGAATTCGCCCGTGCTTATTAATTCTATTGAAGTCCAATTTTGTCAGTGTATCACGGCCTAATGAGTAAAACGCATGTTGATGTAGAACTCCTTCTACACACACTTTTATGTTTGACTTTTTACGTCACGTGATCCTCCATTGCTACCACAACTCGTCCTGAAAAGTTAATGTTTTGTAACAAGACTTACTGCTTCCTCCTTTCTTTCTTTTCTTTTTCCTTCCTTCTGCCCAACACGTTCATGCTTTCTGTGCATAATTTAGAATTTTCTTTTCCATTTTACAAGTTGGCCAATTTAAATTAGGTTGTTTTATTTGAAAAGCCTGTAATTCTCTTTTTTTTCCCCTTTTCACCTAATCACAAATTTCTTATCACAAAAATGAACATGTTAATTCTATTTTATTTCCTATTTTTCCAATCTTGTGACTCATTTCACTTCAACCAGTTCTACCTTAAAGTGGACAAGTACACATCAATGTTTTTTGTAGTTTCTATTTTCTTCTCTGCTTTAATGAAAATTATAGCCCTTCTAGCCAAATTTTTCCTGTGTCATTTCTATCTCTGCATTTCATTCCATTTCTGGCCTACCTTAATACTAAAACAAAAATGCTCTTTCAAAAATTAAAACTATCTAAAACTAGTGATGGCAAAATGAAGCCCCATAAAGCAGCCAAGCCCTGCAGGGAAATACTTCACACACGAATGGGCTTCGAGATGCTTCATTTTTCTTGACTACGCCATCCCATGGACAGAAAAATGTATAACATGCTTGGTGCATGCAATAAAATGGTGAGCTGTAAATCATGCTCTGCCCACCAAACAATATGTATTTGAAGAGTGATTTTAATTGTTCTGTTTTACTTTGTCTTCTAACTTCTCCAATATTCAGACAGCTCCGCCGAGACCAACGTTTCACCCCCACACTGATATAAAATGGACCCAACCGTTTGGGTCTCTTTCCAAATTTGGTACCAAAGCCTCCCCCACAGTGCGGCAGCTATCTTGAATTGGCCCGTTCCCAGAAAGTTTTACTTCATTCAGTGTCATTCAGTATTATTCAAAATCTTTCAGTGTCATTCCAAATCATTCAATGTCATTCACAATCTTTCCACATCCTTCCACCTTCCATCGTTCAGTGTCATTCCACATTCTCTTTCATATATAACATAACATAACAATAACATAATCCTGGGTCAGCAGACACCTAATTAATGTGTTAATACATGATACATTTTTCTATAAGCAACCCTTATGATTGTAACGTATTTTTAATTCTTTCTAGGCGGGAACTGTCCGAACAAAAAATTCATGCAATTTGTAATTAGACACTTTGTCATACAAAAAGTCACTCAGGGCAAGAGAAAAAAAATTGTCACTTGCCCAAGTTGGGCAAGTAATTTGGCCACTCGGGCAAGGCAAATTTTAGTGGCACTTGCCCTATGGGCAAGCAGTTTTTAAAGTTAACTTCGAACCCTGTGATGGTGTCTTGTGACCTGTCTTTATCAGCTGATGTTCCATGAAGGCGTGCCTTACCTGTCACAAGAATGAAGGCAAGTCACGCCCCCCGCTGTCCATTCACTCCGCCAAGACGCTGCTCCAGGTGGTAGAGAGGATGAAGGCTCCCTTGTCTCTGTTCATGGTTTTTATGCCTCGCTTGCAGATCTCAATGGCCTCTCTGATCCAGCGCTGTAGTTTGTTCTCTTCTGTGCGGATGACCCTGCCCTTCTCCCGGTCCATGATGTGGTTTTCCCTTTTGCAGTGGTCAGTGATTGCTGATTTGTAATGTTCATGTTGTGCTTGTTCTTTTACTGCTCTGATTTTTCATTTTTTTGACAGGTAAGTCACACCCTCATGGAACATCAGCTGATAAAGACGGGTCTCAAGACACCATCATGCGACACTCTGAAGAAGGCGAAAGACTCGCCGAAACATGTCAGGTAAAAAATTAACCTAAAACATAATTGTCTGCTTTTAATGAATCAGTCAAATATCAATAATAAGAAGACAAAATGAACCTAATACAAATAAATGAATGCTTAATAACTCCCCTGCAGATGCTCCTAAAAATCCAAACCTTCACCTGTAAATAAAACGTCCCGACCTGAAGACATCTTAATGCTATTATTTTGTTATACACACAGTGCCGCCAAGTGGAATCAAAAATTTGTTTTTATTTTAATTTTCACGTACTGCACGGTGCCCTTTTGACGAATCCGACTGAAAATTAGTCAGAAAAGACTCAAGACAATGATCTTACTCTCTGCCGAATTTTGTGACGTTTTGGCAAAAGGCGTGGCTATTAAGGTGCTGAAAAGTCCGATTGTACTTTGTGGCAACAAAAGCTCCGGCAACATGACTCAGATGATCCTATCTTCTCGAAGTTGTACACATTTGAGGATACTTCAGCCCTGAAGACATCTACCAACTTATTTTACATCGTAGTAGTAGCGCCACCAACTGGTAAAAGCTAATACAAGTTATTTTCTTGGATGTTTTTCTCCGTGCAACTCAACAAGGTCGCCCTCATATATGCTCGGATGACTGTTTCGGCCATGAGGATGTCACAATACGAAATTCGTGATTTTTCGTGAAAAGTTGTGGGAGTGGCATTGCACTGTTCGGCAATAAAACAAAGCTGATTATGAGGTTCTAAATATGAACGACAACTCGTAAAACTTTACACACACATCAGGCCGAGCAAATTTATCAATATTTTATAAGTTAGTTGTGCAGCTTTTTTTAAATGGCTCGCCATGGCCCTCGAGAAATGTTAAAAAAAAGCAGCTCTGGTTGAGTGTTTCACCTCGCTTTTTGTAAATTTTATGGAGTACAGTGAACCCTCGGTTATCGCGGTTAATGGGGACCGAGACCACCCGCGAAAACTGAAAATCCGCGAAGTAGCGGCGCACCTTCAAAAATGCTTAAAAAAAATATACAATATATATAATAAATATATAAATATATATATATACGGGGAGAGAGAGAGTGAAATTCATGTTATAACAAAAAAACCAAATTATTATTAAAACGTATTATTTTTTTATTCCCCAGCCATTCTTTTTGTATTTATTTAATTACTCCGACTTTTACCTGCTGGTACGCCGTCCGGTGTGCCCTGTGAAATGAAAGGTGGCATTCTTTATTTATTTATTCATTTATTCATTCATAACTGACAGCCTCGCGCTCCGCTCGTGCCCGGGCAGAAGAGGTGCTCCAATTTGGCTTAACTGTGACACACGCCCGTCCTCCTCCCCCGGAGCTTCCATTCGGTTAAACTTAGGGGCCGCTTGGCACCGCCCGTGCCCGGGGAAGGTGCTCCTCTTCGGCTTACTGTGACGCGAGCATGCCCTCCTCCTCCGGAGCTTCCATTCGGTTAAACTTAGGGGCCGCTTGGAACCGCCCGTGCCCGGGGAAGGTGCTCCTCTTCGGCTTACTGTGACGCGAGCATGCCCTCCTCCTCCGGAGCTTCCATTCGGTTAAACTTAGGGGCCGCTTGGAACCGCCCGTGCCCGGGGAAGGTGCTCCTCTTCGGCTTACTGTGACGCGAGCATGCCCTCCTCCTCCGGAGCTTCCATTCGGTTAAACTTAGGGGCCGCTTGGCACCGCCCGTGCCCGGGGAAGGTGCTCCTCTACGGCTTAACTGCCACGCACGCTGGCCGGAGCTCTGGTACGGTCCGAACCGCGCGAAACGTCGCCACCGATCGTGTCCGGGGGAACGTGCTCTTCTTCGTCCACTCTCCTCTTCGCCCACGCTCTTCTTCGGCGCACGCCGGCCGTCTAACCGCTCCAGCGCCCCGTCGTGCCGCTCGGCGAAACTACAATGCCCCCGAATATTTTTTAGACCCGCGAAGCACTGAACCCGCGAAAGGTGAACCGCGAAGTAGCGAGGGTTCACTTTATGTATAAGACCAAGACCTACAAAAAAGTCTCTTGGAGCAATGAGCTAGGTTTTACAGGAAGTCGGCCATTTTGAATTTACTTAAAAGGGGGCGGTTCACCACAATGGACTTTGTGTAGAAATTATTATTGGGGCCCGAGCAGCGACCGCGGCGAGGTCCCTATTGTTTTTGTAGAAAATATTATTACTTTTATTATTATTATTATTATTATTATTAGGGCCTGAGCAGCGACCGCTGAAGTCCCTATTGTTTTTGTAGAAATTATTATTATTATTATTTTTCCGATTGTTCGATCGCATTTTTGACCCCCGAAACATGCACAAAAACTCACCAAACTTGGCAGTCTCATCGGGCATGGCGAAAAATTTGATATTTTAACGTCTAATATGAACAAGAAGTGAGTTATGAATTTTTGAAAGTCCGACTTTTGCCCTTTTTTGCATGTTTACAGGGGTCATTCTTTTGCACCCTGATCCTAAAGGCTTCATCTGATTGCCTTAAAATTCTGTCTGTAGCATCTGAAGACCTGGGACAAACACTGGGGCTAAAATTTTTTGTTTCCGAAATACTATATGACGGGGGCGGGGCATCAAAGTTTTCACTTAAGATTTCCTTCGCCGCAATGGACAAAATGCTTAATAACTCTCCTGCACATGCTGCTAAAAATCCAAAACTTCACATGTACATAAAGAGTCTGTACCTGAAGACATCTATATGTTTATATTCAGTTATACACCTTGCGCCAATCAATATCATTTTTTACATTTTGACGTACTGCACGGTGCCCTTTTAACGAATCTGATTGAAAATTGGCTAGAAAAGACTCAAGACATTGATCTTACTCTATCCCTATTTTTGTGACTTTCCTTCGAAGGGCGTGGCTATTACGGTGCTGCAGAGTCTGATTATTCTCCGTGGCAACAAAAGTTCCTGCAAAATGATTCAGATGATCCATCTTCTCGAAATTTTTCACATTTGAGGATATTCAGGCCCTGAAGACGGCTGCCAACTTATTTTTGATCGCAGTGGTAGCGCCACCAACTGGTTAAAACAAATACAAATTATTTTCGTTGATTTTTTTCTCCGGGCAGGTTAACAAAATCTACCTTACATTTGCTCGGATGAGTGTTTAGGCCTTGAGGATGTCACAATACGAAAGTCTTTCGCCTTCTTCAGAGTGTCACATGATGGTGTCTTGTGGCCCGTCTTTATCAGCTGATGTTCCATGAGGGCGTGACTTACCTGTCACAAGAATGAAGGCAAGTCACGCCCCCCGCTGTCCGTTCACTCCGCCAAAATGCTGCTCCAGGTGGTAGAGAGGATGAAGTCTCCCTTGTCTCTGTTCATGGTTTTTATGCCTCGCTTGCAGATCTCAATGGCCTCTCTGATCCAGCGCTGTTGTTTGTTCTCTTCGGTGCGGATGACCCTGCCCTTCTCCCGGTCCATGATGTGGTTTTCCCTTTTGCAGTGGTCAGTGATTGCTGATTTGTAATGTTCATGTTGTGCTTGTTCTTTTACTGCTCTGATTTTTTCATTTTTTTGACAGGTAAGTCACACCCTCATGGAACATCAGCTGATAAAGACGGGTCTCAAGACACCATCATGCGACACTCTGAAGAAGGCAAAAGACTCGCCGAAACATGTCAGGTAAAAAATTAACCTAAAACATAATTGTCTGCTTTTAATGAATCAGTCAAATATCAATAATAAGAAGACAAAATGAACCTAATACAAATAAATGAATGCTTAATAACTCCCCTGCACATGCTCCTAAAAATCCAAACCTTCACCTGTAAATAAAACGTCCCGACCTGAAGACATCTTAATGTTATTATTTTGTTATACACACAGCGCCGCCAAGTGGAATCAAAAATTTGTTTTTATTTTAATTTTCACGTACTGCACGGTGCCCTTTTGACGAATCCGACTGAAAATTAGTCAGAAAAGACTCAAGACAATGATCTTACTCTCTGCCGAATTTTGTGAAGTTTTGGCAAAAGGCGTGGCTATTACGGTGCTGAAAAGTCCGATTGTACTCTGTGGCAACAAAAGCTCCGGCAACATGACTCAGATGATCCTATCTTCTCGAAGTTGTACACATTTGAGGATACTTCAGCCCTGAAGACATCTACCGACTTATTTTTCATCGTAGTAGTAGCGCCACCAACTGGTAAAAGCTAATACAAGTTATTTTCTTGGATGTTTTTCTCCGTGCAACTCAACAAGGTCGCCCTCATATATGCTCGGATGACTGTTTCGGCCATGAGGATGTCACAATACGAAATTAGTCCTTTTTCGTGAAAAGTTGTGGGAGTGGCATTGCACTGTTCGGCAATAAAACAACGCTGATTATGAGGTTCTAAATATGAACGACAACTCGTGAAACTTTACACACACATCAGGCCGAGCAAATTTATCAATATTTTATACGTTAGTTGTGCAGCTTTTTTGAAATGGCTCGCCATGGCCCTCGAGAAATGTTCAAAAAAGCAGCCCTGATTGAGTGTTTCACCTCGCTTTTTGTAAATTTTATGGAGTACAGTGAACCCTCGGTTATCGCGGTTAATGGGGACCGAGACCACCCGCGAAAACTGAAAATCCGCGAAGTAGCGGCGCACCTTCAAAAATGCTTAAAAAAAATATACAATATATATAATAAATATATATATATATATATATATATATATATATACGGGGAGAGAGAGAGTGAAATTCATTTTATAACAAAAAAAACAAATTATTATTAAAACGTATTATTTTTTTATTCCCCAGCCATTCTTTTTGTATTTATTTAATTACTCCGACTTTTACCTGCTGGTACGCCGTCCGGTGTGCCCTGTGAAATGAAAGGTGGCATTCTTTATTTATTTATTCATTTATTCATTCATAACTGACAGCCTCGCGCTCCGCTCGTGCCCGGGCGGAAGAGGTGCTCCAATTCGGCTTAACTGTGACACACGCCCGCCCTCCTCCCCCGGAACTTCCATTCGGTTAAACTTAGGGGCCGCTTGGCACCGCCCGTGCCCGGGGAAGGTGCTCCTCTTCGGCTTACTGTGACGCGAGCATGCCCTCCTCCTCCGGAGCTTCCATTCAGTTAAACTTAGGGGCCGCTTGGAACCGCCCGTGCCCGGGGAAGGTGCTCCTCTTCGGCTTACTGTGACGCGAGCATGCCCTCCTCCTCCGGAGCTTCCATTCGGTTAAACTTAGGGGCCGCTTGGAACCGCCCGTGCCCGGGGAAGGTGCTCCTCTTCGGCTTACTGTGACGCGAGCATGCCCTCCTCCTCCGGAGCTTCCATTCGGTTAAACTTAGGGGCTGCTTGGCACCGCCCGTGCCCGGGGAAGGTGCTCCTCTACGGCTTAACTGCCACGCACGCCGGCCGGAGCTCTGGTACGGTCCGAACCGCGCGAAACGTCGCCACCGATCGTGTCCGGGAGAACGTGCTCTTCTTCGTCCACTCTCCTCTTCGCCCACGCTCTTCTTCGGCGCACGCCGGCCGTCTAACCGCTCCAGCGCCCCGTCGTGCCGCTCGGCGAAACTACAATGCCCCCGAATATTTTTTAGACCCGCGAAGCACTGAACCCGCGAAAGGTGAACCGCGAAGTAGCGAGGGTTCACTGTATGTATAAGACCAAGACCTACAAAAAAGTCTCTTGGAGCAATGAGCTAGGTTTTACAGGAAGTCGGCCATTTTGAATTTACTTAAAAGGGGGCGGGTCACCACAATGGACTTTGTGTAGAAATTATTATTGGGGCCCGAGCAGTGACGGCGGCGAGGTCCCTATTGTTTTTGTAGAAATTATTATTAGGGCCTGAGCAGCGACCGCTACGAGGTCCCCATTGTTTTTGTGGAAATTATTATTATTTTTATTATTATTATTATTAGGGCCCGAGCAGTGACTGCTGCGAGGTCCCTATTGTTTTTCTAGAAATTGTTATTAGGGCCCGAGCTGCGACGGCTGCGAGGTCCCTATTGTTTTTGTAGAAAATATTATTACTTTTATTATTATTAATATTATTATTATTATTATTAGGGCCTGAGCAGCGACCGCTGCGAAGTCCCTATTGTTTTTGTAGAAATTATTATTATTATTATTTTTCCGATTGTTCGATCGCATTTTTGACCCCCGAAACATGCACAAAAACTCACAAAACTTGGCAGTCTCATCGGGAATGGCGAAAAATTTGATATTTTAACGTCTAATATGAACAGGAAGTGAGTTATGAATTTTTGAAAGTCCGACTTTTGCCCTTTTTTGCATGTTTACAGGGGTCATTCTTTTGCACCCTGATCCTAAAGGCTTCATCTGATTGCCTTAAAATTCTGTCTGTAGCATCTGAAGACCTGGGACAAACACTGGGGCTAAAATTTTTTGTTTCCGAAATACTATATGACGGGGGCAGGGCTTCAAAGTTTTCACTTAAGATTTCCTTCGCCGCAATGGACAAAATGCTTAATAACTCTCCTGCACATGCTGCTAAAAATCCAAAACTTCACATGTACATAAAAAGTCTGTACCTGAAGACATCTATATGTTTATATTCAGTTATACACCTTGCGCCAATCAATATCATTTTTTACATTTTGACGTACTGCACGGTGCCCTTTTAACGAATCTGATTGAAAATTGGCTAGAAAAGACTCAAGACATTGATCTTACTCTATCCCTATTTTTGTGACTTTCCTTCGAAGGGCGTGGCTATTACGGTGCCGCAGAGTCTGATTATTCTCCGTGGCAACAAAAGTTCCTGCAAAATGATTCAGATGATCCATCTTCTCGAAATTTTTCACATTTGAGGATATTCAGGCCCTGAAGACGGCTGCCAACTTATTTTTGATCGCAGTGGTAGCGCCACCAACTGGTTAAAACAAATACAAATTATTTTCGTTGATGTTTTTCTCCGGGCAGGTGAACAAAATCTACCTTATATTTGCTCGGATGAGTGTTTAGGCCTTGAGCATGTCACAATACGAAAGTCTTTCGCCTTCTTCAGAGTGTCACATGATGCTGTCTTGTGACCCGTCTTTATCAGCTGATGTTCCATGAGGGCGTGACTTACCTGTCACAAGAATGAAGGCAAGTCACGCCCCCCGCTGTCCGTTCACTCCGCCAAGATGCTGGTCCAGGTGGTAGAGAGGATGAAGGCTCCCTTGTCTCTGTTCATGGTTTTTATGCCTCGCTTGCAGATCTCAATGGCCTCTCTGATCCAGCGCTGTTGTTTGTTCTCTTCTGTGCGGATGACCCTGCCCTTCTCCCGGTCCATGATGTGGTTTTCCCTTTTGCAGTGGTCAGTGATTGCTGATTTGCAATGTTCATGTTGTGCTTGTTCTTTTACTGCTCTGATTTTTCATTTTTTTGACAGGTAAGTCACACCCTCATGGAACATCAGCTGATAAAGACGGGTCTCAAGACACCATCATGCGACACTCTGAAGAAGGCGAAAGACTCGCCGAAACATGTCAGGTAAAAAATTAACCTAAAACATAATTGTCTGCTTTTAATGAATCAGTCAAATATCAATAATAAGAAGACAAAATGAACCTAATACAAATAAATGAATGCTTAATAACTCCCCTGCACATGCTCCTAAAAATCCAAACCTTCACCTGTAAATAAAACGTCCCGACCTGAAGACATCTTAATGTTATTATTTTGTTATACACACAGTGCCGCCAAGTGGAATCAAAAATTTGTTTTTATTTTAATTTTCACGTACTGCACGGTGCCCTTTTGACGAATCCGACTGAAAATTAGTCAGAAAAGACTCAAGACAATGATCTTACTCTCTGCCGAATTTTGTGACGTTTTGGCAAAAGGCGTGGCTATTAAGGTGCTGAAAAGTCCGATTGTACTTTGTGGCAACAAAAGCTCCGGCAACATGACTCAGATGATCCTATCTTCTCGAAGTTGTACACATTTGAGGATACTTCAGCCCTGAAGACATCTACCAACTTATTTTACATCGTAGTAGTAGCGCCACCAACTGGTAAAAGCTAATACAAGTTATTTTCTTGGATGTTTTTCTCCGTGCAACTCAACAAGGTCGCCCTCATATATGCTCGGATGACTGTTTCGGCCATGAGGATGTCACAATACGAAATTCGTGATTTTTCGTGAAAAGTTGTGGGAGTGGCATTGCACTGTTCGGCAATAAAACAAAGCTGATTATGAGGTTCTAAATATGAACGACAACTCGTAAAACTTTACACACACATCAGGCCGAGCAAATTTATCAATATTTTATAAGTTAGTTGTGCAGCTTTTTTGAAATGGCTCGCCATGGCCCTCGAGAAATGTTAAAAAAAAGCAGCTCTGGTTGAGTGTTTCACCTCGCTTTTTGTAAATTTTATGGAGTACAGTGAACCCTCGGTTATCGCGGTTAATGGGGACCGAGACCACCCGCGAAAACTGAAAATCCGCGAAGTAGCGGCGCACCTTCAAAAATGCTTAAAAAAAATATACAATATATATAATAAATATATAAATATATATATATATATATATATATATATATATATATATATATATATATATATATATATATATACGGGGAGAGAGAGAGTGAAATTCATGTTATAACAAAAAAACCAAATTATTATTAAAACGTATTATTTTTTTATTCCCCAGCCATTCTTTTTGTATTTATTTAATTACTCCGACTTTTACCTGCTGGTACGCCGTCCGGTGTGCCCTGTGAAATGAAAGGTGGCATTCTTTATTTATTTATTCATTTATTCATTCATAACTGACAGCCTCGCGCTCCGCTCGTGCCCGGGCAGAAGAGGTGCTCCAATTTGGCTTAACTGTGACACACGCCCGTCCTCCTCCCCCGGAGCTTCCATTCGGTTAAACTTAGGGGCCGCTTGGCACCGCCCGTGCCCGGGGAAGGTGCTCCTCTTCGGCTTACTGTGACGCGAGCATGCCCTCCTCCTCCGGAGCTTCCATTCGGTTAAACTTAGGGGCCGCTTGGAACCGCCCGTGCCCGGGGAAGGTGCTCCTCTTCGGCTTACTGTGACGCGAGCATGCCCTCCTCCTCCGGAGCTTCCATTCAGTTAAACTTAGGGGCCGCTTGGAACCGCCCGTGCCCGGGGAAGGTGCTCCTCTTCGGCTTACTGTGACGCGAGCATGCCCTCCTCCTCCGGAGCTTCCATTCGGTTAAACTTAGGGGCCGCTTGGCACCGCCCATGCCCGGGGAAGGTGCTCCTCTACGGCTTAACTGCCACGCACGCTGGCCGGAGCTCTGGTACGGTCCGAACCGCGCGAAACGTCGCCACCGATCGTGTCCGGGGGAACGTGCTCTTCTTCGTCCACTCTCCTCTTCGCCCACGCTCTTCTTCGGCGCACGCCGGCCGTCTAACCGCTCCAGCGCCCCGTCGTGCCGCTCGGCGAAACTACAATGCCCCCGAATATTTTTTAGACCCGCGAAGCACTGAACCCGCGAAAGGTGAACCGCGAAGTAGCGAGGGTTCACTGTATGTATAAGACCAAGACCTACAAAAAAGTCTCTTGGAGCAATGAGCTAGGTTTTACAGGAAGTCGGCCATTTTGAATTTACTTAAAAGGGGGCGGGTCACCACAATGGACTTTGTGTAGAAATTATTATTGGGGCCCGAGCAGCGACCGCGGCGAGGTCCCTATTGTTTTTGTAGAAAATATTATTACTTTTATTATTATTATTATTATTATTATTAGGGCCTGAGCAGCGACCGCTGAAGTCCCTATTGTTTTTGTAGAAATTATTATTATTATTATTTTTCCGATTGTTCGATCGCATTTTTGACCCCCGAAACATGCACAAAAACTCACCAAACTTGGCAGTCTCATCGGGCATGGCGAAAAATTTGATATTTTAACGTCTAATATGAACAAGAAGTGAGTTATGAATTTTTGAAAGTCCGACTTTTGCCCTTTTTTGCATGTTTACAGGGGTCATTCTTTTGCACCCTGATCCTAAAGGCTTCATCTGATTGCCTTAAAATTCTGTCTGTAGCATCTGAAGACCTGGGACAAACACTGGGGCTAAAATTTTTTGTTTCCGAAATACTATATGACGGGGGCGGGGCATCAAAGTTTTCACTTAAGATTTCCTTCGCCGCAATGGACAAAATGCTTAATAACTCTCCTGCACATGCTGCTAAAAATCCAAAACTTCACATGTACATAAAGAGTCTGTACCTGAAGACATCTATATGTTTATATTCAGTTATACACCTTGCGCCAATCAATATCATTTTTTACATTTTGACGTACTGCACGGTGCCCTTTTAACGAATCTGATTGAAAATTGGCTAGAAAAGACTCAAGACATTGATCTTACTCTATCCCTATTTTTGTGACTTTCCTTCGAAGGGCGTGGCTATTACGGTGCTGCAGAGTCTGATTATTCTCCGTGGCAACAAAAGTTCCTGCAAAATGATTCAGATGATCCATCTTCTCGAAATTTTTCACATTTGAGGATATTCAGGCCCTGAAGACGGCTGCCAACTTATTTTTGATCGCAGTGGTAGCGCCACCAACTGGTTAAAACAAATACAAATTATTTTCGTTGATTTTTTTCTCCGGGCAGGTTAACAAAATCTACCTTACATTTGCTCGGATGAGTGTTTAGGCCTTGAGGATGTCACAATACGAAAGTCTTTCGCCTTCTTCAGAGTGTCACATGATGGTGTCTTGTGGCCCGTCTTTATCAGCTGATGTTCCATGAGGGCGTGACTTACCTGTCACAAGAATGAAGGCAAGTCACGCCCCCCGCTGTCCGTTCACTCCGCCAAAATGCTGCTCCAGGTGGTAGAGAGGATGAAGTCTCCCTTGTCTCTGTTCATGGTTTTTATGCCTCGCTTGCAGATCTCAATGGCCTCTCTGATCCAGCGCTGTTGTTTGTTCTCTTCGGTGCGGATGACCCTGCCCTTCTCCCGGTCCATGATGTGGTTTTCCCTTTTGCAGTGGTCAGTGATTGCTGATTTGTAATGTTCATGTTGTGCTTGTTCTTTTACTGCTCTGATTTTTTCATTTTTTTGACAGGTAAGTCACACCCTCATGGAACATCAGCTGATAAAGACGGGTCTCAAGACACCATCATGCGACACTCTGAAGAAGGCAAAAGACTCGCCGAAACATGTCAGGTAAAAAATTAACCTAAAACATAATTGTCTGCTTTTAATGAATCAGTCAAATATCAATAATAAGAAGACAAAATGAACCTAATACAAATAAATGAATGCTTAATAACTCCCCTGCACATGCTCCTAAAAATCCAAACCTTCACCTGTAAATAAAACGTCCCGACCTGAAGACATCTTAATGTTATTATTTTGTTATACACACAGCGCCGCCAAGTGGAATCAAAAATTTGTTTTTATTTTAATTTTCACGTACTGCACGGTGCCCTTTTGACGAATCCGACTGAAAATTAGTCAGAAAAGACTCAAGACAATGATCTTACTCTCTGCCGAATTTTGTGAAGTTTTGGCAAAAGGCGTGGCTATTACGGTGCTGAAAAGTCCGATTGTACTCTGTGGCAACAAAAGCTCCGGCAACATGACTCAGATGATCCTATCTTCTCGAAGTTGTACACATTTGAGGATACTTCAGCCCTGAAGACATCTACCAACTTATTTTTCATCGTAGTAGTAGCGCCACCAACTGGTAAAAGCTAATACAAGTTATTTTCTTGGATGTTTTTCTCCGTGCAACTCAACAAGGTCGCCCTCATATATGCTCGGATGACTGTTTCGGCCATGAGGATGTCACAATACGAAATTAGTCCTTTTTCGTGAAAAGTTGTGGGAGTGGCATTGCACTGTTCGGCAATAAAACAACGCTGATTATGAGGTTCTAAATATGAACGACAACTCGTGAAACTTTACACACACATCAGGCCGAGCAAATTTATCAATATTTTATACGTTAGTTGTGCAGCTTTTTTGAAATGGCTCGCCATGGCCCTCGAGAAATGTTCAAAAAAGCAGCCCTGATTGAGTGTTTCACCTCGCTTTTTGTAAATTTTATGGAGTACAGTGAACCCTCGGTTATCGCGGTTAATGGGGACCGAGACCACCCGCGAAAACTGAAAATCCGCGAAGTAGCGGCGCACCTTCAAAAATGCTTAAAAAAAATATACAATATATATAATAAATATATATATATATATATATATATATATATATATACGGGGAGAGAGAGAGTGAAATTCATTTTATAACAAAAAAACCAAATTATTATTAAAACGTATTATTTTTTTATTCCCCAGCCATTCTTTTTGTATTTATTTAATTACTCCGACTTTTACCTGCTGGTACGCCGTCCGGTGTGCCCTGTGAAATGAAAGGTGGCATTCTTTATTTATTTATTCATTTATTCATTCATAACTGACAGCCTCGCGCTCCGCTCGTGCCCGGGCGGAAGAGGTGCTCCAATTCGGCTTAACTGTGACACATGCCCGCCCTCCTCCCCCGGAACTTCCATTCGGTTAAACTTAGGGGCCGCTTGGCACCGCCCGTGCCCGGGGAAGGTGCTCCTCTTCGGCTTACTGTGACGCGAGCATGCCCTCCTCCTCCGGAGCTTCCATTCAGTTAAACTTAGGGGCCGCTTGGAACCGCCCGTGCCCGGGGAAGGTGCTCCTCTTCGGCTTACTGTGACGCGAGCATGCCCTCCTCCTCCGGAGCTTCCATTCGGTTAAACTTAGGGGCCGCTTGGAACCGCCCGTGCCCGGGGAAGGTGCTCCTCTTCGGCTTACTGTGACGCGAGCATGCCCTCCTCCTCCGGAGCTTCCATTCGGTTAAACTTAGGGGCTGCTTGGCACCGCCCGTGCCCGGGGAAGGTGCTCCTCTACGGCTTAACTGCCACGCACGCCGGCCGGAGCTCTGGTACGGTCCGAACCGCGCGAAACGTCGCCACCGATCGTGTCCGGGAGAACGTGCTCTTCTTCGTCCACTCTCCTCTTCGCCCACGCTCTTCTTCGGCGCACGCCGGCCGTCTAACCGCTCCAGCGCCCCGTCGTGCCGCTCGGCGAAACTACAATGCCCCCGAATATTTTTTAGACCCGCGAAGCACTGAACCCGCGAAAGGTGAACCGCGAAGTAGCGAGGGTTCACTGTATGTATAAGACCAAGACCTACAAAAAAGTCTCTTGGAGCAATGAGCTAGGTTTTACAGGAAGTCGGCCATTTTGAATTTACTTAAAAGGGGGCGGGTCACCACAATGGACTTTGTGTAGAAATTATTATTGGGGCCCGAGCAGTGACGGCGGCGAGGTCCCTATTGTTTTTGTAGAAATTATTATTAGGGCCTGAGCAGCGACCGCTACGAGGTCCCCATTGTTTTTGTGGAAATTATTATTATTTTTATTATTATTATTATTAGGGCCCGAGCAGTGACTGCTGCGAGGTCCCTATTGTTTTTCTAGAAATTGTTATTAGGGCCCGAGCTGCGACGGGTGCGAGGTCCCTATTGTTTTTGTAGAAAATATTATTACTTTTATTATTATTAATATTATTATTATTATTATTAGGGCCTGAGCAGCGACCGCTGCGAAGTCCCTATTGTTTTTGTAGAAATTATTATTATTATTATTTTTCCGATTGTTCGATCGCATTTTTGACCCCCGAAACATGCACAAAAACTCACAAAACTTGGCAGTCTCATCGGGAATGGCGAAAAATTTGATATTTTAACGTCTAATATGAACAGGAAGTGAGTTATGAATTTTTGAAAGTCCGACTTTTGCCCTTTTTTGCATGTTTACAGGGGTCATTCTTTTGCACCCTGATCCTAAAGGCTTCATCTGATTGCCTTAAAATTCTGTCTGTAGCATCTGAAGACCTGGGACAAACACTGGGGCTAAAATTTTTTGTTTCCGAAATACTATATGACGGGGGCGGGGCTTCAAAGTTTTCACTTAAGATTTCCTTCGCCGCAATGGACAAAATGCTTAATAACTCTCCTGCACATGCTGCTAAAAATCCAAAACTTCACATGTACATAAAAAGTCTGTACCTGAAGACATCTATATGTTTATATTCAGTTATACACCTTGCGCCAATCAATATCATTTTTTACATTTTGACGTACTGCACGGTGCCCTTTTAACGAATCTGATTGAAAATTGGCTAGAAAAGACTCAAGACATTGATCTTACTCTATCCCTATTTTTGTGACTTTCCTTCGAAGGGCGTGGCTATTACGGTGCCGCAGAGTCTGATTATTCTCCGTGGCAACAAAAGTTCCTGCAAAATGATTCAGATGATCCATCTTCTCGAAATTTTTCACATTTGAGGATATTCAGGCCCTGAAGACGGCTGCCAACTTATTTTTGATCGCAGTGGTAGCGCCACCAACTGGTTAAAACAAATACAAATTATTTTCGTTGATGTTTTTCTCCGGGCAGGTGAACAAAATCTACCTTATATTTGCTCGGATGAGTGTTTAGGCCTTGAGCATGTCACAATACGAAAGTCTTTCGCCTTCTTCAGAGTGTCACATGATGCTGTCTTGTGACCCGTCTTTATCAGCTGATGTTCCATGAGGGCGTGACTTACCTGTCACAAGAATGAAGGCAAGTCACGCCCCCCGCTGTCCGTTCACTCCGCCAAGATGCTGGTCCAGGTGGTAGAGAGGATGAAGGCTCCCTTGTCTCTGTTCATGGTTTTTATGCCTCGCTTGCAGATCTCAATGGCCTCTCTGATCCAGCGCTGTTGTTTGTTCTCTTCTGTGCGGATGACCCTGCCCTTCTCCCGGTCCATGATGTGGTTTTCCCTTTTGCAGTGGTCAGTGATTGCTGATTTGCAATGTTCATGTTGTGCTTGTTCTTTTACTGCTCTGATTTTTCATTTTTTTGACAGGTAAGTCACACCCTCATGGAACATCAGCTCAAGACACCATCATGCGACACTCTGAAGAAGGCGAAAGACTCGCCGAAACATGTCAGGTAAAAAATTAACCTAAAACATAATTGTCTGCTTTTAATGAATCAGTCAAATATCAATAATAAGAAGACAAAATGAACCTAATACAAATAAATGAATGCTTAATAACTCCCCTGCACATGCTCCTAAAAATCCAAACCTTCACCTGTAAATAAAACGTCCCGACCTGAAGACATCTTAATGTTATTATTTTGTTATACACACAGTGCCGCCAAGTGGAATCAAAAATTTGTTTTTATTTTAATTTTCACGTACTGCACGGTGCCCTTTTGACGAATCCGACTGAAAATTAGTCAGAAAAGACTCAAGACAATGATCTTACTCTCTGCCGAATTTTGTGACGTTTTGGCAAAAGGCGTGGCTATTAAGGTGCTGAAAAGTCCGATTGTACTTTGTGGCAACAAAAGCTCCGGCAACATGACTCAGATGATCCTATCTTCTCGAAGTTGTACACATTTGAGGATACTTCAGCCCTGAAGACATCTACCAACTTATTTTACATCGTAGTAGTAGCGCCACCAACTGGTAAAAGCTAATACAAGTTATTTTCTTGGATGTTTTTCTCCGTGCAACTCAACAAGGTCGCCCTCATATATGCTCGGATGACTGTTTCGGCCATGAGGATGTCACAATACGAAATTCGTGATTTTTCGTGAAAAGTTGTGGGAGTGGCATTGCACTGTTCGGCAATAAAACAAAGCTGATTATGAGGTTCTAAATATGAACGACAACTCGTAAAACTTTACACACACATCAGGCCGAGCAAATTTATCAATATTTTATAAGTTAGTTGTGCAGCTTTTTTGAAATGGCTCGCCATGGCCCTCGAGAAATGTTAAAAAAAAGCAGCTTTGGTTGAGTGTTTCACCTCGCTTTTTGTAAATTTTATGGAGTACAGTGAACCCTCGGTTATCGCGGTTAATGGGGACCGAGACCACCCGCGAAAACTGAAAATCCGCGAAGTAGCGGCGCACCTTCAAAAATGCATAAAAAAAATATACAATATATATAATAAATATATATATATATATATATATATATATATACGGGGAGAGAGAGAGTGAAATTCATTTTACAACAAAAAAACCAAATTATTATTAAAACGTATTATTTTTTTATTCCCCAGCCATTCTTTTAGTATTTATTTAATTACTCCGACTTTTACCTGCTGGTACGCCGTCCGGTGTGCCCTGTGAAATGAAAGGTGGCATTCTTTATTTATTTATTCATTTATTCATTCATAACTGACAGCCTCGCGCTCCGCTCGTGCCCGGGCGGAAGAGGTGCTCCAATTCGGCTTAACTGTGACACACGCCCGCCCTCCTCCCCCGGAACTTCCATTCGGTTAAACTTAGGGGCCGCTTGGCACCGCCCGTGCCCGGGGAAGGTGCTCCTCTTCGGCTTACTGTGACGCGAGCATGCCCTCCTCCTCCGGAGCTTCCATTCAGTTAAACTTAGGGGCCGCTTGGAACCGCCCGTGCCCGGGGAAGGTGCTCCTCTTCGGCTTACTGTGACGCGAGCATGCCCTCCTCCTCCGGAGCTTCCATTCGGTTAAACTTAGGGGCCGCTTGGCACCGCCCGTGCCCGGGGAAGGTGCTCCTCTACGGCTTAACTGCCACGCACGCCGGCCGGAGCTCTGGTACGGTCCGAACCGCGCGAAACGTCGCCACCGATCGTGTCCGGGAGAACGTGCTCTTCTTCGTCCACTCTCCTCTTCGCCCACGCTCTTCTTCGGCGCACGCCGGCCGTCTAACCGCTCCAGCGCCCCGTCGTGCCGCTCGGCGAAACTACAATGCCCCCGAATATTTTTTAGACCCGCGAAGCACTGAACCCGCGAAAGGTGAACCGCGAAGTAGCGAGGGTTCACTGTATGTATAAGACCAAGACCTACAAAAAAGTCTCTTGGAGCAATGAGCTAGGTTTTACAGGAAGTCGGCCATTTTGAATTTACTTAAAAGGGGGCGGGTCACCACAATGGACTTTGTGTAGAAATTATTATTGGGGCCCGAGCAGCGACGGCGGCGAGGTCCCTATTGTTTTTGTAGAAATTATTATTAGGGCCTGAGCAGCGACCGCTACGAGGTCCCCATTGTTTTTGTGGAAATTATTATTATTTTTATTATTATTATTATTAGGGCCCGAGCAGTGACCGCTGCGAGGTCCCTATTGTTTTTCTAGAAATTGTTATTAGGGCCCGAGCTGCGACGGCTGCGAGGTCCCTATTGTTTTTGTAGAAAATATTATTACTTTTATTATTATTAATATTATTATTATTATTATTAGGGCCTGAGCAGCGACCGCTGCGAAGTCCCTATTGTTTTTGTAGAAATTATTATTATTATTATTTTTCCGATTGTTCGATCGCATTTTTGACCCCCGAAACATGCACAAAAACTCACCAAACTTGGCAGTCTCATCGGGCATGGCGAAAAATTTGATATTTTAACGTCTAATATGAACAGGAAGTGAGTTATGAATTTTTGAAAGTCCGACTTTTGCCCTTTTTTGCATGTTTACAGGGGTCATTCTTTTGCACCCTGATCCTAAAGGCTTCATCTGATTGCCTTAAAATTCTGTCTGTAGCATCTGAAGACCTGGGACAAACACTGGGGCTAAAATTTTTTGTTTCCGAAATACTATATGACGGGGGCGGGGCTTCAAAGTTTTCACTTAAGATTTCCTTCGCCGCAATGGACAAAATGCTTAATAACTCTCCTGCACATGCTGCTAAAAATCCAAAACTTCACATGTACATAAAAAGTCTGTACCTGAAGACATCTATATGTTTATATTCAGTTATACACCTTGCGCCAATCAATATCATTTTTTACATTTTGACGTACTGCACGGTGCCCTTTTAACGAATCTGATTGAAAATTGGCTAGAAAAGACTCAAGACATTGATCTTACTCTATCCCTATTTTTGTGACTTTCCTTCGAAGGGCGTGGCTATTACGGTGCCGCAGAGTCTGATTATTCTCCGTGGCAACAAAAGTTCCTGCAAAATGATTCAGATGATCCATCTTCTCGAAATTTTTCACATTTGAGGATATTCAGGCCCTGAAGACGGCTGCCAACTTATTTTTGATCGCAGTGGTAGCGCCACCAACTGGTTAAAACAAATACAAATTATTTTCGTTGATGTTTTTCTCCGGGCAGGTGAACAAAATCTACCTTATATTTGCTCGGATGAGTGTTTAGGCCTTGAGCATGTCACAATACGAAAGTCTTTCGCCTTCTTCAGAGTGTCACATGATGCTGTCTTGTGACCCGTCTTTATCAGCTGATGTTCCATGAGGGCGTGACTTACCTGTCACAAGAATGAAGGCAAGTCACGCCCCCCGCTGTCCGTTCACTCCGCCAAGATGCTGGTCCAGGTGGTAGAGAGGATGAAGGCTCCCTTGTCTCTGTTCATGGTTTTTATGCCTCGCTTGCAGATCTCAATGGCCTCTCTGATCCAGCGCTGTTGTTTGTTCTCTTCTGTGCGGATGACCCTGCCCTTCTCCCGGTCCATGATGTGGTTTTCCCTTTTGCAGTGGTCAGTGATTGCTGATTTGTAATGTTCATGTTGTGCTTGTTCTTTTACTGCTCTGATTTTTTTCATTTTTTTGACAGGTAAGTCACACCCTCATGGAACATCAGCTCAAGACACCATCATGCGACACTCTGAAGAAGGCGAAAGACTCGCCGAAACATGTCAGGTAAAAAATTAACCTAAAACATAATTGTCTGCTTTTAATGAATCAGTCAAATATCAATAATAAGAAGACAAAATGAACCTAATACAAATAAATGAATGCTTAATAACTCCCCTGCACATGCTCCTAAAAATCCAAACCTTCACCTGTAAATAAAACGTCCCGACCTGAAGACATCGTAATGTTATTATTTTGTTATACACACAGTGCCGCCAAGTGGAATCAAAAATTTGTTTTTATTTTAATTTTCACGTACTGCACGGTGCCCTTTTGACGAATCCGACTGAAAATTAGTCAGAAAAGACTCAAGACAATGATCTTACTCTCTGCCGAATTTTGTGACGTTTTGGCAAAAGGCGTGGCTATTAAGGTGCTGAAAAGTCCGATTGTACTCTGTGACAACAAAAGCTCCGGCAACATGACTCAGATGATCCTATCTTCTCGAAGTTGTACACATTTGAGGATACTTCAGCCCTGAAGACATCTACCAACTTATTTTACATCGTAGTAGTAGCGCCACCAACTGGTAAAAGCTAATACAAGTTATTTTCTTGGATGTTTTTCTCCGTGCAACTCAACAAGGTCGCCCTCATATATGCTCGGATGACTGTTTCGGCCATGAGGATGTCACAATACGAAATTCGTCCTTTTTCGTGAAAAGTTGTGGGAGTGGCATTGCACTGTTCGGCAATAAAACAAAGCTGATTATGAGGTTCTAAATATGAACGACAACTCGTAAAACTTTACACACACATCAGGCCGAGCAAATTTATCAATATTTTATACGTTAGTTGTGCAGCTTTTTTTAAATGGCTCGCCATGGCCCTCGAGAAATGTTAAAAAAAGCAGCTCTGGTTGAGTGTTTCACCTCGCTTTTTGTAAATTTTATGGAGTACAGTGAACCCTCGGTTATCGCGGTTAATGGGGACCGAGACCACCCGCGAAAACTGAAAATCCGCGAAGTAGCGGCGCACCTTCAAAAATGCTTAAAAAAAATATACAATATATATAATAAATATATATATATATATATATATATATAAATATATATATATATATATATACTGGGAGAGAGAGAGTGAAATTCATGTTATAACAAAAAAACCAAATTATTATTAAAACGTATTATTTTTTTATTCCCCAGCCATTCTTTTAGTATTTATTTAATTACTCCGACTTTTACCTGCTGGTACGCCGTCCGGTGTGCCCTGTGAAATGAAAGGTGGCATTCTTTATTTATTTATTCATTTATTCATTCATAACTGACAGCCTCGCGCTCCGCTCGTGCCCGGGCGGAAGAGGTGCTCCAATTCGGCTTAACTGTGACACACGCCCGCCCTCCTCCCCCGGAACTTCCATTCGGTTAAACTTAGGGGCCGCTTGGCACCGCCCGTGCCCGGGGAAGGTGCTCCTCTTCGGCTTACTGTGACGCGAGCATGCCCTCCTCCTCCGGAGCTTCCATTCAGTTAAACTTAGGGGCCGCTTGGAACCGCCCGTGCCCGGGGAAGGTGCTCCTCTTCGGCTTACTGTGACGCGAGCATGCCCTCCTCCTCCGGAGCTTCCATTCGGTTAAACTTAGGGGCCGCTTGGCACCGCCCGTGCCCGGGGAAGGTGCTCCTCTACGGCTTAACTGCCACGCACGCCGGCCGGAGCTCTGGTACGGTCCGAACCGCGCGAAACGTCGCCACCGATCGTGTCCGGGAGAACGTGCTCTTCTTCGTCCACTCTCCTCTTCGCCCACGCTCTTCTTCGGCGCACGCCGGCCGTCTAACCGCTCCAGCGCCCCGTCGTGCCGCTCGGCGAAACTACAATGCCCCCGAATATTTTTTAGACCCGCGAAGCACTGAACCCGCGAAAGGTGAACCGCGAAGTAGCGAGGGTTCACTGTATGTATAAGACCAAGACCTACAAAAAAGTCTCTTGGAGCAATGAGCTAGGTTTTACAGGAAGTCGGCCATTTTGAATTTACTTAAAAGGGGGCGGGTCACCACAATGGACTTTGTGTAGAAATTATTATTGGGGCCCGAGCAGCGACGGCGGCGAGGTCCCTATTGTTTTTGTAGAAATTATTATTAGGGCCTGAGCAGCGACCGCTACGAGGTCCCCATTGTTTTTGTGGAAATTATTATTATTTTTATTATTATTATTATTAGGGCCCGAGCAGTGACCGCTGCGAGGTCCCTATTGTTTTTCTAGAAATTGTTATTAGGGCCCGAGCTGCGACGGCTGCGAGGTCCCTATTGTTTTTGTAGAAAATATTATTACTTTTATTATTATTAATATTATTATTATTATTATTAGGGCCTGAGCAGCGACCGCTGCGAAGTCCCTATTGTTTTTGTAGAAATTATTATTATTATTATTTTTCCGATTGTTCGATCGCATTTTTGACCCCCGAAACATGCACAAAAACTCACCAAACTTGGCAGTCTCATCGGGCATGGCGAAAAATTTGATATTTTAACGTCTAATATGAACAGGAAGTGAGTTATGAATTTTTGAAAGTCCGACTTTTGCCCTTTTTTGCATGTTTACAGGGGTCATTCTTTTGCACCCTGATCCTAAAGGCTTCATCTGATTGCCTTAAAATTCTGTCTGTAGCATCTGAAGACCTGGGACAAACACTGGGGCTAAAATTTTTTGTTTCCGAAATACTATATGACGGGGGCGGGGCTTCAAAGTTTTCACTTAAGATTTCCTTCGCCGCAATGGACAAAATGCTTAATAACTCTCCTGCACATGCTGCTAAAAATCCAAAACTTCACATGTACATAAAAAGTCTGTACCTGAAGACATCTATATGTTTATATTCAGTTATACACCTTGCGCCAATCAATATCATTTTTTACATTTTGACGTACTGCACGGTGCCCTTTTAACGAATCTGATTGAAAATTGGCTAGAAAAGACTCAAGACATTGATCTTACTCTATCCCTATTTTTGTGACTTTCCTTCGAAGGGCGTGGCTATTACGGTGCCGCAGAGTCTGATTATTCTCCGTGGCAACAAAAGTTCCTGCAAAATGATTCAGATGATCCATCTTCTCGAAATTTTTCACATTTGAGGATATTCAGGCCCTGAAGACGGCTGCCAACTTATTTTTGATCGCAGTGGTAGCGCCACCAACTGGTTAAAACAAATACAAATTATTTTCGTTGATGTTTTTCTCCGGGCAGGTGAACAAAATCTACCTTATATTTGCTCGGATGAGTGTTTAGGCCTTGAGCATGTCACAATACGAAAGTCTTTCGCCTTCTTCAGAGTGTCACATGATGCTGTCTTGTGACCCGTCTTTATCAGCTGATGTTCCATGAGGGCGTGACTTACCTGTCACAAGAATGAAGGCAAGTCACGCCCCCCGCTGTCCGTTCACTCCGCCAAGATGCTGGTCCAGGTGGTAGAGAGGATGAAGGCTCCCTTGTCTCTGTTCATGGTTTTTATGCCTCGCTTGCAGATCTCAATGGCCTCTCTGATCCAGCGCTGTTGTTTGTTCTCTTCTGTGCGGATGACCCTGCCCTTCTCCCGGTCCATGATGTGGTTTTCCCTTTTGCAGTGGTCAGTGATTGCTGATTTGCAATGTTCATGTTGTGCTTGTTCTTTTACTGCTCTGATTTTTCATTTTTTTGACAGGTAAGTCACACCCTCATGGAACATCAGCTCAAGACACCATCATGCGACACTCTGAAGAAGGCGAAAGACTCGCCGAAACATGTCAGGTAAAAAATTAACCTAAAACATAATTGTCTGCTTTTAATGAATCAGTCAAATATCAATAATAAGAAGACAAAATGAACCTAATACAAATAAATGAATGCTTAATAACTCCCCTGCACATGCTCCTAAAAATCCAAACCTTCACCTGTAAATAAAACGTCCCGACCTGAAGACATCTTAATGTTATTATTTTGTTATACACACAGTGCCGCCAAGTGGAATCAAAAATTTGTTTTTATTTTAATTTTCACGTACTGCACGGTGCCCTTTTGACGAATCCGACTGAAAATTAGTCAGAAAAGACTCAAGACAATGATCTTACTCTCTGCCGAATTTTGTGACGTTTTGGCAAAAGGCGTGGCTATTAAGGTGCTGAAAAGTCCGATTGTACTTTGTGGCAACAAAAGCTCCGGCAACATGACTCAGATGATCCTATCTTCTCGAAGTTGTACACATTTGAGGATACTTCAGCCCTGAAGACATCTACCAACTTATTTTACATCGTAGTAGTAGCGCCACCAACTGGTAAAAGCTAATACAAGTTATTTTCTTGGATGTTTTTCTCCGTGCAACTCAACAAGGTCGCCCTCATATATGCTCGGATGACTGTTTCGGCCATGAGGATGTCACAATACGAAATTCGTGATTTTTCGTGAAAAGTTGTGGGAGTGGCATTGCACTGTTCGGCAATAAAACAAAGCTGATTATGAGGTTCTAAATATGAACGACAACTCGTAAAACTTTACACACACATCAGGCCGAGCAAATTTATCAATATTTTATAAGTTAGTTGTGCAGCTTTTTTGAAATGGCTCGCCATGGCCCTCGAGAAATGTTAAAAAAAAGCAGCTTTGGTTGAGTGTTTCACCTCGCTTTTTGTAAATTTTATGGAGTACAGTGAACCCTCGGTTATCGCGGTTAATGGGGACCGAGACCACCCGCGAAAACTGAAAATCCGCGAAGTAGCGGCGCACCTTCAAAAATGCATAAAAAAAATATACAATATATATAATAAATATATATATATATATATATATATATATATACGGGGAGAGAGAGAGTGAAATTCATTTTACAACAAAAAAACCAAATTATTATTAAAACGTATTATTTTTTTATTCCCCAGCCATTCTTTTAGTATTTATTTAATTACTCCGACTTTTACCTGCTGGTACGCCGTCCGGTGTGCCCTGTGAAATGAAAGGTGGCATTCTTTATTTATTTATTCATTTATTCATTCATAACTGACAGCCTCGCGCTCCGCTCGTGCCCGGGCGGAAGAGGTGCTCCAATTCGGCTTAACTGTGACACACGCCCGCCCTCCTCCCCCGGAACTTCCATTCGGTTAAACTTAGGGGCCGCTTGGCACCGCCCGTGCCCGGGGAAGGTGCTCCTCTTCGGCTTACTGTGACGCGAGCATGCCCTCCTCCTCCGGAGCTTCCATTCAGTTAAACTTAGGGGCCGCTTGGAACCGCCCGTGCCCGGGGAAGGTGCTCCTCTTCGGCTTACTGTGACGCGAGCATGCCCTCCTCCTCCGGAGCTTCCATTCGGTTAAACTTAGGGGCCGCTTGGCACCGCCCGTGCCCGGGGAAGGTGCTCCTCTACGGCTTAACTGCCACGCACGCCGGCCGGAGCTCTGGTACGGTCCGAACCGCGCGAAACGTCGCCACCGATCGTGTCCGGGAGAACGTGCTCTTCTTCGTCCACTCTCCTCTTCGCCCACGCTCTTCTTCGGCGCACGCCGGCCGTCTAACCGCTCCAGCGCCCCGTCGTGCCGCTCGGCGAAACTACAATGCCCCCGAATATTTTTTAGACCCGCGAAGCACTGAACCCGCGAAAGGTGAACCGCGAAGTAGCGAGGGTTCACTGTATGTATAAGACCAAGACCTACAAAAAAGTCTCTTGGAGCAATGAGCTAGGTTTTACAGGAAGTCGGCCATTTTGAATTTACTTAAAAGGGGGCGGGTCACCACAATGGACTTTGTGTAGAAATTATTATTGGGGCCCGAGCAGCGACGGCGGCGAGGTCCCTATTGTTTTTGTAGAAATTATTATTAGGGCCTGAGCAGCGACCGCTACGAGGTCCCCATTGTTTTTGTGGAAATTATTATTATTTTTATTATTATTATTATTAGGGCCCGAGCAGTGACCGCTGCGAGGTCCCTATTGTTTTTCTAGAAATTGTTATTAGGGCCCGAGCTGCGACGGCTGCGAGGTCCCTATTGTTTTTGTAGAAAATATTATTACTTTTATTATTATTAATATTATTATTATTATTATTAGGGCCTGAGCAGCGACCGCTGCGAAGTCCCTATTGTTTTTGTAGAAATTATTATTATTATTATTTTTCCGATTGTTCGATCGCATTTTTGACCCCCGAAACATGCACAAAAACTCACCAAACTTGGCAGTCTCATCGGGCATGGCGAAAAATTTGATATTTTAACGTCTAATATGAACAGGAAGTGAGTTATGAATTTTTGAAAGTCCGACTTTTGCCCTTTTTTGCATGTTTACAGGGGTCATTCTTTTGCACCCTGATCCTAAAGGCTTCATCTGATTGCCTTAAAATTCTGTCTGTAGCATCTGAAGACCTGGGACAAACACTGGGGCTAAAATTTTTTGTTTCCGAAATACTATATGACGGGGGCGGGGCTTCAAAGTTTTCACTTAAGATTTCCTTCGCCGCAATGGACAAAATGCTTAATAACTCTCCTGCACATGCTGCTAAAAATCCAAAACTTCACATGTACATAAAAAGTCTGTACCTGAAGACATCTATATGTTTATATTCAGTTATACACCTTGCGCCAATCAATATCATTTTTTACATTTTGACGTACTGCACGGTGCCCTTTTAACGAATCTGATTGAAAATTGGCTAGAAAAGACTCAAGACATTGATCTTACTCTATCCCTATTTTTGTGACTTTCCTTCGAAGGGCGTGGCTATTACGGTGCCGCAGAGTCTGATTATTCTCCGTGGCAACAAAAGTTCCTGCAAAATGATTCAGATGATCCATCTTCTCGAAATTTTTCACATTTGAGGATATTCAGGCCCTGAAGACGGCTGCCAACTTATTTTTGATCGCAGTGGTAGCGCCACCAACTGGTTAAAACAAATACAAATTATTTTCGTTGATGTTTTTCTCCGGGCAGGTGAACAAAATCTACCTTATATTTGCTCGGATGAGTGTTTAGGCCTTGAGCATGTCACAATACGAAAGTCTTTCGCCTTCTTCAGAGTGTCACATGATGCTGTCTTGTGACCCGTCTTTATCAGCTGATGTTCCATGAGGGCGTGACTTACCTGTCACAAGAATGAAGGCAAGTCACGCCCCCCGCTGTCCGTTCACTCCGCCAAGATGCTGGTCCAGGTGGTAGAGAGGATGAAGGCTCCCTTGTCTCTGTTCATGGTTTTTATGCCTCGCTTGCAGATCTCAATGGCCTCTCTGATCCAGCGCTGTTGTTTGTTCTCTTCTGTGCGGATGACCCTGCCCTTCTCCCGGTCCATGATGTGGTTTTCCCTTTTGCAGTGGTCAGTGATTGCTGATTTGTAATGTTCATGTTGTGCTTGTTCTTTTACTGCTCTGATTTTTTTCATTTTTTTGACAGGTAAGTCACACCCTCATGGAACATCAGCTCAAGACACCATCATGCGACACTCTGAAGAAGGCGAAAGACTCGCCGAAACATGTCAGGTAAAAAATTAACCTAAAACATAATTGTCTGCTTTTAATGAATCAGTCAAATATCAATAATAAGAAGACAAAATGAACCTAATACAAATAAATGAATGCTTAATAACTCCCCTGCACATGCTCCTAAAAATCCAAACCTTCACCTGTAAATAAAACGTCCCGACCTGAAGACATCGTAATGTTATTATTTTGTTATACACACAGTGCCGCCAAGTGGAATCAAAAATTTGTTTTTATTTTAATTTTCACGTACTGCACGGTGCCCTTTTGACGAATCCGACTGAAAATTAGTCAGAAAAGACTCAAGACAATGATCTTACTCTCTGCCGAATTTTGTGACGTTTTGGCAAAAGGCGTGGCTATTAAGGTGCTGAAAAGTCCGATTGTACTCTGTGACAACAAAAGCTCCGGCAACATGACTCAGATGATCCTATCTTCTCGAAGTTGTACACATTTGAGGATACTTCAGCCCTGAAGACATCTACCAACTTATTTTACATCGTAGTAGTAGCGCCACCAACTGGTAAAAGCTAATACAAGTTATTTTCTTGGATGTTTTTCTCCGTGCAACTCAACAAGGTCGCCCTCATATATGCTCGGATGACTGTTTCGGCCATGAGGATGTCACAATACGAAATTCGTCCTTTTTCGTGAAAAGTTGTGGGAGTGGCATTGCACTGTTCGGCAATAAAACAAAGCTGATTATGAGGTTCTAAATATGAACGACAACTCGTAAAACTTTACACACACATCAGGCCGAGCAAATTTATCAATATTTTATACGTTAGTTGTGCAGCTTTTTTTAAATGGCTCGCCATGGCCCTCGAGAAATGTTAAAAAAAGCAGCTCTGGTTGAGTGTTTCACCTCGCTTTTTGTAAATTTTATGGAGTACAGTGAACCCTCGGTTATCGCGGTTAATGGGGACCGAGACCACCCGCGAAAACTGAAAATCCGCGAAGTAGCGGCGCACCTTCAAAAATGCTTAAAAAAAATATACAATATATATAATAAATATATATATATATATATATATATATAAATATATATATATATATATATACTGGGAGAGAGAGAGTGAAATTCATGTTATAACAAAAAAACCAAATTATTATTAAAACGTATTATTTTTTTATTCCCCAGCCATTCTTTTAGTATTTATTTAATTACTCCGACTTTTACCTGCTGGTACGCCGTCCGGTGTGCCCTGTGAAATGAAAGGTGGCATTCTTTATTTATTTATTTATTTATTCATTCATAACTGACAGCCTCGCGCTCCGCTCGTGCCCGGGCAGAAGAGGTGCTCCAATTTGGCTTAACTGTGACACACGCCCGCCCTCCTCCCCCGGAGCTTCCATTCGGTTAAACTTAGGGGCCGCTTGGCACCGCCCGTGCCCGGGGAAGGTGCTCCTCTTCGGCTTACTGTGACGCGAGCATGCCCTCCTCCTCCGGAGCTTCCATTCGGTTAAACTTAGGGGCCGCTTGGAACCGCCCGTGCCCGGGGAAGGTGCTCCTCTACGGCTTAACTGCCACGCACGCCGGCCGGAGCTCTGGTACGGTCCGAACCGCGCGAAACGTCACCACCGATCGTGTCCGGGGGAACGTGCTCTTCTTCGTCCACTCTCCTCTTCGCCCACGCTCTTCTTCGGCGCACGCCGGCCGTCTAACCGCTCCAGCGCCCCGTCGTGCCGCTCGGCGAAACTACAATGCCCCCGAATATTTTTTAGACCCGCGAAGCACTGAACCCGCGAAAGGTGAACCGCGAAGTAGCGAGGGTTCACTGTATGTATAAGACCAAGACCTACAAAAAAGTCTCTTGGAGCAATGAGCTAGGTTTTACAGGAAGTCGGCCATTTTTAATTTACTTAAAAGGGGGCGGGTCACCACAATGGACTTTGTGTAGAAATTATTATTGGGGCCCGAGCAGCGACCGCGGCGAGGCCCCTATTGTTTTTGTAGAAAACATTATTACTTTTATTATTATTATTATTATTATTATTAGGGCCTGAGCAGCGACCGCTGCGAAGTCCCTATTGTTTTTGTAGAAATTATTATTATTATTATTTTTCCGATTGCTCGATCGCATTTTTGACCCCCGAAACATGCACAAAAACTCACCAAACTTGGCAGTCTCATCGGGCATGGCGAAAAATTTGATATTTTAACGTCTAATATGAACAGGAAGTGAGTTATGAATTTTTGAAAGTCCGACTTTTGCCCTTTTTTGCATGTTTACAGGGGTCATTCTTTTGCACCCTGATCCTAAAGGCTTCATCTGATTGCCTTAAAATTCTGTCTGTAGCATCTGAAGACCTGGGACAAACACTGGGGCTAAAATTTTTTGTTTCCGAAATACTATATGACGGGGGCGGGGCTTCAAAGTTTTCACTTAAGATTTCCTTCGCCGCAATGGACAAAATGCTTAATAACTCTCCTGCACATGCTGCTAAAAATCCAAAACTTCACATGTACATAAAGAGTCTGTACCTGAAGACATCGATATGTTTATATTCAGTTATACACCTTGCGCCAATCAATATCATTTTTTACATTTTGACGTACTGCACGGTGCCCTTTTAACGAATCTGATTGAAAATTGGCTAGAAAAGACTCAAGACATTGATCTTACTCTATCCCTATTTTTGTGACTTTCCTTCGAAGGGCGTGGCTATTACGGTGCCGCAGAGTCTGATTATTCTCCGTGGCAACAAAAGTTCCTGCAAAATGATTCAGATGATCCATCTTCTCGAAATTTTTCACATTTGAGGATATTCAGGCCCTGAAGACGGCTGCCAACTTATTTTTGATCGCAGTGGTAGCGCCACCAACTGGTTAAAACAAATACAAATTATTTTCGTTGATGTTTTTCTCCGGGCAGGTGAACAAAATCTACCTTATATTTGCTCGGATGAGTGTTTAGGCCTTGAGCATGTCACAATACGAAAGTCTTTCGCCTTCTTCAGAGTGTCACATGATGGTGTCTTGTGACCCGTCTTTATCAGCTGATGTTCCATGAGGGCGTGACTTACCTGTCACAAGAATGAAGGCAAGTCACGCCCCCCGCTGTCCGTTCACTCCGCCAAGATGCTGGTCCAGGTGGTAGAAAGGATGAAGGCTCCCTTGTCTCTGTTCATGGTTTTTATGCCTCGCTTGCAGATCTCAATGGCCTCTCTGATCCAGCGCTGTTGTTTGTTCTCTTCTGTGCGGATGACCCTGCCCTTCTCCCGGTCCATGATGTGGTTTTCCCTTTTGCAGTGGTCAGTGATTGCTGATTTGTAATGTTCATGTTGTGCTTGTTCTTTTACTGCTCTGATTTTTTCATTTTTTTGACAGGTAAGTCACACCCTCATGGAACATCAGCTGATAAAGACGGGTCTCAAGACACCATCATGCGACACTCTGAAGAAGGCGAAAGACTCGCCGAAACATGTCAGGTAAAAAATTAACCTAAAACATAATTGTCTGCTTTTAATGAATCAGTCAAATATCAATAATAAGAAGACAAAATGAACCTAATACAAATAAATGAATGCTTAATAACTCCCCTGCACATGCTCCTAAAAATCCAAACCTTCACCTGTAAATAAAACGTCCCGACCTGAAGACATCTTAATGTTATTATTTTGTTATACACACAGTGCCGCCAAGTGGAATCAAAAATTTTTTTTAATTTTAATTTTCACGTACTGCACGGTGCCCTTTTGACGAATCCGACTGAAAATTAGTCAGAAAAGACTCAAGACAATGATCTTACTCTCTGCCGAATTTTGTGACGTTTTGGCAAAAGGCGTGGCTATTAAGGTGCTGAAAAGTCCGATTGTACTCTGTGGCAACAAAAGCTCCGGCAACATGACTCAGATGATCCTATCTTCTCGAAGTTGTACACATTTGAGGATACTTCAGCCCTGAAGACATCTACCAACTTATTTTACATCATAGTAGTAGCGCCACCAACTGGTAAAAGCTAATACAAGTTATTTTCTTGGATGTTTTTCTCCGTGCAACTCAACAAGGTCGCCCTCATATATGCTCGGATGACTGTTTCGGCCATGAGGATGTCACAATACGAAATTAGTCCTTTTTCGTGAAAAGTTGTGGGAGTGGCATTGCACTGTTCGGCAATAAAACAACGCTGATTATGAGGTTCTAAATATGAACGACAACTCGTGAAACTTTACACACACATCAGGCCGAGCAAATTTATCAATATTTTATACGTTAGTTGTGCAGCTTTTTTGAAATGGCTCGCCATGGCCCTCGAGAAATGTTAAAAAAAAGCAGCTCTGGTTGAGTGTTTCACCTCGCTTTTTGTAAATTTTATGGAGTACAGTGAACCCTCGGTTATCGCGGTTAATGGGGACCGAGACCACCCGCGAAAACTGAAAATCCGCGAAGTAGCGGCGCACCTTCAAAAATGCTTAAAAAAAATATACAATATATATAATAAATATATATATATATATATATATATATATATACGGGAAGAGAGAGAGTGAAATTCATGTTATAACAAAAAAAACTAATTATTATTAAAACGTATTATTTTTTTATTCCCCAGCCATTCTTTTTGTATTTATTTAATTACTCCGACTTTTACCTGCTGGTACGCCGTCCGGTGTGCCCTGTGAAATGAAAGGTGGCATTCTTTATTTATTTATTCATTTATTCATTCATAACTGACAGCCTCGCGCTCCGCTCGTGCCCGGGCAGAAGAGGTGCTCCAATTTGGCTTAACTGTGACACACGCCCGCCCTCCTCCCCCGGAGCTTCCATTCGGTTAAACTTAGGGGCCGCTTGGCACCGCCCGTGCCCGGGGAAGGTGCTCCTCTTCGGCTTACTGTGACGCGAGCATGCCCTCCTCCTCCGGAGCTTCCATTCGGTTAAACTTAGGGGCCGCTTGGAACCGCCCGTGCCCGGGGAAGGTGCTCCTCTTCGGCTTACTGTGACGCGAGCATGCCCTCCTCCTCCGGAGCTTCCATTCGGTTAAACTTAGGGGCCGCTTGGCACCGCCCGTGCCCGGGGAAGGTGCTCCTCTACGGCTTAACTGCCACGCACGCTGGCCGGAGCTCTGGTACGGTCCGAACCGCGCGAAACGTCGCCACCGATCGTGTCCGGGGGAACGTGCTTTTCTTCGTCCACTCTCCTCTTCGCCCACGCTCTTCTTCGGCGCACGCCGGCCGTCTAACCGCTCCAGCGCCCCGTCGTGCCGCTCGGCGAAACTACAATGCCCCCGAATATTTTTTAGACCCGCGAAGCACTGAATCCGCGAAAGGTGAACCGCGAAGTAGCGAGGGTTCACTGTATGTATAAGACCAAGACCTACAAAAAAGTCTCTTGGAGCAATGAGCTAGGTTTTACATTTTGAATTTACTTAAAAGGGGGCGGGTCACCACAATGGACTTTGTGTAGAAATTATTATTGGGGCCCGAGCAGCGACCGCGGCGAGGTCCCTATTGTTTTTGTAGAAAATATTATTACTTTTATTATTATTATTATTATTATTATTTGGGCCTGAGCAGCGACCGCTGCGAAGTCCCTATTGTTTTTGTAGAAATTATTATTATTATTATTTTTCCGATTGTTCTATCGCATTTTTGACCCCCGAAACATGCACAAAAACTCACCAAACTTGGCAGTCTCATCGGGCATGGCGAAAAATTTGATATTTTAACGTCTAATATGAACAGGAAGTGAGTTATGAAATTTTGAAAGTCCGACTTTTGCCCTTTTTTGCATGTTTACAGGGGTCATTCTTTTGCACCCTGTTCCTAAAGGCTTCATCTGATTGCCTTAAAATTCTGTCTGTAGCATCTGAAGACCTGGCACAAACACTGGGGCTAAAATTTTTTGTTTCCGAAATACTATATGACGGGGGCGGGGCATCAAAGTTTTCACTTAAGATTTCCTTCGCCGCAATGGACAAAATGCTTAATAACTCTCCTGCACATGCTGCTAAAAATCCCAAACTTCACATGTACATAAAGAGTCTGTACCTGAAGACATCTATATGTTTATATTCAGTTATACACCTTGCGCCAATCAATATCATTTTTTACATTTTGACGTACTGCACGGTGCCCTTTTAACGAATCTGATTGAAAATTGGCTAGAAAAGACTCAAGACATTAATCTTACTCTATCCCTATTTTTGTGACTTTCCTTCGAAGGGCGTGGCTATTACGGTGCCGCAGAGTCTGATTATTCTCCGTGGCAACAAAAGTTCCTGCAAAATGATTCAGATGATCCATCTTCTCAAAGTTTTTCACATTTGAGGATATTCAGGCCCTGAAGACGGCTGCCAACTTATTTTTGATCGCAGTGGTAGCGCCACCAACTGGTTAAAACAAATACAAATTATTTTCGTTGATTTTTTTCTCCGGGCAGGTTAACAAAATCTACCTTACATTTGCTCGGATGAGTGTTTAGGCCTTGAGGATGTCACAATACGAAAGTCTTTCGCCTTCTTCAGAGTGTCACATGATGGTGTCTTGTGGCCCGTCTTTATCAGCTGATGTTCCATGAGGGCGTGACTTACCTGTCACAAGAATGAAGGCAAGTCACGCCCCCCGCTGTCCGTTCACTCCGCCAAAATGCTGCTCAGGTGGTAGAGAGGATGAAGGCTCCCTTGTCTCTGTTCATGGTTTTTATGCCTCGCTTGCAGATCTCAATGGCCTCTCTGATCCAGCGCTGTTGTTTGTTCTCTTCGGTGCGGATGACCCTGCCCTTCTCCCGGTCCATGATGTGGTTTTCCCTTTTGCAGTGGTCAGTGATTGCTGATTTGTAATGTTCATGTTGTGCTTGTTCTTTTACTGCTCTGATTTTTCATTTTTTTGACAGGTAAGTCACACCCTCATGGAACATCAGCTCAAGACACCATCATGCGACACTCTGAAGAAGGCAAAAGACTCGCCGAAACATGTCAGGTAAAAAATTAACCTAAAACATAATTGTCTGCTTTTAATGAATCAGTCAAATATCAATAATAAGAAGACAAAATGAACCTAATACAAATAAATGAATGCTTAATAACTCCCCTGCACATGCTCCTAAAAATCCAAACCTTCACCTGTAAATAAAACGTCCCGACCTGAAGACATCTTAATGTTATTATTTTGTTATACACACAGTGCCGCCAAGTGGAATCAAAAATTTGTTTTTATTTTAATTTTCACGTACTGCACGGTGCCCTTTTGACGAATCCGACTGAAAATGAGTCAGAAAAGATTCAAGACAATGATCTTACTCTCTGCCGAATTTTGTGACGTTTTGGCAAAAGGCGTGGCTATTAAGGTGCTGAAAAGTCCGATTGTACTCTGTGGCAACAAAAGCTCCGGCAACATGACTCAGATGATCCTATCTTCTCGAAGTTGTACACATTTGAGGATACTTCAGCCCTGAAGACATCTACCAACTTATTTTACATCGTAGTAGTAGCGCCACCAACTGGTAAAAGCTAATACAAGTTATTTTCTTGGATGTTTTTCTCCGTGCAACTCAACAAGGTCGCCCTCATATATGCTCGGATGACTGTTTCGGCCATGAGGATGTCACAATACGAAATTCGTCCTTTTTCATGAAAAGTTGTGGGAGTGGCATTGCACTGTTCGGCAATAAAACAAAGCTGATTATGAGGTTCTAAATATGAACGACAACTCGTAAAACTTTACACACACATCAGGCCGAGCAAATTTATCAATATTTTATACGTTAGTTGTGCAGCTTTTTTGAAATGGCTCGCCATGGCCCTCGAGAAATGTTAAAAAAAGCAGCTCTGGTTGAGTGTTTCACCTCGCTTTTTGTAAATTTTATGGAGTACAGTGAACCCTCGGTTATCGCGGTTAATGGGGACCGAGACCACCCGCGAAAACTGAAAATCCGCGAAGTAGCGGCGCACCTTCAAAAATGCTTAAAAAAAATAAACAATATATATAATAAATATATATATATATATATATATATATATATATATATATATATATATATATACGGGGAGAGAGAGAGTGAAATTCATGTTATAACAAAAAAACCAAATTATTATTAAAACGTATTATTTTTTTATTCCCCAGCCATTCTTTTAGTATTTATTTAATTACTCCGACTTTTACCTGCTGGTACGCCGTCCGGTGTGCCCTGTGAAATGAAAGGTGGCATTCTTTATTTATTTATTCATTTATTCATTCATAACTGACAGCCTCGCGCTCCGCTCGTACCCGGGCAGAAGAGGTGCTCCAATTTGGCTTAACTGTGACACACGCCCGCCCTCCGCCCCCGGAGCTTCCATTCGGTTAAACTTAGGGGCCGCTTGGCACCGCCCGTGCCCGGGGAAGGTGCTCCTCTTCGGCTTACTGTGACGCGAGCATGCCCTCCTCCTCCGGAGCTTCCATTCGGTTAAACTTAGGGGCCGCTTGGAACCGCCCGTGCCCGGGGAAGGTGCTCCTCTACGGCTTAACTGCCACGCACGCCGGCCGGAGCTCTGGTACGGTCCGAACCGCGCGAAACGTCGCCACCGATCGTGTCCGGGGGAACGTGCTCTTCTTCGTCCACTCTCCTCTTCGCCCACGCTCTTCTTCGGCGCACGCCGGCCGTCTAACCGCTCCAGCGCCCCGTCGTGCCGCTCGGCGAAACTACAATGCCCCCGAATATTTTTTAGACCCGCGAAGCACTGAACCCGCGAAAGGTGAACCGCGAAGTAGCGAGGGTTCACTGTATGTATAAGACCAAGACCTACAAAAAAGTCTCTTGGAGCAATGAGCTAGGTTTTACAGGAAGTCGGCCATTTTGAATTTACTTAAAAGGGGGCGGGTCACCACAATGGACTTTGTGTAGAAATTATTATTGGGGCCCGAGCAGCGACCGCGGCCAGGTCCCTATTGTTTTTGTAGAAAACATTATTACTTTTATTATTATTATTATTATTATTATTAGGGCCTGAGCAGCGACCGCTGCGAAGTCCCTATTGTTTTTGTAGAAATTATTATTATTATTATTTTTCCGATTGTTCGATCGCATTTTTGACCCCCGAAACATGCACAAAAACTCACCAAACTTGGCAGTCTCATCGGGCATGGCGAAAAATTTGATATTTTAACGTCTAATATGAACAGGAAGTGAGTTATGAATTTTTGAAAGTCCGACTTTTGCCCTTTTTTGCATGTTTACAGGGGTCATTCTTTTGCACCCTGATCCTAAAGGCTTCATCTGATTGCCTTAAAATTCTGTCTGTAGCATCTGAAGACCTGGGACAAACACTGGGGCTAAAATTTTTTGTTTCCGAAATACTATATGACGGGGGCGGGGCTTCAAAGTTTTCACTTAAGATTTCCTTCGCCGCAATGGACAAAATGCTTAATAACTCTCCTGCACATGCTGCTAAAAATCCAAAACTTCACATGTACATAAAGAGTCTGTACCTGAAGACATCTATATGTTTATATTCAGTTATACACCTTGCGCCAATCAATATCATTTTTTACATTTTGACGTACTGCATGGTGCCCTTTTAACGAATCCGATTGAAAATTGGCTAGAAAAGACTCAAGACATTGATCTTACTCTATCCCTATTTTTATGACTTTCCTTCAAAGGGCGTGGCTATTACGGTGCCGCAGAGTCTGATTATTCTCCGTGGCAACAAAAGTTCCTGCAAAATGATTCAGATGATCCATCTTCTGGAAATCTTTCACATTTGAGGATATTCAGGCCCTGAAGACGGCTGCCAACTTATTTTTGATCGCAGTGGTAGCGCCACCAACTGGTTAAAACAAATACAAATTATTTTCGTTGATGTTTTTCTCCGGGCAGGTGAACAAAATCTACCTTATATTTGCTCGGATGAGTGTTTAGGCCTTGAGCATGTCACAATACAAAAGTCTTTCGCCTTCTTCAGAGTGTCACATGATGCTGTCTTGTGACCCGTCTTTATCAGCTGATGTTCCATGAGGGCGTGACTTACCTGTCACAAGAATGAAGGCAAGTCACGCCCCCCGCTGTCCGTTCACTCCGCCAAGATGCTGGTCCAGGTGGTAGAGAGGATGAAGGCTCCCTTGTCTCTGTTCATGGTTTTTATGCCTCGCTTGCAGATCTCAATGGCCTCTCTGATCCAGCGCTGTTGTTTGTTCTCTTCTGTGCGGATGACCCTGCCCTTCTCCCGGTCCATGATGTGGTTTTCCCTTTTGCAGTGGTCAGTGATTGCTGATTTGTAATGTTCATGTTGTGCTTGTTCTTTTACTGCTCTGATTTTTTTCATTTTTTTGACAGGTAAGTCACACCCTCATGAAACATCAGCTCAAGACACCATCATGCGACACTCTGAAGAAGGCGAAAGACTCGCCGAAACATGTCAGGTAAAAAATTAACCTAAAACATAATTGTCTGCTTTTAATGAATCAGTCAAATATCAATAATAAGAAGACAAAATGAACCTAATACAAATAAATGAATGCTTAATAACTCCCCTGCACATGCTCCTAAAAATCCAAACCTTCACCTGTAAATAAAACGTCCCGACCTGAAGACATCGTAATGTTATTATTTTGTTATACACACAGTGCCGCCAAGTGGAATCAAAAATTTGTTTTTATTTTAATTTTCACGTACTGCACGGTGCCCTTTTGACGAATCCGACTGAAAATTAGTCAGAAAAGACTCAAGACAATGATCTTACTCTCTGCCGAATTTTGTGACGTTTTGGCAAAAGGCGTGGCTATTAAGGTGCTGAAAAGTCCGATTGTACTCTGTGGCAACAAAAGCTCCGGCAACATGACTCAGATGATCCTATCTTCTCGAAGTTGTACACATTTGAGGATACTTCAGCCCTGAAGACATCTACCAACTTATTTTACATCGTAGTAGTAGCGCCACCAACTGGTAAAAGCTAATACAAGTTATTTTCTTGGATGTTTTTCTCCGTGCAACTCAACAAGGTCGCCCTCATATATGCTCGGATGACTGTTTCGGCCATGAGGATGTCACAATACGAAATTCGTCCTTTTTCGTGAAAAGTTGTGGGAGTGGCATTGCACTGTTCGGCAATAAAACAAAGCTGATTATGAGGTTCTAAATATGAACGACAACTCGTAAAACTTTACACACACATCAGGCCGAGCAAATTTATCAATATTTTATACGTTAGTTGTGCAGCTTTTTTGAAATGGCTCGCCATGGCCCTCGAGAAATGTTAAAAAAAGCAGCTCTGGTTGAGTGTTTCACCTCGCTTTTTGTAAATTTTATGGAGTACAGTGAACCCTCGGTTATCGCGGTTAATGGGGACCGAGACCACCCGCGAAAACTGAAAATCCGCGAAGTAGCGGCGCACCTTCAAAAATGCTTAAAAAAAATATACAATATATATTATATATATATATATATATATATATATATATATATATACGGGGAGAGAGAGAGTGAAATTCATGTTATAACAAAAAAACCAAATTATTATTAAAACGTATTATTTTTTTATTCCCCAGCCATTCTTTTAGTATTTATTTAATTACTCCGACTTTTACCTGCTGGTACGCCGTCCGGTGTGCCCTGTGAAATGAAAGGTGGCATTCTTTATTTATTTATTCATTTATTCATTCATAACTGACAGCCTCGCGCTCCGCTCGTGCCCGGGTAGAAGAGGTGCTCCAATTTGGCTTAACTGTGACACACGCCCGCCCTCCTCCCCCGGAGCTTCCATTCGGTTAAACTTAGGGGCCGCTTGGCACCGCCCGTGCCCGGGGAAGGTGCTCCTCTTCGGCTTACTGTGACGCGAGCATGCCCTCCTCCTCCGGAGCTTCCATTCGGTTAAACTTAGGGGCCGCTTGGAACCGCCCGTGCCCGGGGAAGGTGCTCCTCTACGGCTTAACTGCCACGCACGCCGGCCGGAGCTCTGGTACGGTCCGAACCGCGCGAAACGTCGCCACCGATCGTGTCCGGGGGAACGTGCTCTTCTTCGTCCACTCTCCTCTTCGCCCACGCTCTTCTTCGGCGCACGCCGGCCGTCTAACCGCTCCAGCGCCCCGTCGTGCCGCTCGGCGAAACTACAATGACCCCCGAATATTTTTTAGACCCGCGAAGCACTGAACCCGCGAAAGGTGAACCGCGAAGTAGCGAGGGTTCACTGTATGTATAAGACCAAGACCTACAAAAAAGTCTCTTGGAGCAATGAGCTAGGTTTTACAGGAAGTCGGCCATTTTGAATTTACTTAAAAGGGGGCGGGTCACCACAATGGACTTTGTGTAGAAATTATTATTGGGGCCCGAGCAGCGACCGCGGCGAGGTCCCTATTGTTTTTGTAGAAATTATTATTATTATTATTTTTCCGATTGTTCGATCGCATTTTTGACCCCCGAAACATGCACAAAAACTCACCAAACTTGGCAGTCTCATCGGGCATGGCGAAAAATTTGATATTTTAACGTCTAATATGAACAGGAAGTGAGTTATGAATTTTTGAAAGTCCGACTTTTGCCCTTTTTTGCATGTTTACAGGGGTCATTCTTTTGCACCCTGATCCTAAAGGCTTCATCTGATTGCCTTAAAATTCTGTCTGTAGCATCTGAAGACCTGGGACAAACACTGGGGCTAAAATTTTTTGTTTCCGAAATACTATATGACGGGGGCGGGGCTTCAAAGTTTTCACTTAAGATTTCCTTCGCCGCAATGGAAAAAATGCTTAATAACTCTCCTGCACATGCTGCTAAAAATCCAAAACTTCACATGTACATAAAGAGTCTGTACCTGAAGACATCTATATGTTTATATTCAGTTATACACCTTGCGCCAATCAATATCATTTTTTACATTTTGACGTACTGCATGGTGCCCTTTTAACGAATCCGATTGAAAATTGGCTAGAAAAGACTCAAGACATTGATCTTACTCTATCCCTATTTTTATGACTTTCCTTCAAAGGGCGTGGCTATTACGGTGCCGCAGAGTCTGATTATTCTCCGTGGCAACAAAAGTTCCTGCAAAATGATTCAGATGATCCATCTTCTGGAAATCTTTCACATTTGAGGATATTCAGGCCCTGAAGACGGCTGCCAACTTATTTTTGATCGCAGTGGTAGCGCCACCAACTGGTTAAAACAAATACAAATTATTTTCGTTGATGTTTTTCTCCGGGCAGGTGAACAAAATCTACCTTATATTTGCTCGGATGAGTGTTTAGGCCTTGAGCATGTCACAATACAAAAGTCTTTCGCCTTCTTCAGAGTGTCACATGATGCTGTCTTGTGACCCGTCTTTATCAGCTGATGTTCCATGAGGGCGTGACTTACCTGTCACAAGAATGAAGGCAAGTCACGCCCCCCGCTGTCCGTTCACTCCGCCAAGATGCTGGTCCAGGTGGTAGAGAGGATGAAGGCTCCCTTGTCTCTGTTCATGGTTTTTATGCCTCGCTTGCAGATCTCAATGGCCTCTCTGATCCAGCGCTGTTGTTTGTTCTCTTCGGTGCGGATGACCCTGCCCTTCTCCCGGTCCATGATGTGGTTTTCCCTTTTGCAGTGGTCAGTGATTGCTGATTTGTAATGTTCATGTTGTGCTTGTTCTTTGACTGCTCTGATTTTTCATTTTTTTGACAGGTAAGTCACACCCTCATGGAACATCAGCTGATAAAGACGGGTCTCAAGACACCATCATGCGACACTCTGAAGAAGGCGAAAGACTCGCCGAAACATGTCAGGTAAAAAATTAACCTAAAACATAATTGTCTGCTTTTAATGAATCAGTCAAATATCAATAATAAGAAGACAAAATGAACCTAATACAAATAAATGAATGCTTAATAACTCCCCTGCACATGCTCCTAAAAATCCAAACCTTCACCTGTAAATAAAACGTCCCGACCTGAAGACATCTTAATGTTATTATTTTGTTATACACACAGTGCCGCCAAGTGGAATCAAAAATTTGTTTTTATTTTAATTTTCACGTACTGCACGGTGCCCTTTTGACAAATCCGACTGAAAATTAGTCAGAAAAGACTCAAGACAATGATCTTACTCTCTGCCGAATTTTGTGACGTTTTGGCAAAAGGCGTGGCTATTAAGGTGCTGAAAAGTCCGATTGTACTCTGTGGCAACAAAAGCTCCGGCAACATGACTCAGATGATCCTATCTTCTCGAAGTTGTACACATTTGAGGATACTTCAGCCCTGAAGACATCTACCAACTTATTTTACATCGTAGTAGTAGCGCCACCAACTGGTAAAAGCTAATACAAGTTATTTTCTTGGATCTTTTTCTCCGTGCAACTCAACAAGGTCGCCCTCATATATGCTCGGATGACTGTTTCGGCCATGAGGATGTCACAATACGAAATTCGTGATTTTTCGTGAAAAGTTGTGGGAGTGGCATTGCACTGTTCGGCAATAAAACAAAGCTGATTATGAGGTTCTAAATATGAACGACAACTCGTAAAACTTTACACACACATCAGGCCGAGCAAATTTATCAATATTTTATACGTTAGTTGTGCAGCTTTTTTGAAATGGCTCGCCATGGCCCTCGAGAAATGTTAAAAAAAAGCAGCTCTGGTTGAATGTTTCACCTCGCTTTTTGTAAATTTTATGGAGTACAGTGAACCCTCGGTTATCGCGGTTAATGGGGACCGAGACCATCCGCGAAAACTGAAAATCCGCGAAGTAGCGGCGCACCTTCAAAAATGCTTAAAAAAAATATACAATATATATAATAAATATATAAATATATATATATATATATATACGGGGAGAGAGAGAGTGAAATTCATGTTATAACAAAAAAAACAAATTATTATTAAAACGTATTATTTTTTTATTCCCCAGCCATTCTTTTTGTATTTATTTAATTACTCCGACTTTTACCTGCTGGTACGCCGTCCGGTGTGCCCTGTGAAATGAAAGGTGGCATTCTTTATTTATTTATTCATTTATTCATTCATAACTGACAGCCTCGCGCTCCGCTCGTGCCCGGGCAGAAGAGGTGCTCCAATTTGGCTTAACTGTGACACACGCCCGTCCTCCTCCCCCGGAGCTTCCATTCGGTTAAACTTAGGGGCCGCTTGGCACCGCCCGTGCCCGGGAAGGTGCTCCTCTTCGGCTTACTGTGACGCGAGCATGCCCTCCTCCTCCGGAGCTTCCATTCGGTTAAACTTAGGGGCCGCTTGGAACCGCCCGTGCCCGGGGAAGGTGCTCCTCTTCGGCTTACTGTGACGCGAGCATGCCCTCCTCCTCCGGAGCTTCCATTCGGTTAAACTTAGGGGCCGCTTGGCACCGCCCGTGCCCGGGGAAGGTGCTCCTCTACGGCTTAACTGCCACGCACGCTGGCCGGAGCTCTGGTACGGTCCGAACCGCGCGAAACGTCGCCACCGATCGTGTCCGGGGGAACGTGCTCTTCTTCGTCCACTCTCCTCTTCGCCCACGCTCTTCTTCGGCGCACGCCGGCCGTCTAACCGCTCCAGCGCCCCGTCGTGCCGCTCGGCGAAACTACAATGCCCCCGAATATTTTTTAGACCCGCGAAGCACTGAACCCGCGAAAGGTGAACCGCGAAGTAGCGAGGGTTCACTGTATGTATAAGACCAAGACCTACAAAAAAGTCTCTTGGAGCAATGAGCTAGGTTTTACAGGAAGTCGGCCATTTTGAATTTACTTAAAAGGGGGCGGGTCACCACAATGGACTTTGTGTAGAAATTATTATTGGGGCCCGAGCAGCGACCGCGGCGAGGTCCCTATTGTTTTTGTAGAAAATATTATTACTTTTATTATTATTATTATTAGGGCCTGAGCAGCGACCGCTGCGAAGTCCCTATTGTTTTTGTAGAAATTATTATTATTATTATTTTTCGGATTGTTCGATCGCATTTTTGACCCCCGAAACATGCACAAAAACTCACCAAACTTGGCAGTCTCATCGGGCATGGCGAAAAATTTGATATTTTAACGTCTAATATGAACAGGAAGTGAGTTATGAATTTTTGAAAGTCCGACTTTTGCCCTTTTTTGCATGTTTACAGGGGTCATTCTTTTGCACCCTGATCCTAAAGGCTTCATCTGATTGCCTTAAAATTATGTCTGTAGCATCTGAAGACCTGGCACAAACACTGGGGCTAAAATTTTTTGTTTCCGAAATACTATATGACGGGGGCGGGGCATCAAAGTTTTCACTTAAGATTTCCTTCGCCGCAATGGACAAAATGCTTAATAACTCTCCTGCACATGCTGCTAAAAATCCAAAACTTCACATGTACATAAAGAGTCTGTACCTGAAGACATCTATATGTTTATATTCAGTTATAGACCTTGCGCCAATCAATATCATTTTTTACATTTTGACGTACTGCACGGTGCCCTTTTAACGAATCTGATTGAAAATTGGCTAGAAAAGACTCAAGACATTGATCTTACTCTATCCCTATTTTTGTGACTTTCCTTCGAAGGGCGTGGCTATTACGGTGCCGCAGAGTCTGATTATTCTCCGTGGCAACAAAAGTTCCTGCAAAATGATTCAGATGATCCATCTTCTCGAAATTTTTCACATTTGAGGATATTCAGGCCCTGAAGACGGCTGCCAACTTATTTTTGATCGCAGTGGTAGCGCCACCAACTGGTTAAAACAAATACAAATTATTTTCGTTGATTTTTTTCTCCGGGCAGGTTAACAAAATCTACCTTACATTTGCTCGGATGAGTGTTTAGGCCTTGAGGATGTCACAATACGAAAGTCTTTCGCCTTCTTCAGAGTGTCACATGATGGTGTCTTGTGGCCCGTCTTTATCAGCTGATGTTCCATGAGGGCGTGACTTACCTGTCACAAGAATGAAGGCAAGTCACGCCCCCCGCTGTCCGTTCACTCCGCCAAAATGCTGCTCCAGGTGGTAGAGAGGATGAAGGCTCCCTTGTCTCTGTTCATGGTTTTTATGCCTCGCTTGCAGATCTCAATGGCCTCTCTGATCCAGCGCTGTTGTTTGTTCTCTTCGGTGCGGATGACCCTGCCCTTCTCCCGGTCCATGATGTGGTTTTCCCTTTTGCAGTGGTCAGTGATTGCTGATTTGTAATGTTCATGTTGTGCTTGTTCTTTTACTGCTCTGATTTTTCATTTTTTTGACAGGTAAGTCACACCCTCATGGAACATCAGCTGATAAAGACGGGTCTCAAGACACCATCATGCGACACTCTGAAGAAGGCGAAAGACTCGCCGAAACATGTCAGGTAAAAAATTAACCTAAAACATAATTGTCTGCTTTTAATGAATCAGTCAAATATCAATAATAAGAAGACAAAATGAACCTAATACAAATAAATGAATGCTTAATAACTCCCCTGCACATGCTCCTAAAAATCCAAACCTTCACCTGTAAATAAAACGTCCCGACCTGAAGACATCTTAATGTTATTATTTTGTTATACACACAGTGCCGCCAAGTGGAATCAAAAATTTGTTTTTATTTTAATTTTCACGTACTGCACGGTGCCCTTTTGACGAATCCGACTGAAAATTAGTCAGAAAAGACTCAAGACAATGATCTTACTCTCTGCCGAATTTTGTGACGTTTTGGCAAAAGGCGTGGCTATTAAGGTGCTGAAAAGTCCGATTGTACTCTGTGGCAACAAAAGCTCCGGCAACATGACTCAGATGATCCTATCTTCTCGAAGTTGTACACATTTGAGGATACTTCAGCCCTGAAGACATCTACCAACTTATTTTACATCGTAGTAGTAGCGCCACCAACTGGTAAAAGCTAATACAAGTTATTTTCTTGGATGTTTTTCTCCGTGCAACTCAACAAGGTCGCCCTCATATATGCTCGGATGACTGTTTTGGCCATGAGGATGTCACAATACGAAATTCGTGATTTTTCGTGAAAAGTTGTGGGAGTGGCATTGCACTGTTCGGCAATAAAACAAAGCTGATTATGAGGTTCTAAATATGAACGACAACTCGTAAAACTTTACACACACATGAGGCCGAGCAAATTTATCAATATTTTATACGTTAGTTGTGCAGCTTTTTTGAAATGGCTCGCCATGGCCCTCGAGAAATGTTAAAAAAAAGCAGCTCTGGTTGAGTGTTTCACCTCGCTTTTTGTAAATTTTATGGAGTACAGTGAACCCTCAGTTATCGCGGTTAATGGGGACCGAGACCATCCGCGAAAACTGAAAATCCGCGAAGTAGCGGCGCACCTTCAAAAATGTTTAAAAAAAATATACAATATACATAATAAATATATATATATATATATATATATATATATATATATATATATATACGGGGAGAGAGAGAGTGAAATTCATGTTATAACAAAAAAACCAAATTATTATTAAAACGTATTATTTTTTTATTCCCCAGCCATTCTTTTAGTATTTATTTAATTACTCCGACTTTTACCTGCTGGTACGCCGTCCGGTGTGCCCTGTGAAATGAAAGGTGGCATTCTTTATTTATTTATTCATTTATTCATTCATAACTGACAGCCTCGCGCTCCGCTCGTACCCGGGCAGAAGAGGTGCTCCAATTTGGCTTAACTGTGACACACGCCCGCCCTCCGCCCCCGGAGCTTCCATTCGGTTAAACTTAGGGGCCGCTTGGCACCGCCCGTGCCCGGGGAAGGTGCTCCTCTTCGGCTTACTGTGACGCGAGCATGCCCTCCTCCTCCGGAGCTTCCATTCGGTTAAACTTAGGGGCCGCTTGGAACCGCCCGTGCCCGGGGAAGGTGCTCCTCTACGGCTTAACTGCCACGCACGCCGGCCGGAGCTCTGGTACGGTCCGAACCGCGCGAAACGTCGCCACCGATCGTGTCCGGGGGAACGTGCTCTTCTTCGTCCACTCTCCTCTTCGCCCACGCTCTTCTTCGGCGCACGCCGGCCGTCTAACCGCTCCAGCGCCCCGTCGTGCCGCTCGGCGAAACTACAATGCCCCCGAATATTTTTTAGACCCGCGAAGCACTGAACCCGCGAAAGGTGAACCGCGAAGTAGCGAGGGTTCACTGTATGTATAAGACCAAGACCTACAAAAAAGTCTCTTGGAGCAATGAGCTAGGTTTTACAGGAAGTCGGCCATTTTGAATTTACTTAAAAGGGGGCGGGTCACCACAATGGACTTTGTGTAGAAATTATTATTGGGGCCCGAGCAGCGACCGCGGCCAGGTCCCTATTGTTTTTGTAGAAAACATTATTACTTTTATTATTATTATTATTATTATTATTAGGGCCTGAGCAGCGACCGCTGCGAAGTCCCTATTGTTTTTGTAGAAATTATTATTATTATTATTTTTCCGATTGTTCGATCGCATTTTTGACCCCCGAAACATGCACAAAAACTCACCAAACTTGGCAGTCTCATCGGGCATGGCGAAAAATTTGATATTTTAACGTCTAATATGAACAGGAAGTGAGTTATGAATTTTTGAAAGTCCGACTTTTGCCCTTTTTTGCATGTTTACAGGGGTCATTCTTTTGCACCCTAATCCTAAAGGCTTCATCTGATTGCCTTAAAATTCTGTCTGTAGCATCTGAAGACCTGGGACAAACACTGGGGCTAAAATTTTTTGTTTCCGAAATACTATATGACGGGGGCGGGGCTTCAAAGTTTTCACTTAAGATTTCCTTCGCCGCAATGGACAAAATGCTTAATAACTCTCCTGCACATGCTGCTAAAAATCCAAAACTTCACATGTACATAAAGAGTCTGTACCTGAAGACATCTATATGTTTATATTCAGTTATACACCTTGCGCCAATCAATATAATTTTTTACATTTTGACGTACTGCATGGTGCCCTTTTAACGAATCCGATTGAAAATTGGCTAGAAAAGACTCAAGACATTGATCTTACTCTATCCCTATTTTTATGACTTTCCTTCAAAGGGCGTGGCTATTACGGTGCCGCAGAGTCTGATTATTCTCCGTGGCAACAAAAGTTCCTGCAAAATGATTCAGATGATCCATCTTCTGGAAATCTTTCACATTTGAGGATATTCAGGCCCTGAAGACGGCTGCCAACTTATTTTTGATCGCAGTGGTAGCGCCACCAACTGGTTAAAACAAATACAAATTATTTTCGTTGATGTTTTTCTCCGGGCAGGTGAACAAAATCTACCTTATATTTGCTCGGATGAGTGTTTAGGCCTTGAGCATGTCACAATACAAAAGTCTTTCGCCTTCTTCAGAGTGTCACATGATGCTGTCTTGTGACCCGTCTTTATCAGCTGATGTTCCATGAGGGCGTGACTTACCTGTCACAAGAATGAAGGCAAGTCACGCCCCCCGCTGTCCGTTCACTCCGCCAAGATGCTGGTCCAGGTGGTAGAGAGGATGAAGGCTCCCTTGTCTCTGTTCATGGTTTTTATGCCTCGCTTGCAGATCTCAATGGCCTCTCTGATCCAGCGCTGTTGTTTGTTCTCTTCTGTGCGGATGACCCTGCCCTTCTCCCGGTCCATGATGTGGTTTTCCCTTTTGCAGTGGTCAGTGATTGCTGATTTGTAATGTTCATGTTGTGCTTGTTCTTTTACTGCTCTGATTTTTTTCATTTTTTTGACAGGTAAGTCACACCCTCATGAAACATCAGCTCAAGACACCATCATGCGACACTCTGAAGAAGGCGAAAGACTCGCCGAAACATGTCAGGTAAAAAATTAACCTAAAACATAATTGTCTGCTTTTAATGAATCAGTCAAATATCAATAATAAGAAGACAAAATGAACCTAATACAAATAAATGAATGCTTAATAACTCCCCTGCACATGCTCCTAAAAATCCAAACCTTCACCTGTAAATAAAACGTCCCGACCTGAAGACATCGTAATGTTATTATTTTGTTATACACACAGTGCCGCCAAGTGGAATCAAAAATTTGTTTTTATTTTAATTTTCACGTACTGCACGGTGCCCTTTTGACGAATCCGACTGAAAATTAGTCAGAAAAGACTCAAGACAATGATCTTACTCTCTGCCGAATTTTGTGACGTTTTGGCAAAAGGCGTGGCTATTAAGGTGCTGAAAAGTCCGATTGTACTCTGTGGCAACAAAAGCTCCGGCAACATGACTCAGATGATCCTATCTTCTCGAAGTTGTACACATTTGAGGATACTTCAGCCCTGAAGACATCTACCAACTTATTTTACATCGTAGTAGTAGCGCCACCAACTGGTAAAAGCTAATACAAGTTATTTTCTTGGATGTTTTTCTCCGTGCAACTCAACAAGGTCGCCCTCATATATGCTCGGATGACTGTTTCGGCCATGAGGATGTCACAATACGAAATTCGTCCTTTTTCGTGAAAAGTTGTGGGAGTGGCATTGCACTGTTCGGCAATAAAACAAAGCTGATTATGAGGTTCTAAATATGAACGACAACTCGTAAAACTTTACACACACATCAGGCCGAGCAAATTTATCAATATTTTATACGTTAGTTGTGCAGCTTTTTTGAAATGGCTCGCCATGGCCCTCGAGAAATGTTAAAAAAAGCAGCTCTGGTTGAGTGTTTCACCTCGCTTTTTGTAAATTTTATGGAGTACAGTGAACCCTCGGTTATCGCGGTTAATGGGGACCGAGACCACCCGCGAAAACTGAAAATCCGCGAAGTAGCGGCGCACCTTCAAAAATGCTTAAAAAAAATATACAATATATATTATATATATATATATATATATATATATATATATATATACGGGGAGAGAGAGAGTGAAATTCATGTTATAACAAAAAAACCAAATTATTATTAAAACGTATTATTTTTTTATTCCCCAGCCATTCTTTTAGTATTTATTTAATTACTCCGACTTTTACCTGCTGGTACGCCGTCCGGTGTGCCCTGTGAAATGAAAGGTGGCATTCTTTATTTATTTATTCATTTATTCATTCATAACTGACAGCCTCGCGCTCCGCTCGTGCCCGGGTAGAAGAGGTGCTCCAATTTGGCTTAACTGTGACACACGCCCGCCCTCCTCCCCCGGAGCTTCCATTCGGTTAAACTTAGGGGCCGCTTGGCACCGCCCGTGCCCGGGGAAGGTGCTCCTCTACGGCTTACTGTGACGCGAGCATGCCCTCCTCCTCCGGAGCTTCCATTCGGTTAAACTTAGGGGCCGCTTGGAACCGCCCGTGCCCGGGGAAGGTGCTCCTCTACGGCTTAACTGCCACGCACGCCGGCCGGAGCTCTGGTACGGTCCGAACCGCGCGAAACGTCGCCACCGATCGTGTCCGGGGGAACGTGCTCTTCTTCGTCCACTCTCCTCTTCGCCCACGCTCTTCTTCGGCGCACGCCGGCCGTCTAACCGCTCCAGCGCCCCGTCGTGCCGCTCGGCGAAACTACAATGACCCCGAATATTTTTTAGACCCGCGAAGCACTGAACCCGCGAAAGGTGAACCGCGAAGTAGCGAGGGTTCACTGTATGTATAAGACCAAGACCTACAAAAAAGTCTCTTGGAGCAATGAGCTAGGTTTTACAGGAAGTCGGCCATTTTGAATTTACTTAAAAGGGGGCGGGTCACCACAATGGACTTTGTGTAGAAATTATTATTGGGGCCCGAGCAGCGACCGCGGCGAGGTCCCTATTGTTTTTGTAGAAATTATTATTATTATTATTTTTCCGATTGTTCGATCGCATTTTTGACCCCCGAAACATGCACAAAAACTCACCAAACTTGGCAGTCTCATCGGGCATGGCGAAAAATTTGATATTTTAACGTCTAATATGAACAGGAAGTGAGTTATGAATTTTTGAAAGTCCGACTTTTGCCCTTTTTTGCATGTTTACAGGGGTCATTCTTTTGCACCCTGATCCTAAAGGCTTCATCTGATTGCCTTAAAATTCTGTCTGTAGCATCTGAAGACCTGGGACAAACACTGGGGCTAAAATTTTTTGTTTCCGAAATACTATATGACGGGGGCGGGGCTTCAAAGTTTTCACTTAAGATTTCCTTCGCCGCAATGGAAAAAATGCTTAATAACTCTCCTGCACATGCTGCTAAAAATCCAAAACTTCACATGTACATAAAGAGTCTGTACCTGAAGACATCTATATGTTTATATTCAGTTATACACCTTGCGCCAATCAATATCATTTTTTACATTTTGACGTACTGCATGGTGCCCTTTTAACGAATCCGATTGAAAATTGGCTAGAAAAGACTCAAGACATTGATCTTACTCTATCCCTATTTTTATGACTTTCCTTCAAAGGGCGTGGCTATTACGGTGCCGCAGAGTCTGATTATTCTCCGTGGCAACAAAAGTTCCTGCAAAATGATTCAGATGATCCATCTTCTGGAAATCTTTCACATTTGAGGATATTCAGGCCCTGAAGACGGCTGCCAACTTATTTTTGATCGCAGTGGTAGCGCCACCAACTGGTTAAAACAAATACAAATTATTTTCGTTGATGTTTTTCTCCGGGCAGGTGAACAAAATCTACCTTATATTTGCTCGGATGAGTGTTTAGGCCTTGAGCATGTCACAATACAAAAGTCTTTCGCCTTCTTCAGAGTGTCACATGATGCTGTCTTGTGACCCGTCTTTATCAGCTGATGTTCCATGAGGGCGTGACTTACCTGTCACAAGAATGAAGGCAAGTCACGCCCCCCGCTGTCCGTTCACTCCGCCAAGATGCTGGTCCAGGTGGTAGAGAGGATGAAGGCTCCCTTGTCTCTGTTCATGGTTTTTATGCCTCGCTTGCAGATCTCAATGGCCTCTCTGATCCAGCGCTGTTGTTTGTTCTCTTCGGTGCGGATGACCCTGCCCTTCTCCCGGTCCATGATGTGGTTTTCCCTTTTGCAGTGGTCAGTGATTGCTGATTTGTAATGTTCATGTTGTGCTTGTTCTTTGACTGCTCTGATTTTTCATTTTTTTGACAGGTAAGTCACACCCTCATGGAACATCAGCTGATAAAGACGGGTCTCAAGACACCATCATGCGACACTCTGAAGAAGGCGAAAGACTCGCCGAAACATGTCAGGTAAAAAATTAACCTAAAACATAATTGTCTGCTTTTAATGAATCAGTCAAATATCAATAATAAGAAGACAAAATGAACCTAATACAAATAAATGAATGCTTAATAACTCCCCTGCACATGCTCCTAAAAATCCAAACCTTCACCTGTAAATAAAACGTCCCGACCTGAAGACATCTTAATGTTATTATTTTGTTATACACACAGTGCCGCCAAGTGGAATCAAAAATTTGTTTTTATTTTAATTTTCACGTACTGCACGGTGCCCTTTTGACAAATCCGACTGAAAATTAGTCAGAAAAGACTCAAGACAATGATCTTACTCTCTGCCGAATTTTGTGACGTTTTGGCAAAAGGCGTGGCTATTAAGGTGCTGAAAAGTCCGATTGTACTCTGTGGCAACAAAAGCTCCGGCAACATGACTCAGATGATCCTATCTTCTCGAAGTTGTACACATTTGAGGATACTTCAGCCCTGAAGACATCTACCAACTTATTTTACATCGTAGTAGTAGCGCCACCAACTGGTAAAAGCTAATACAAGTTATTTTCTTGGATGTTTTTCTCCGTGCAACTCAACAAGGTCGCCCTCATATATGCTCGGATGACTGTTTCGGCCATGAGGATGTCACAATACGAAATTCGTGATTTTTCGTGAAAAGTTGTGGGAGTGGCATTGCACTGTTCGGCAATAAAACAAAGCTGATTATGAGGTTCTAAATATGAACGACAACTCGTAAAACTTTACACACACATCAGGCCGAGCAAATTTATCAATATTTTATACGTTAGTTGTGCAGCTTTTTTGAAATGGCTCGCCATGGCCCTCGAGAAATGTTAAAAAAAAGCAGCTCTGGTTGAATGTTTCACCTCGCTTTTTGTAAATTTTATGGAGTACAGTGAACCCTCGGTTATCGCGGTTAATGGGGACCGAGACCATCCGCGAAAACTGAAAATCCGCGAAGTAGCGGCGCACCTTCAAAAATGCTTAAAAAAAATATACAATATATATAATAAATATATAAATATATATATATATATATATACGGGGAGAGAGAGAGTGAAATTCATGTTATAACAAAAAAAACAAATTATTATTAAAACGTATTATTTTTTTATTCCCCAGCCATTCTTTTTGTATTTATTTAATTACTCCGACTTTTACCTGCTGGTACGCCGTCCGGTGTGCCCTGTGAAATGAAAGGTGGCATTCTTTATTTATTTATTCATTTATTCATTCATAACTGACAGCCTCGCGCTCCGCTCGTGCCCGGGCAGAAGAGGTGCTCCAATTTGGCTTAACTGTGACACACGCCCGTCCTCCTCCCCCGGAGCTTCCATTCGGTTAAACTTAGGGGCCGCTTGGCACCGCCCGTGCCCGGGGAAGGTGCTCCTCTTCGGCTTACTGTGACGCGAGCATGCCCTCCTCCTCCGGAGCTTCCATTCGGTTAAACTTAGGGGCCGCTTGGAACCGCCCGTGCCCGGGGAAGGTGCTCCTCTTCGGCTTACTGTGACGCGAGCATGCCCTCCTCCTCCGGAGCTTCCATTCGGTTAAACTTAGGGGCCGCTTGGCACCGCCCGTGCCCGGGGAAGGTGCTCCTCTACGGCTTAACTGCCACGCACGCTGGCCGGAGCTCTGGTACGGTCCGAACCGCGCGAAACGTCGCCACCGATCGTGTCCGGGGGAACGTGCTCTTCTTCGTCCACTCTCCTCTTCGCCCACGCTCTTCTTCGGCGCACGCCGGCCGTCTAACCGCTCCAGCGCCCCGTCGTGCCGCTCGGCGAAACTACAATGACCCCGAATATTTTTTAGACCCGCGAAGCACTGAACCCGCGAAAGGTGAACCGCGAAGTAGCGAGGGTTCACTGTATGTATAAGACCAAGACCTACAAAAAAGTCTCTTGGAGCAATGAGCTAGGTTTTACAGGAAGTCGGCCATTTTGAATTTACTTAAAAGGGGGCGGGTCACCACAATGGACTTTGTGTAGAAATTATTATTGGGGCCCGAGCAGCGACCGCGGCGAGGTCCCTATTGTTTTTGTAGAAAATATTATTACTTTTATTATTATTATTATTATTATTATTAGGGCCTGAGCAGCGACCGCTGCGAAGTCCCTATTGTTTTTGTAGAAATTATTATTATTATTATTTTTCCGATTGTTCGATCGCATTTTTGACCCCCGAAACATGCACAAAAACTCACCAAACTTGGCAGTCTCATCGGGCATGGCGAGAAATTTGATATTTTAACGTCTAATATGAACAGGAAGTGAGTTATGAATTTTTGAAAGTCCGACTTTTGCCCTTTTTTGCATGTTTACAGGGGTCATTCTTTTGCACCCTGATCCTAAAGGCTTCATCTGATTGCCTTAAAATTATGTCTGTAGCATCTGAAGACCTGGCACAAACACTGGGGCTAAAATTTTTTGTTTCCGAAATACTATATGACGGGGGCGGGGCATCAAAGTTTTCACTTAAGATTTCCTTCGCCGCAATGGACAAAATGCTTAATAACTCTCCTGCACATGCTGCTAAAAATCCAAAACTTCACATGTACATAAAGAGTCTGTACCTGAAGACATCTATATGTTTATATTCAGTTATAGACCTTGCGCCAATCAATATCATTTTTTACATTTTGACGTACTGCACGGTGCCCTTTTAACGAATCTGATTGAAAATTGGCTAGAAAAGACTCAAGACATTGATCTTACTCTATCCCTATTTTTGTGACTTTCCTTCGAAGGGCGTGGCTATTACGGTGCCGCAGAGTCTGATTATTCTCCGTGGCAACAAAAGTTCCTGCAAAATGATTCAGATGATCCATCTTCTCGAAATTTTTCACATTTGAGGATATTCAGGCCCTGAAGACGGCTGCCAACTTATTTTTGATCGCAGTGGTAGCGCCACCAACTGGTTAAAACAAATACAAATTATTTTCGTTGATTTTTTTCTCCGGGCAGGTTAACAAAATCTACCTTACATTTGCTCGGATGAGTGTTTAGACCTTGAGGATGTCACAATACGAAAGTCTTTCGCCTTCTTCAGAGTGTCACATGATGGTGTCTTGTGGCCCGTCTTTATCAGCTGATGTTCCATGAGGGCGTGACTTACCTGTCACAAGAATAAAGGCAAGTCACGCCCCCCGCTGTCCGTTCACTCCGCCAAAATGCTGCTCCAGGTGGTAGAGAGGATGAAGGCTCCCTTGTCTCTGTTCATGGTTTTTATGCCTCGCTTGCAGATCTCAATGGCCTCTCTGATCCAGCGCTGTTGTTTGTTCTCTTCGGTGCGGATGACCCTGCCCTTCTCCCGGTCCATGATGTGGTTTTCCCTTTTGCAGTGGTCAGTGATTGCTGATTTGTAATGTTCATGTTGTGCTTGTTCTTTTACTGCTCTGATTTTTCATTTTTTTGACAGGTAAGTCACACCCTCATGGAACATCAGCTGATAAAGACGGGTCTCAAGACACCATCATGCGACACTCTGAAGAAGGCGAAAGACTCGCCGAAACATGTCAGGTAAAAAATTAACCTAAAACATAATTGTCTGCTTTTAATGAATCAATCAAATATCAATAATAAGAAGACAAAATGAACTTAATACAAATAAATGAATGCTTAATAACTCCCCTGCACATGCTCCTAAAAATCCAAACCTTCACCTGTAAATAAAACGTCCCGACCTGAAGACATCTTAATGTTATTATTTTGTTATACACACAGTGCCGCCAAGTGGAATCAAAAATTTGTTTTTATTTTAATTTTCACGTACTGCACGGTGCCCTTTTGACGAATCCGACTGAAAATTAGTCAGAAAAGACTCAAGACAATGATCTTACTCTCTGCCGAATTTTGTGACGTTTTGGCAAAAGGCGTGGCTATTAAGGTGCTGAAAAGTCCGATTGTACTCTGTGGCAACAAAAGCTCCGGCAACATGACTCAGATGATCCTATCTTCTCGAAGTTGTACACATTTGAGGATACTTCAGCCCTGAAGACATCTACCAACTTATTTTACATCGTAGTAGTAGCGCCACCAACTGGTAAAAGCTAATACAAGTTATTTTCTTGGATGTTTTTCTCCGTGCAACTCAACAAGGTCGCCCTCATATATGCTCGGATGACTGTTTCGGCCATGAGGATGTCACAATACGAAATTCGTGATTTTTCGTGAAAAGTTGTGGGAGTGGCATTGCACTGTTCGGCAATAAAACAAAGCTGATTATGAGGTTCTAAATATGAACGACAACTCGTAAAACTTTACACACACATGAGGCCGAGCAAATTTATCAATATTTTATACGTTAGTTGTGCAGCTTTTTTGAAATGGCTCGCCATGGCCCTCGAGAAATGTTAAAAAAAAGCAGCTCTGGTTGAGTGTTTCACCTCGCTTTTTGTAAATTTTATGGAGTACAGTGAACCCTCAGTTATCGCGGTTAATGGGGACCGAGACCATCCGCGAAAACTGAAAATCCGCGAAGTAGCGGCGCACCTTCAAAAATGCTTAAAAAAAATATACAATATATATAATAAATATATAAATATATATATATATATATATATATATATATATATACGGGGAGAGAGAGAGTGAAATTCATGTTATAACAAAAAAAACAAATTATTATTAAAACGTATTATTTTTTTTATTCCCCAGCCATTCTTTTTGTATTTATTTAATTACTCCGACTTTTACCTGCTGGTACGCCGTCCGGTGTGCCCTGTGAAATGAAAGGTGGCATTCTTTATTTATTTATTCATTTATTCATTCATAACTGACAGCCTCGCGCTCCGCTCGTGCCCGGGCAGAAGAGGTGCTCCAATTTGGCTTAACTGTGACACACGCCCGTCCTCCTCCCCCGGAGCTTCCATTCGGTTAAACTTAGGGGCCGCTTGGCACCGCCCGTGCCCGGGGAAGGTGCTCCTCTTCGGCTTACTGTGACGCGAGCATGCCCTCCTCCTCCGGAGCTTCCATTCGGTTAAACTTAGGGGCCGCTTGGAACCGCCCGTGCCCGGGGAAGGTGCTCCTCTTCGGCTTACTGTGACGCGAGCATGCCCTCCTCCTCCGGAGCTTCCATTCGGTTAAACTTAGGGGCCGCTTGGCACCGCCCGTGCCCGGGGAAGGTGCTCCTCTACGGCTTAACTGCCACGCACGCTGGCCGGAGCTCTGGTACGGTCCGAACCGCGCGAAACGTCGCCACCGATCGTGTCCGGGGGAACGTGCTCTTCTTCGTCCACTCTCCTCTTCGCCCACGCTCTTCTTCGGCGCACGCCGGCCGTCTAACCGCTCCAGCGCCCCGTCGTGCCGCTCGGCGAAACTACAATGCCCCCGAATATTTTTTAGACCCGCGAAGCACTGAACCCGCGAAAGGTGAACCGCGAAGTAGCGAGGGTTCACTGTATGTATAAGACCAAGACCTACAAAAAAGTCTCTTGGAGCAATGAGCTAGGTTTTACAGGAAGTCGGCCATTTTGAATTTACTTAAAAGGGGGCGGGTCACCACAATGGACTTTGTGTAGAAATTATTATTGGGGCCCGAGCAGCGACCGCGGCGAGGTCCCTATTGTTTTTGTAGAAAATATTATTACTTTTATTATTATTATTATTATTATTATTAGGGCCTGAGCAGCGACCGCTGCGAAGTCCCTATTGTTTTTGTAGAAATTATTATTATTATTATTTTTCCGATTGTTCGATCGCATTTTTGACCCCCGAAACATGCACAAAAACTCACCAAACTTGGCAGTCTCATCGGGCATGGCGAAAATTTTGATATTTTAACGTCTAATATGAACAGGAAGTGAGTTATGAATTTTTGAAAGTCCGACTTTTGCCCTTTTTTGCATGTTTACAGGGGTCATTCTTTTGCACCCTGATCCTAAAGGCTTCATCTGATTGCCTTAAAATTATGTCTGTAGCATCTGAAGACCTGGCACAAACACTGGGGCTAAAATTTTTTGTTTCCGAAATACTATATGACGGGGGCGGGGCATCAAAGTTTTCACTTAAGATTTCCTTCGCCGCAATGGACAAAATGCTTAATAACTCTCCTGCACATGCTGCTAAAAATCCAAAACTTCACATGTACATAAAGAGTCTGTACCTGAAGACATCTATATGTTTATATTCAGTTATACACCTTGCGCCAATCAATATCATTTTTTACATTTTGACGTACTGCACGGTGCCCTTTTAACGAATCTGATTGAAAATTGGCTAGAAAAGACTCAAGACATTGATCTTACTCTATCCCTATTTTTGTGACTTTCCTTCGAAGGGCGTGGCTATTACGGTGCCGCAGAGTCTGATTATTCTCCGTGGCAACAAAAGTTCCTGCAAAATGATTCAGATGATCCATCTTCTCGAAATTTTTCACATTTGAGGATATTCAGGCCCTGAAGACGGCTGCCAACTTATTTTTGATCGCAGTGGTAGCGCCACCAACTGGTTAAAACAAATACAAATTATTTTCGTAGATTTTTTTCTCCGGGCAGGTTAACAAAATCTACCTTACATTTGCTCGGATGAGTGTTTAGGCCTTGAGGATGTCACAATACGAAAGTCTTTCGCCTTCTTCAGAGTGTCACATGATGGTGTCTTGTGGCCCGTCTTTATCAGCTGATGTTCCATGAGGGCGTGACTTACCTGTCACAAGAATGAAGGCAAGTCACGCCCCCCGCTGTCCGTTCACTCCGCCAAAATGCTGCTCCAGGTGGTAGAGAGGATGAAGGCTCCCTTGTCTCTGTTCATGGTTTTTATGCCTCGCTTGCAGATCTCAATGGCCTCTCTGATCCAGCGCTGTTGTTTGTTCTCTTCGGTGCGGATGACCCTGCCCTTCTCCCGGTCCATGATGTGGTTTTCCCTTTTGCAGTGGTCAGTGATTGCTGATTTGTAATGTTCATGTTGTGCTTGTTCTTTTACTGCTCTGATTTTTCATTTTTTTGACAGGTAAGTCACACCCTCATGGAACATCAGCTGATAAAGACGGGTCTCAAGACACCATCATGCGACACTCTGAAGAAGGCGAAAGACTCGCCGAAACATGTCAGGTAAAAAATTAACCTAAAACATAATTGTCTGCTTTTAATGAATCAGTCAAATATCAATAATAAGAAGACAAAATGAACCTAATACAAATAAATGAATGCTTAATAACTCCCCTGCACATGCTCCTAAAAATCCAAACCTTCACCTGTAAATAAAACGTCCCGACCTGAAGACATCTTAATGTTATTATTTTGTTATACACACAGTGCCGCCAAGTGGAATCAAAAATTTGTTTTTATTTTAATTTTCACGTACTGCACGGTGCCCTTTTGACGAATCCGACTGAAAATTAGTCAGAAAAGACTCAAGACAATGATCTTACTCTCTGCCGAATTTTGTGACGTTTTGGCAAAAGGCGTGGCTATTAAGGTGCTGAAAAGTCCGATTGTACTCTGTGGCAACAAAAGCTCCGGCAACATGACTCAGATGATCCTATCTTCTCGAAGTTGTACACATTTGAGGATACTTCAGCCCTGAAGACATCTACCAACTTATTTTACATCGTAGTAGTAGCGCCACCAACTGGTAAAAGATAATACAAGTTATTTTCTTGGATGTTTTTCTCCGTGCAACTCAACAAGGTCGCCCTCATATATGCTCGGATGACTGTTTTGGCCATGAGGATGTCACAATACGAAATTCGTGATTTTTCGTGAAAAGTTGTGGGAGTGGCATTGCACTGTTCGGCAATAAAACAAAGCTGATTATGAGGTTCTAAATATGAACGACAACTCGTAAAACTTTACACACACATGAGGCCGAGCAAATTTATCAATATTTTATACGTTAGTTGTGCAGCTTTTTTGAAATGGCTCGCCATGGCCCTCGAGAAATGTTAAAAAAAAGCAGCTCTGGTTGAGTGTTTCACCTCGCTTTTTGTAAATTTTATGGAGTACAGTGAACCCTCAGTTATCGCGGTTAATGGGGACCGAGACCATCCGCGAAAACTGAAAATCCGCGAAGTAGCGGCGCACCTTCAAAAATGCTTAAAAAAAATATACAATATATATAATAAATATATAAATATATATATATATATATATATATATATATATATACGGGGAGAGAGAGAGTGAAATTCATGTTATAACAAAAAAACCAAATTATTATTAAAACGTATTATTTTTTTATTCCCCAGCCATTCTTTTTGTATTTATTTAATTACTCCGACTTTTACCTGCTGGTACGCCGTCCGGTGTGCCCTGTGAAATGAAAGGTGGCATTCTTTATTTATTTATTCATTTATTCATTCATAACTGACAGCCTCGCGCTCCGCTCGTGCCCGGGCAGAAGAGGTGCTCCAATTTGGCTTAACTGTGACACACGCCCGTCCTCCTCCGTCCGGAGCTTCCATTCGGTTAAACTTAGGGGCCGTTTGGCACCGCCCGTGCCCGGGGAAGGTGCTCCTCTTCGGCTTACTGTGACGCGAGCATGCCCTCCTCCTCCGGAGCTTCCATTCGGTTAAACTTAGGGGCCGCTTGGAACCGCCCGTGCCCGGGGAAGGTGCTCCTCTTCGGCTTACTGTGACGCGAGCATGCCCTCCTCCTCCGGAGCTTCCATTCGTTTAAACTTAGTGGCCGCTTGGCACCGCCCGTGCCCGGGGAAGGTGCTCCTCTACGGCTTAACTGCCACGCACGCCGGCCGGAGCTCTGGTACGGTCCGAACCGCGCGAAACGTCGCCACCGATCGTGTCCGGGGGAACGTGCTCTTCTTCGTCCACTCTCCTCTTCGCCCACGCTCTTCTTCGGCGCACGCCGGCCGTCTAACCGCTCCAGCGCCCCGTCGTGCCGCTCGGCGAAACTACAATGCCCCCGAATATTTTTTAGACCCGCGAAGCACTGAACCCGCGAAAGGTGAACCGCGAAGTAGCGAGGGTTCACTGTATGTATAAGACCAAGACCTACAAAAAAGTCTCTTGGAGCAATGAGCTAGGTTTTACAGGAAGTCGGCCATTTTGAATTTACTTAAAAGGGGGCGGGTCACCACAATGGACTTTGTGTAGAAATTATTATTGGGGCCCGAGCAGCGACCGCGGCCAGGTCCCTATTGTTTTTGTAGAAAACATTATTACTTTTATTATTATTATTATTATTATTATTAGGGCCTGAGCAGCGACCGCTGCGAAGTCCCTATTGTTTTTGTAGAAATTATTATTATTATTATTTTTCCGATTGTTCGATCGCATTTTTGACCCCCGAAACATGCACAAAAACTCACCAAACTTGGCAGTCTCATCGGGCATGGCGAAAAATTTGATATTTTAACGTCTAATATGAACAGGAAGTGAGTTATGAATTTTTGAAAGTCCGACTTTTGCCCTTTTTTGCATGTTTACAGGGGTCATTCTTTTGCACCCTGATCCTAAAGGCTTCATCTGATTGCCTTAAAATTCTGTCTGTAGCATCTGAAGACCTGGGACAAACACTGGGGCTAAAATTTTTTGTTTCCGAAATACTATATGACGGGGGCGGGGCTTCAAAGTTTTCACTTAAGATTTCCTTCGCCGCAATGGACAAAATGCTTAATAACTCTCCTGCACATGCTGCTAAAAATCCAAAACTTCACATGTACATAAAGAGTCTGTACCTGAAGACATCTATATGTTTATATTCAGTTATACACCTTGCGCCAATCAATATCATTTTTTACATTTTGACGTACTGCATGGTGCCCTTTTAACGAATCCGATTGAAAATTGGCTAGAAAAGACTCAAGACATTGATCTTACTCTATCCCTATTTTTATGACTTTCCTTCAAAGGGCGTGGCTATTACGGTGCCGCAGAGTCTGATTATTCTCCGTGGCAACAAAAGTTCCTGCAAAATGATTCAGATGATCCATCTTCTGGAAATCTTTCACATTTGAGGATATTCAGGCCCTGAAGACGGCTGCCAACTTATTTTTGATCGCAGTGGTAGCGCCACCAACTGGTTAAAACAAATACAAATTATTTTCGTTGATGTTTTTCTCCGGGCAGGTGAACAAAATCTACCTTATATTTGCTCGGATGAGTGTTTAGGCCTTGAGCATGTCACAATACAAAAGTCTTTCGCCTTCTTCAGAGTGTCACATGATGCTGTCTTGTGACCCGTCTTTATCAGCTGATGTTCCATGAGGGCGTGACTTACCTGTCACAAGAATGAAGGCAAGTCACGCCCCCCGCTGTCCGTTCACTCCGCCAAGATGCTGCTCCAGGTGGTAGAGAGGATGAAGGCTCCCTTGTCTCTGTTCATGGTTTTTATGCCTCGCTTGCAGATCTCAATGGCCTCTCTGATCCAGCGCTGTTGTTTGTTCTCTTCTGTGCGGATGACCCTGCCCTTCTCCCGGTCCATGATGTGGTTTTCCCTTTTGCAGTGGTCAGTGATTGCTGATTTGTAATGTTCATGCTGTGCTTGTTCTTTTACTGCTCTGATTTTTTAATTTTTTTGACAGGTAAGTCACACCCTCATGGAACATCAGCTCAAGACACCATCATGCGACACTCTGAAGAAGGCAAAAGACTCGCCGAAACATGTCAGGTAAAAAATTAACCTAAAACATAATTGTCTGCTTTTAATGAATCAGTCAAATATCAATAATAAGAAGACAAAATGAACCTAATACAAATAAATGAATGCTTAATAACTCCCCTGCACATGCTCCTAAAAATCCAAACCTTCACCTGTAAATAAAACGTCCCGACCTGAAGACATCTTAATGTTATTATTTTGTTATACACACAGTGCCGCCAAGTGGAATCAAAAATTTGTTTTTATTTTAATTTTCACGTACTGCACGGTGCCCTTTTGACGAATCCGACTGAAAATGAGTCAGAAAAGATTCAAGACAATGATCTTACTCTCTGCCGAATTTTGTGACGTTTTGGCAAAAGGCGTGGCTATTAAGGTGCTGAAAAGTCCGATTGTACTCTGTGGCAACAAAAGCTCCGGCAACATGACTCAGATGATCCTATCTTCTCGAAGTTGTACACATTTGAGGATACTTCAGCCCTGAAGACATCTACCAACTTATTTTCCATCGTAGTAGTAGCGCCACCAACTGGTAAAAGCTAATACAAGTTATTTTCTTGGATGTTTTTCTCCGTGCAACTCAACAAGGTCGCCCTCATATATGCTCGGATGACTGTTTCGGCCATGAGGATGTCACAATACGAAATTCGTCCTTTTTCATGAAAAGTTGTGGGAGTGGCATTGCACTGTTCGGCAATAAAACAAAGCTGATTATGAGGTTCTAAATATGAACGACAACTCGTAAAACTTTACACACACATCAGGCCGAGCAAATTTATCAATATTTTCTACGTTAGTTGTGCAGCTTTTTTTAAATGGCTCGCCATGGCCCTCGAGAAATGTTAAAAAAAGCAGCTCTGGTTGAGTGTTTCACCTCGCTTTTTGTAAATTTTATGGAGTACAGTGAACCCTCGGTTATCGCGGTTAACGGGGACCGAGACCACCCGCGAAAACTGAAAATCCGCGAAGTAGCGGCGCACCTTCAAAAATGCTTAAAAAAAATAAACAATATATATAATAAATATATATATATATATATATATATATATATATATATATATATATATATATATATATATATATATATATATATATACGGGGAGAGAGAGAGTGAAATTCATGTTATAACAAAAAAACCAAATTATTATTAAAACGTATTATTTTTTTATTCCCCAGCCATTCTTTTAGTATTTATTTAATTACTCCGACTTTTACCTGCTGGTACGCCGTCCGGTGTGCCCTGTGAAATGAAAGGTGGCATTCTTTATTTATTTATTCATTTATTCATTCATAACTGACAGCCTCGCGCTCCGCTCGTGCCCGGGCAGAAGAGGTGCTCCAATTTGGCTTAACTGTGACACACGCCCGTCCTCCTCCCCCGGAGCTTCCATTCGGTTAAACTTAGGGGCCGCTTGGCACCGCCCGTGCCCGGGGAAGGTGCTCCTCTTCGGCTTACTGTGACGCGAGCATGCCCTCCTCCTCCGGAGCTTCCATTCGGTTAAACTTAGGGGCCGCTTGGAACCGCCCGTGCCCGGGGAAGGTGCTCCTCTTCGGCTTACTGTGACGCGAGCATGCCCTCCTCCTCCGGAGCTTCCATTCGGTTAAACTTAGGGGCCGCTTGGCACCGCCCGTGCCCGGGGAAGGTGCTCCTCTACGGCTTAACTGCCACGCACGCTGGCCGGAGCTCTGGTACGGTCCGAACCGCGCGAAACGTCGCCACCGATCGTGTCCGGGGGAATGTGCTCTTCTTCGTCCACTCTCCTCTTCGCCCACGCTCTTCTTCGGCGCACGCCGGCCGTCTAACCGCTCCAGCGCCCCGTCGTGCCGCTCGGCGAAACTACAATGCCCCCGAATATTTTTTAGACCCGCGAAGCACTGAACCCGCGAAAGGTGAACCGCGAAGTAGCGAGGGTTCACTGTATGTATAAGACCAAGACCTACAAAAAAGTCTCTTGGAGCAATGAGCTAGGTTTTACAGGAAGTCGGCCATTTTGAATTTACTTAAAAGGGGGCGGGTCACCACAATGGACTTTGTGTAGAAATTATTATTGGGGCCCGAGCAGCGACCGCGGCGAGGTCCCTATTGTTTTTGTAGAAAATATTATTACTTTTATTATTATTATTATTATTATTATTAGGGCCTGAGCAGCGACCGCTGCGAAGTCCCTATTGTTTTTGTCGAAATTATTATTATTATTATTTTTCCGATTGTTCGATCGCATTTTTGACCCCTGAAACATGCACAAAAACTCACCAAACTTGGCAGTCTCATCGGGCATGGCGAAAAATTTGATATTTTAACGTCTAATATGAACAGGAAGTGAGTTATGAATTTTTGAAAGTCCGACTTTTGCCCTTTTTTGCATGTTTACAGGGGTCATTCTTTTGCACCCTGATCCTAAAGGCTTCATCTGATTGCCTTAAAATTCTGTCTGTAGCATCTGAAGACCTGGCACAAACACTGGGGCTAAAATTTTTTGTTTCCGAAATACTATATGACGGGGGCGGGGCATCAAAGTTTTCACTTAAGATTTCCTTCGCCGCAATGGACAAAATGCTTAATAACTCTCCTGCACATGCTGCTAAAAATCCAAAACTTCACATGTACATAAAGAGTCTGTACCTGAAGACATCTATATGTTTATATTCAGTTATACACCTTGCGCCAATCAATATCATTTTTTACATTTTGACGTACTGCACGGTGCCCTTTTAACGAATCTGATTGAAAATTGGCTAGAAAAGACTCAAGACATTGATCTTACTCTATCCCTATTTTTGTGACTTTCCTTCAAAGGGCGTGGCTATTACGGTGCCGCAGAGTCTGATTATTCTCCGTGGCAACAAAAGTTCCTGCAAAATGATTCAGATGATCCATCTTCTCGAAATTTTTCACATTTGAGGATATTCAGGCCCTGAAGACGGCTGCCAACTTATTTTTGATCGCAGTGGTAGCGCCACCAACTGGTTAAAACAAATACAAATCATTTTCATTGATTTTTTTCTCCGGGCAGGTTAACAAAATCTACCTTACATTTGCTCGGATGAGTGTTTAGGCCTTGAGGATGTCACAATACGAAAGTCTTTCGCCTTCTTCAGAGTGTCACATGATGGTGTCTTGTGGCCCGTCTTTATCAGCTGATGTTCCATGAGGGCGTGACTTGCCTGTCACAAGAATGAAGGCAAGTCACGCCCCCCGCTGTCCGTTCACTCCGCCAAAATGCTGCTCCAGGTGGTAGAGAGGATGAAGGCTCCCTTGTCTCTGTTCATGGTTTTTATGCCTCGCTTGCAGATCTCAATGGCCTCTCTGATCCAGCGCTGTTGTTTGTTCTCTTCGGTGCGGATGACCCTGCCCTTCTCCCGGTCCATGATGTGGTTTTCCCTTTTGCAGTGGTCAGTGATTGCTGATTTGTAATGTTCATGTTGTGCTTGTTCTTTTACTGCTCTGATTTTTCATTTTTTTGACAGGTAAGTCACACCCTCATGGAACATCAGCTGATAAAGACGGGTCTCAAGACACCATCATGCGACACTCTGAAGAAGGCGAAAGACTCGCCGAAACATGTCAGGTAAAAAATTAACCTAAAACATAATTGTCTGCTTTTAATGAATCAGTCAAATATCAATAATAAGAAGACAAAATGAACCTAATACAAATAAATGAATGCTTAATAACTCCCCTGCACATGCTCCTAAAAATCCAAACCTTCACCTGTAAATAAAACGTCCCGACCTGAAGACATCTTAATGTTATTATTTTGTTATACACACAGTGCCGCCAAGTGGAATCAAAAATTTGTTTTTATTTTAATTTTCACGTACTGCACGGTGCCCTTTCGACGAATCCGACTGAAAATTAGTCAGAAAAGACTCAAGACAATGATCTTACTCTCTGCCGAATTTTGTGACGTTTTGGCAAAAGGCGTGGCTATTACGGTGCTGAAAAGTCCGATTGTACTCTGTGGCAACAAAAGCTCCAGCAACATGACTCAGGTGATCCTATCTTCTCGAAGTTGCACACATTTGAGGATACTTAAGCCCTGAAGACATCTACCAACTTATTTTTCATCGTAGTAGTAGCGCCACCAACTGGTAAAAGCTAATACAAGTTATTTTCTTGGATGTTTTTCTCCGTGCAACTCAACAAGGTCGCCCTCATATATGCTCGGATGACTGTTTCGGCCATGAGGATGTCACAATACGAAATTCGTCCTTTTTCATGAAAAGTTGTGGGAGTGGCATTGCACTGTTCGGCAATAAAACAAAGCTGATTATGAGGTTCTAAATATGAACGACAACTCGTGAAACTTTACACACACATCAGGCCGAGCAAATTTATCAATATTTTATACGTTAGTTGTGCAGCTTTTTTTAAATGGCTCGCCATGGCCCTCGAGAAATGTTCAAAAAAGCAGCCCTGGTTGAGTGTTTCACCTCGCTTTTTGTAAATTTTATGGAGTACGGTGAACCCTCGGTTATCGCGGTTAATGGGGACCGAGACCACCCGCAAAAACTGAAAATCCGCGAAGTAGCAGCGCACCTTCAAAAATGCTTAAAAAAAATATACAATATATATAATAAATATAGAAATATATATATATATATATATATATATATATATATATATATATATATATATATATATATATATATATAGATATATATATATATAGATATATATATATATATATACGGGGAGAGAGAGAGTGAAATTCATGTTATAACAAAAAAACCAAATTATTATTAAAACGTATTATTTTTTTATTCCCCAGCCATTCTTTTTGTATTTATTTAATTACTCCGACTTTTACCTGCTGGTACGCCGTCCGGTGTGCCCTGTGAAATGAAAGGTGGCATTCTTTATTTATTTATTCATTTATTCATTCATAACTGACAGCCTCGCGCTCCGCTCGTGCCCGGGCAGAAGAGGTGCTCCAATTTGGCTTAACTGTGACGCGAGCATGCCCTCCTCCTCCGGAGCTTCCATTCGGTTAAACTTAGGGGCCGCTTGGAACCGCCCGTGCCCGGGGAAGGTGCTCCTCTTCGGCTTACTGTGACGCGAGCATGCCCTCCTCCTCCGGAGCTTCCATTCGGTTAAACTTAGGGGCCGCTTGGCACCGCCCGTGCCCGGGGAAGGTGCTCCTCTACGGCTTAACTGCCACGCACGCTGGCCGGAGCTCTGGTACGGTCCGAACCGCGCGAAACGTCGCCACCGATCGTGTCCGGGGGAACGTGCTCTTCTTCGTCCACTCTCCTCTTCGCCCACGCTCTTCTTCGGCGCACGCCGGCCGTCTAACCGCTCCAGCGCCCCGTCGTGCCGCTCGGCGAAACTACAATGCCCCCGAATATTTTTTATACCCGCGAAGCACTGAACCCGCGAAAGGTGAACCGCGAAGTAGCGAGGGTTCACTGTATGTATAAGACCAAGACCTACAAAAAAAGTCTCTTGGAGCAATGAGCTAGGTTTTACAGGAAGTCGGCCATTTTGAATTTACTTAAAAGGGGGCGGGTCACCACAATGGACTTTGTGTAGAAATTATTATTGGGGCCCGAGCCGCGACCGCGGCGAGGTCCCTATTGTTTTTGTAGAAAATATTATTACTTTTATTATTATTATTATTATTATTATTATTAGGGCCTGAGCAGCGACCGCTGCGAAGTCCCTATTGTTTTTGTAGAAATTATTATTATTATTATTTTTCCGATTGTTCGATCGCATTTTTGACCCCCGAAACATGCACAAAAACTCACCAAACTTGGCAGTCTCATCGGGCATGGCGAAAAATTTGATATTTTAACGTCTAATATGAACAGGAAGTGAGTTATGAATTTTTGAAAGTCCGACTTTTGCCCTTTTTTGCATGTTTACAGGGGTCATTCTTTTGCACCCTGATCCTAAAGGCTTCATCTGATTGCCTTAAAATTCTGTCTGTAGCATCTTAAGACCTGGGACAAACACTGGGGCTAAAATTTTTTGTTTCCGAAATACTATATGACGGGGGCGGGGCTTCAAAGTTTTCACTTAAGATTTCCTTCGCCGCAATGGACAAAATGCTTAATAACTCTCCTGCACATGCTGCTAAAAATCCAAAACTTCACATGTACATAAAGAGTCGGTACCTGAAGACATCTATATGTTTATATTCAGTTATACACCTTGCGCCAATCAATATCAATTTTTACATTTTGACGTACTGCACGGTGCCCTTTTAACGAATCTGATTGAAAATTGGCTAGAAAAGACTCAAGACATTGATCTTACTCTATCCCTATTTTTACGACTTTCCTTCAAAGGGCGTGGCTATTACGGTGCCGCAGAGTCTGATTATTCTCCGTGGCAACAAAAGTTCCTGCAAAATGATTCAGATGATCCATCTTCTGGAAATCTTTCACATTTGAGGATATTCAGGCCCTGAAGACGGCTGCCAACTTATTTTTGATCGCAGTGGTAGTGCCACCAACTGGTTAAAACAAATACAAATTATTTTCGTTGATGTTTTTCTCCGGGCAGGTGAACAAAATCTACCTTATATTTGCTCGGATGAGTGTTTAGGCCTTGAGCATGTCACAATACGAAAGTCTTTCGCCTTCTTCAGAGTGTCACATGATGCTGTCTTGTGACCCGTCTTTATCAGCTGATGTTCCATGAGGGCGTGACTTACCTGTCACAAGAATGAAGGCAAGTCACGCCCCCCGCTGTCCGTTCACTCCGCCAAGATGCTGGTCCAGGTGGTAGAGAGGATGAAGGCTCCCTTGTCTCTGTTCATGGTTTTTATGCCTCGCTTGCAGATCTCAATGGCCTCTCTGATCCAGCTCTGTTGTTTGTTCTCTTCTGTGCGGATGACCCTGCCCTTCTCCCGGTCCATGATGTGGTTTTCCCTTTTGCAGTGGTCAGTGATTGCTGATTTGTAATGTTCATGTTGTGCTTGTTCTTTTACTGCTCTGATTTTTTCATTTTTTTGACAGGTAAGTCACACCCTCATGGAACATCAGCTCAAGACACCATCATGCGACACTCTGAAGAAGGCGAAAGACTCGCCGAAACATGTCAGGTAAAAAATTAACCTAAAACATAATTGTCTGCTTTTAATGAATCAGTCAAATATCAATAATAAGAAGACAAAATGAACCTAATACAAATAAATGAATGCTTAATAACTCCCCTGCACATGCTCCTAAAAATCCAAACCTTCACCTGTAAATAAAACGTCCCGACCTGAAGACATCTTAATGTTATTATTTTGTTATACACACAGTGCCGCCAAGTGGAATAAAAAATTTGTTTTTATTTTAATTTTCACGTACTGCACGGTGCCCTTTTGACGAATCCGACTGAAAATGAGTCAGAAAAGATTCAAGACAATGATCTTACTCTCTGCCGAATTTTGTGACGTTTTGGCAAAAGGCGTGGCTATTAAGGTGCTGAAAAGTCCGATTGTACTCTGTGGCAACAAAAGCTCCGGCAACATGACTCAGATGATCCTATCTTCTCGAAGTTGTACACATTTGAGGATACTTCAGCCCTGAAGACATCTACCAACTTATTTTACATCGTAGTAGTAGCGCCACCAACTGGTAAAAGCTAATACAAGTTATTTTCTTGGATGTTTTTCTCCGTGCAACTCAACAAGGTCGCCCTCATATATGCTCGGATGACTGTTTCGGCCATGAGGATGTCCCAATACGAAATTCGTCCTTTTTCATGAAAAGTTGTGGGAGTGGCATTGCACTGTTCGGCAATAAAACAAAGCTGATTATGAGGTTCTAAATATGAACGACAACTTGTAAAACTTTACACACACATCAGGCCGAGCAAATTTATCAATATTTTATACGTTAGTTGTGCAGCTTTTTTTAAATGGCTCGCCATGGCCCTCGAGAAATGTTAAAAAAAGCAGCTCTGGTTGAGTGTTTCACCTCGCTTTTTGTAAATTTTATGGAGTACAGTGAACCCTCGGTTATCGCGGTTAACGGGGACCGAGACCACCCGCGAAAACTGAAAATCCGCGAAGTAGCGGCGCACCTTCAAAAATGCTTAAAAAAAATAAACAGGTCACTGCTCGGGCCCTAATAATAATAATAATAATAATTTCCACAAAAACAATGGTGACCTCGTAGCGGTCGCTGCTCGGGCCCTAATAATAATTTCTACAAAAACAATAGGGACCTCGCCGCGGTCGCTGCTCGGGCCCCAATAATAATTTCTACACAAAGTCCATTGTGGTGACCCGCCCCCTTTTAAGTAAATTCAAAATGGCCGACTTCCTGTAAAACCTAGCTCATTGCTCCAAGAGTCTTTTTTGTAGGTCTTGGTCTTATACATACAGTGAACCCTCGCTACTTGGCGGTTCACCTTTCGCGGGTTCAGTGCTTCGCGGGTCTAAAAAATATTCGGGGGCATTGTAGTTTCGCCGAGCGGCACGACGGGGCGCTGGAGCGGTTAGACGGCCGGCGTGCGCCAAAGAAGAGCGTGGGCGAAGAGGAGAGTGGACGAAGAAGAGCACGTTCCCCCGGACACGATCGGTGGCGACGTTTCGCGCGGTTCGGACAGTACCAGAGCTCCGGCCGGCGTGCGTGGCAGTTAAGCCGTAGAGGAGCACCTTCCCCGGGCACGGGCGGTGCCAAGCGGCCCCTAAGTTTAACCGAATGGAAGCTCCGGAGGAGGAGGGCATGCTCGCGTCACAGTAAGCCGAAGAGGAGCACCTTCCCCGGGCACGGGCGGTTCCAAGCGGCCCCTAAGTTTAACCGAATGGAAGCTCCGGGGGAGGAGGGCATGCTCGCGTCACAGTAAGCCGAAGAGGAGCACCTTCCCCGGCCACGGGCGGTTCCAAGCGGCCCCTAAGTTTAACCGAATGGAAGCTCCGGAGGAGGAGGGCATGCTCGCGTCACAGTAAGCCGAAGAGGAGCACCTTCCCCGGGCACGGGCGGTGCCAAGCGGCCCCTAAGTTTAACCGAATGGAAGCTCCGGGGGAGGAGGGTGGGCGTGTGTCACAGTTAAGCCGAATTGGAGCACCTCTTCCGCCCGGGCACGAGCGGAGCGCGAAGCTGTCAGTTATGAATGAATAAATGAATAAATAAATAAATAAAGAAAGAATGGCACCTTTCATTTCACAGGGCACACCAGACGGCGTACCAGCAGGTAAAAGTCTGAGTAATTAAATAAATACAAAAAGAATGGCTGGGGAATAAAAAAATAATACGTTTTAATAATAATTTGGTTTTTTTGTTATAACATCAATTTCACTCTCTCTCTCTCTCCCCGTATATATATATTTATTATATATATTGTATTTTTTTTTAAGCATTTTTGAAGGTGCGCCGCTACTTCGCGGATTTTCAGTTTTCGCGGGTGGTCTCGGTCCCCATTAACCGCGATAACCGAGGGTTCACTGTACTCCATAAAATTTACAAAAAGCGAGGTGAAACACTCAACCAGGGCTGCTTTTTTTAACATTTCTCGAGGGCCATGGCGAGCCATTTCAAAATAGCTGCACAACTAACGTATAAAATATTGATAAATTTGCTCTGCCTGATGTGTGTGTAAAGTTTCACGAGTTGTCGTTCATATTTAGAACCTCATAATCAGCGTTGTTTTATAGCCGAACAGTGCAATGCCACTCCCACAACTTTTCACGAAAAAGGATGAATTTCGTATTGTGACATCCTCATGGCCGAAACAGTCATCCGAGCATATATGAGGGCGACCTTGTTGAGTTGCACGGAGAAAAACATCCAAAAAAATAACTTGTATTAGCTTTTACCAGTTGGTGGCGCTACTACTACGATGAAAAATAAGTTGGTGGATGTCTTCAGGGCTGAAGTATCCTCAAATGTGTACAACTTCGAGAAGATAGTATCATCTGAGTAATGTTGCCGGAGCTTTTGTTGCCACAGAGTACAATCGGACTTTTCAGCACCGTAATAGCCACGCCTTTTGCCAAAACGTCACAAAATTCGGCAGAGAGTAAGTGAGTCTTTTCTGACTAATTTTCAGTCGGATTCGTCAAAAGGGCACCGTGCAGTACGTGAAAATTAAAATAAAAACAAATTTTTGATTCCACTTGGCGGCGCTGTGTGTATAACAAAATAATAACATTAAGATGTCTTCAGGTCGGGACGTTTTATTTACAGGTGAAGGTTTGGATTTTTAGGAGCATGTCCAGGGGAGTTATTAAGCATTCATTTATTTGTATTAGGTTCATTTTGTCTTCTTATTATTGATATTTGACTGATTCATTAAAAGCAGACAATTATGTTTTAGGTTAATTTTTTACCTGACATGTTTCGGCGAGTCTTTCGCCTTCTTCAGAGTGTCGCATGATGGTGTCTTGAGACCCGTCTTTATCAGCTGATGTTCCATGAGGGTGTGACTTACCTGTCAAAAAAATTAAAAAATCAGAGCAGTAAAAGAACAAGCACAACATGAACATTACAAATCAGCAATCACTGACCACTGCAAAAGGGAAAACCACATCATGGACTGGGAGAAGGGCAGGGTCATCCGCACCGGAGAGAACAAACTACAGCGCTGGATCAAAGAAGCAATTGAGATCTGCAAGCGAGGCATAAAAACCATGAACAGAGACAAGGGAGCCTTCATCCTCTCTACCACCTGGAGCAGCATCTTGGCGGAGTGAACGGACAGCGGGGGGCGTGACTTGCCTTCATTCTTGTGACAGGTAAGGCACGCCTTCATGGAACATCAGCTGATTAAGACTGGTCACAAGACACCATCACAGGGTTCGAAGTTAACTTTAAAAACTGCTTCCCCATAGGGCAAGTGCCACTAAAATTTGCCTTGCCCGAGTGGCCAAATTACTTGCCCAACTTGGGCAAGTGACAATTCTTTTTCTCTTGCCCTGAGTGACTTTTTGTATGACAAAGTGTATAATTACAAATTGCATGAATTTTTTGTTCGGACAGTTCCCGCCTAGAAAGAATTAAAAATACGTTACAATCATAAGTGTTGCTTATATAAAAATGTATCATGTATTAACACATTAATTAGGTGTCTGCTGACCCAGGATTATGTTATTGTTATGTTATGTTATATATCAAAGAGAATGTGGAATGACACTGAACGATGGAAGGTGGAAGGATGTGGAAAGATCGTGAATGACATTGAATGATTTGGAATGACACTGAAAGATTTTGAATAATACTGAATGACACTGAATGAAGTAAAACTCTCTGGGAACGGGCCAATTCAAGATAGCTGCCGCACTGTGGGGGAGGCTTTGGTACCAAATTTGGAAAGAGACCCAAACGGTTGGGTCCATTTTATATCAGTGTGGGGGTGAAACGTTGGTCTCTGCGGAGCTGTCTGAATATTGGAGAAGTGAGAAGACAAAGTAAAACAGAACAATTAAAATCACTCTTCAAATACATATTGTTTGGTAAGCAGAGCATGATTTACAGCTCACCATTTTATTGCATGCACCAAGCATGTTATACATTTTTCTGTCCACGGGATGGCGTAGTCAAGAAAAATGAAGCATCTCGAAGCCCATTCGTGTGTGAAGTATTTCCCTGCAGGGCTTGGCTGCTTTATGGGGCTTCATTTTGCCATCACTAGTTTTAGATAGTTTTAATTTTTGAAACAGCATTTTCATTTTACAGTGAACCCTCGCTACTTCGCGGTTCACCTTTCGCGGGTTCAGTGCTTCGCGGGTCTAAAAAATATTCGGGGGCATTGTAGTTTCGCCGAGCGGCACGACGGGGCGCTGGAGCTGTTAGACGGCCGGCATGCGCCGAAGAAGAGCGTGGGCGAAGAGGAGAGTGGACGAAGAAGAGCACGTTCCCCCGGGCACGATTTGGGGCGACGTTTCGCGCGGTTCGGACCGTACCAGAGCTCCGGCCAGCGTGCGTGGCAGTTAAGCCGAAGAGGAACAACTTCCGCCCGGGCACTAGCGGGGCGACATTTCGCTCTGTTCGGGAGCGTACGAGAGCTCCGGAGGAGGCCGGCCGGCGTGCGTGGCAGTTAAGCCGAAGAGGAGCACCTTCCCCGGGCACGGGCGGTGTCAAGCGGCCCCTAAGTTTAACCGAATGGAAGCTCCGGAGGAGGAGGGCATGCTCGCGTCACAGTTAAGCCGAAGAGAAGCACCTTCCCCGGGCACGGGCGGGGCGAAATGAAACCGAGTTCAACCGAACGGAGACACGCTTCGGGGGAGCAGGTGCATGACAATTAAGCCGAAGAGGAGCACCTCTTCCGCCCGAGCACGAGCGGAGCGCGAGGCTGTCAGTTATGAATGAATAAATGAATAAAAAAAATAAATGAAGAATGCCACCTTTCATTTCACAGGGCACACCGGACGGCGTACCAGCAGGTAAAGGTCGAAGTAATTAAAAAAATACAAAAAGAAGTAATTGAATGAATACAAAAATAATGGCTGGGGAATAAAAAAATAATAAGTTTTAATAATAATTTTTTTTTTTTGTTATAGCATGAATTTCACTCTCTCTCTCTCTCTACCCGTGTATATATATATATATATATACATATATATATATATATATATATACATATTTATTATTATTTTTTTTTAAGCATTTTTGAAGGTGCACCACTACTTCGCACTTTTTTTTTTTAAGCATTTTTGAAGGTGCGCCGCTACTTCGCGGATTTTCAGTTTTCGCGGGTGGTCTCGGTCCCCATTAACCGCGATAACCGAGGGTTCACTGTATTTTTTTCATTATCGAATTTTATTTTTTTCTATTCAAGTTTTGAGTTCATTTTCGTTTACTAAAATAACCTTGGGCTGCAACTACTATCACAGCAACGGCTCATTATATTTTGGCTGCTAAATATGCCAATTTGTCAGAGAGAAGACCGTGACAAAGAATGGCCCAATCGCAATAAACACTCTACACCATACGTTCCTCGTTGACGTGTACATGGGGTGTTGCAGAGCACAGGTTCCAAGCGTACCGATATTGCAAAATTGGGACAATGCGTGTGACGACACCAACTTCCGCCTCCTATGTCATCGAGCTTGGCGGCACGTTATCATTATGTATTTATTTGTAACAATTTTGACGTTGAGAGTGATATTAAAACTTAAGTAATGTGGTAGTTAAGAAAAAACCCTGGCTTGGGACCCACCGGAACAAGCTATAGCTTCATTTGTACTATTTGAGGCGCTCTCACAATCTGCGGCGCATGCACACAAGGTCGCTAAGTACGCTAGCTGCACTCGGACAAAACACGTAGGTGACTTTAAAAGAGTGACCGAAATTGCACACATGCAACTGTTTATCATAATGTCATAATTTGATATGTACATTTGAAGAGAATTTTTTTCAGCATGGGCACAAGAATTCCACCGAACATTGCCAGTTCAATGGGATTTTGGTTAAGTCCGCAAATAATTGTGGACAATATACTTTGGCTGCGCGCTCGAATAATTTTACTCGTATATACTTCAATGAGGGTGTAGTGTGGGTATCGGGATCTTTAACACGCCCTAACACGAAGCTGACTCTCCAACCGCCACAGCCTTTTAATGACGAAATTATAAAATAAACAAAAACACTGTTCAACAACATAAAATAAAATAAAAAATCACATCATACTTACATTTATAAACTTTAATCCTCAAGAACATTATTCTCAGGTTGACCGAAAGACGAGGACACGGGAGCGCCTCTGGCATGTTCTTCTTCCTTGTGTAGGCGAATGACGTTTTAAGGTGCTTGTCCGCCACCTGCTGTGCTGAACTATGTATTAAATAAGAAAAGCAAATTGTTGAATGTTTTTTCCCCAATGAAGACTGAATTGTAAAATACCCGGAAATGGCTTTTCTGTTTTATTGTGCATTTAAAAAAAATTCAGATTGTCCTTTTTTGTTGAGATAATTGTTGAATATTGAAATTGCACATGTAACTGGTAATTTAGTTTTAGATATTATTTGAACCAGTGGAGGGCCATGCATTTCACACCTGGGCCTTCAATGAAGTCCTACTTAGTCCTACTTGAATAAATCCCCCTCATAATACCATAATTTATGACACCACGGGTGGACAAACAATATACAGAAAAGCACTTAGACAGCACTGACCGAGTGTTGGACGATATAGCTTCTCTTGAAAGGTCCGTGTTGAAAATGGCCTCGCAAGTGAATCTTCAATTTCTAAAGATAAAGATGTCTTTTAATTGTCCCATAACGGGGACATTTGCAGTGTTACAGCAGCAAAGATATACATCACACAGTGGCACCGACGTAATGTAGCCGTTAATGTATAACATTGGCAGCAGGCATTCATAAAAAGCATGCAAATATACACAGTATATACGTATATACACAGATCCCCATGTATATACACACTTACAGCCCACAACATATACAAGTGTAAGGAAACACTCCTAATGCCTGTCTATGGTTCAGAGGGGAAATAAATAAAAATGCTGCAATGATAAAAAAAAATACTGAATGATTGAAAATACTGCAATGATAAAAATACTGCAAGAATAAAAGTACTGTACCCAGCCAACATGTCCAACTGGGCCCCAAATGGGGTAAATGCGGGATTCCTGGGTACCAAGTGGGAATGGGCTAGAAGTGGGCAATGGTACAGGGTTCCATGTGGGCGCCATCTGGGATTGGTGGGCATGGGCTTAAACTGGGCAAATGTTGTGGGTGCAATACGGGTTGTGTATGGGCTAAGTGGGCATGGGTTAGAACTGGTAAAGATAAAGATAAAGATGGCCTTTATTAGTCCCACAATGGGGAAATTTGAGGTGTTACAGCAGCAAAGATATAGCTCACACAGAGTCGGCGGCGTAATGTAGCCGTTAATGTATAACATTAGCAGCAGACATTCATAAAAAGCATGCAAATATACACAGTATAAACGTATCTAAGTGTAAGGAAACACTCCTAATGTCTGTCCATTATACAGAGGGGAAAATGCTGTAATGATAAAAACTACTGAATCTACTACTGAAACCATTTATAGGTCCTATTTGGGTTATGTGTGGGCTAAGTGGGCATGGGTTAGAACTGGTCAACCATGTGAGGGTCTCATATGGGCTGTATATGGGCCAAGTGGGCATGGGTTAGAGCTGGTCAACCATGTCTGGGTCCTATTTGGGTTATGTGTGGGCTAAGTGGGCATGGGTGAGAAGTGGTCACCATTTATCGGTCCTGTTTGGGTTATGTGTGGGATAAGTGGGCATAGGTTAGAGCTGGTCAACCATGTCTGGGTCCTGTATGGGTTATAGATGAGCTAAGCGGGCATGGGTTTGAAAATTTGTTCTGGAGCCTTTTTGATATTTAATGCATGCTATGCTAATAGTAACCACCCGAAGACTATTCTCAGTAGAACTATTCAATGGATGCCAAAACGATAGAGACATGGCCATGGAGCCTATGCTGCGAGATTGTGAAAGGACTAAAATAAGTGTAGGATTTTTGAGGACCAGAAGTCAGCTTTTATTAGGTTTGACATTGATTTAACTTATGGAACAATGCAAATTATGGTCGGGTTGTTGTTGGACTTTTTCCGCTTTTGACTAAGGGACGGGTGTTTTTATTTTCTGGGACTCTTTAGAACAAGCGGCACGGTGGCGGACTGGTTAGCAAGTCCGCATCACAGTACAGAAGTGCAAGGTTCTCCCTGTGCCTGCTAGGGTTTTCGCCGGTTTCCTCCCACTTTCCAAAAACATCCATGATAGGTTGATTGGTCACTGGTCCAAGGTCTGAGTGTGAGAGCGGATGGTTGCTTGTCTCTGTGTGCCCTGCGATTGACTGGCAACCAGTTCAGGGTGTACCCTGTCGACTGCCCGAAGACAGCTGGGATAGGCTCCAGCACTCCCGGGGACCCTTGTGAGGACAAGAAGCAGTACAGAGGATTGATTGATTTATTAAAATTAAAATTAAATTCATGTATTTATCTATGCTAAATTTAACAAGGCTGGACGTTATATTTTGTGAATTTACATGTACCCCCAACTGTGACTTAATAACCCTTAAGGGACAAGATAACATTTTATAATATACCAGACAGCTAAGATTGTCATCTATGAACTATTTGACAAGGCAGGTCCAGCATTGTCAGCCACATCCAACAGTCAACACAGTTACTTTTTTTTAAATAAACAAAATCAACATTATTAATTAGTTATTTTATTAATTCTGTATGCTGTGAAAGATCTTTATTCAAAGTATATTTGAAGTTATTTCTACCTTATTGCTTGATTTTTGTAGATTCAAGTTGGAGTTGTCAAAATTACAGATTCTTTTGAAGGCAGCATATTCAAACTGTGAGAAAAGGAGCGAATGCAAGCTACGCGGTCTTTGAGGTGCGGCAGAAGAGCTGAAAGCACGGTGAGTCCCGAACGATAATTGAATTAATTAATTAATCTTGGGTAAATGTCTGGCTCTCATTTTTTAGACTTACTTTACAATGTGTTTTGTAATTTTTCAAGGTTGCCTGTGTTGGAAAACTGCTTGGTGCGTTAGCTAAAACACAGTATGCTAAAATGATAAGTGACGAGAACACAGAGGGTATATCAACAACGTACGTACTCGAATTATTTTGGGGAAAACTTAAGTACATTATAATCACCCTTTTAATAATACTGATAAGCGTTGTGTGTTTTATTTATTTTTATGAGGACCTTTACAACGAGCTACATATTGTTCGCATTGGGCCTACGACGCTAAACACAGTGTCCCTCGATCTCTCTCCAAAATTCTCCAAAAGACTTAAGCTTTCACTCAAATTAATACAATCTACTCCACTAGCTCATTTAAGGCTTTTTTGTGATGTGTTTGATTTGGGTAAGTAAAGCAAAACATATTAACTGTTGAATGTTGCCTGTTATTTAAATAATAGAAATTCAAGATGAAAGTTGAACAGATATTGAAATGCTAGATTGGCTCATTCAGAATCATGCCACAATGTGCTTTGTATGTTTTGTGTGTGGGTTTATCAAGCTCTAATTCAATGCAGTGTCCAAAACGAGCGCGCATAATTGTTGGATGAATGTTGGTTAATAGAGTCAGATAATAGTTAAAATTCCAACAGTTGAACAGATGTTGAAATGCTAGATTGGCTCATTCAGAATCATGCCACAATGTGCTTTGTATGTTTTGTGTGTCGGCTTATCAAGCTCTAATTCAATGCAGTGTTGAGCTGCATTTGAGAGGAACTACGTAAGTAACTAATGTGGAAAAATTGTGACTTCTTTGTGTACTTTTATTTTGAATATTCAAATTTTGTGGGTAAAGGTTAGAGAAAATAAGTTAAAAATGAGAGCTGTACAGGTATTTAAGTTTTTGGTTTGTAAAATACCCGAATGTGGGTTTCAGCAGGTGAGGCAATGATTGGACAGAGCAAAAGCTATGCTCCAAAATAGAAGTGATTACACCTTCACTAGACTAACCTGCAGCTAATTACATAATTATAAAATTAACACTTTAACCTGGCTTCCCCATCACAGATGTATTCTTTTAAATGCAAAGCTTTTTGTTCTAGCTTTTGTTGTTAAATGACATTCATGCCCAAGTGTCTATGCATCCATTGCAGGGATGTTTTCTCAAGTGACGAGTCTGAAGCCTGTGATGACGAAGTACCATCTACACCTCCCCATGGATTGTCACAGAGAAAAAGCTTCCTAACCAAGAGAGGCGCTGCAGAAGGTCCTTGAGTACGTCCAACGTGTTGAGTCTGTGAGTCTACTGCAGGATCTAATGCAGGTATGAAAATGATGAAATTTTAATGTATTATCTTCAAAATTATAAATAATTATTTAATTTCTTGAAATATAAAATTAGGTACCCTAAACCCAAGTAGGAACCCCAGTCCCAGTACATTCCTGATTCTGGAGCTACAGAGATCAAACCATCCTACTGTATCACTAAATAGCCCCACCTCTAAAACCCTGATTCGGAAGGCCGAGTTGAAAGACTTCAGAGTTCAAGATGGTCAACTGCAACTATGATAAGCCGAATGTGTTCACCCCAAGTCGGAAACTGAGAAAAAGACTCAATTTTCACATGATTTCAGTCCCTTCTATATTTAAAAGAATGTATTGGGGCTCTAAAAATGTGAAATATTTTTACAAGTATTTCTTTTACTACTCATAGGCAGTTTCATAATAATAGTACAATTTGGCATCGTGTATTGTTTTTTGGTTCCATTCAAAATGCACAAGACGTATAGACATATTTTGTTTGTGGATCGCTGCAGCATCACACGAGCGCACAGAGACAAACGTGGCAGCAACTTAAAACAATTAAAATATCGAATCGAAATCGGGAACTGAAAATCAAAAATCGAATCGGGGCTTGAGTGAATCGTTACCTCCCTAATCATAATCATTTTGGTAGAATGTTGGGCTCTTGCCCTTTGAGTGTATATGGCGTTACCGAAGCTGTTCACTTAATCGACAATTCCTTTCCTGTGACGTTTATCATACCCAGTTTAACTGCCAAAATATTTTTAAGTGTGTGATGATTATCTGGATCGAGTGACACCCATGTTATAATGGTTGCAGGTATTGGTGGATTGGACGATAGTGTCAGAACAATGATGGCGTTCATCATGACAAATCCTCTGTCTCTGAAGTACAATCTCTTTGGACATCGTAGCAAGAACAAGCGCCGAGACCTGCCTTTTTCTGATGTTCTATACGGTAATATATTTTTTTTTTAATTTTTTTTTTAAGGGATTGTGGTGTGAAGACATTTCAGCATGTCCCATAAGGTTTCACAATCATTAAATAGCTTTACTAAGTTGGCTTCTTGTCTTTTTTGTTTTAGGAGCACTGAAAAGGAATGGAGCCACAAAGGACATCAACGAGAAGGACACAGGCAACCCTGTCCAAGTGGTTCATGGGAGCTTGTGATCAAGGTGGGAATAGGGCAGTTCGAGCTCGGAGATCTCAAGGCAACTGTCAGGTTTAAAACGTCCTGACGCCATTTTTAGACTGAAGGTGGCATAAATCCAGACCAAACCAGTTAGAGTTTTGTTTTTGACCATTCGCGAATGGGAGAGGAAGTCAGGAGGTGAAGCAGGCGTCTTGCCAGTTCAATCTCGCGCACTCTCTCTCACTCTCTACCACCCGTTCGGTCTTTTATCAGCAACCTAAGCAGACAATGGAGGTCTGTCTGAAATTCTAGCAGGCAGGCAGGAAGCAATCAACCACAGTAGTCAGTCAGGAATTCGAAACTAAAGTGTGTGCGTGTGTTCCAGTTGTGCGCGTGTGTGCTAAAGCAATAATGTGAGTGTCTGTGTGTGTGCGCAATTATAACTGATACAAATAGTGTATAAAAACATGATTAGAAATACACAAACTATTTACATATCCTCATCCCATCTCACATTTCCCCGTTTGTGGGTTTAAATCATGTCCTTACGGCTTTAAGACAGATCATCATAATGAAATCATACAACAGTGTGGTCATCCGTGGAGGGGCGAAAACCCTCAGTAGGGACAAAATTCCCCTCCTCCCTTCCGGCGTGGAACGAGATTCTCATGGTATGTTGGTCACTTGGGAATAAAACATAAAAAAACTTCAATATACCTAGTGAAAAATAACAAAACTGTCTCCACGCAGAGTTTGTCTCCACGCAGAGCTTGTCTCTGCGGCGACTTGATGGAGGCCCTTGCCTCGTTGTAGGAGGGGACAGCCGTCTTTACCTCCCGGATCTTCGTGTGTGGTGTATGTGTGTGCATGTGTGGGGGCAGGGGCAAAAGGGTCCATGTGTTATTTAGGTTTCAGTGTCCAGTTCGAGTTTGTCATTGTCCAGTTCGAATTCGTCATTCTCAACATCAATCAGGTTGTAATGGTACATTTGGGCAACAAACATGCAGTTAATAATCATCTTTGTCATAAGAATAATGCAACATGAACAGACTACACATAACAAAAATGAAAACCATAATTATCCCGATATATTGTCTTTCAAATTCTTCGTAGTGGTCATAACATCAATAATTGTTTCATTTTATTAAAAATGTAAATGCAGTAATGTTCTCCAATCAAGGCTAAAATTCTTTATGTACGTCATTAATTTCCAAACAATATCTAATCTTTTTGTTCTGTGGCTTCAACATTCGTATCTGTGGCTGGTTGTGCGGTTCCGATGTGCGTGTGGTCCGATATTGTGACTCAGGTGGGCTCCTGTTCGAGGGATTCGCGTTGCTCGGCCTTTAGCTGGAAACCGGAGAAGCTTGTACTGCAACTGGTGGATCCAGCTGCCACGCCCCGCGACCTTTGCTGCCGTCGGGGTCACTGCAATCATCTGGCGAGGGCCATCTCAGCATTCACTTGTCCCAACGAAGTCGTTTCAGCACCTTGAAGAAGAGTTGGTCTCCCACACGGACGTGATTTCTCTGTGGATCAGAACACACTGACCAGTAATTGCGTCTTTTTTTTTTTTTTTCTTTTTGGTCAAAACATGTTTCCCATGTGGACTGGGACTGATGTGCCAGTCGCTGGTGGTTCTGATGAACCTGAGAGTCGATAGGGGATAGTGTCCTAACTTCGGCTGGCACTATCCTCATTGTTGTGATTGAAACACAGTCTGGTCATTGTCTCCTTTTTTTCCCTCATTGTCTTGATAAGTCTGCCCTTAACAGTCCCATTTGTGCGTTCCACAAGTCCTGCAGACTGTATGCACAATGACGCTTTGAGTCAATTTTGCAACAACTGTCCCACTTGTTACAACATCATTCACAAAATGCATAATTTTCACTTCAAATCACTTCTTGAAATTCCAAATGTCAGGATAATTTGTGTTAGGTTGAAGATGTATTTTATCCCATATTTTACTCTATTAGTATTGCAAAAGAATTGTTCCACAGCGTGACCCATGTTTGACCATATGGATGAGAAGACTTCACAGAGAAGCGGATGCCTGAAGACTGGATCAACGTCTGCAACATCAAAGGAGGTGTGCTGAGACACACCTCTGAAACAAAAGGACTGAGACTTTAGTACCAGAGCACTAAAAGGGCATATCTGCCTTTTCAATCAGTGGATGACTGCCATTGATGTCTGTCTTTCCTCTTGTGTCTGAGATGTTTACATGTTCCTGCTGGTGCTCCCCCCTTCATCCCTTAGTGCAAATACATTGTATTGTTAGGGACTTCCCTAATAAAATAGAGGGCTCGGCGGAGTGTGCTCCAGAACGAATTTGGAGATGTAACTGAGCACACCTCCGTTCGTTCTCCTCGCGAGTAAAAGATCAACTCTTGTCTTCCTTCCATTCATTTAGCCTATGTTCAGTGAATGCTTAGGTGATTGAACCTGACAATTTGATTACACAACACTTTTTCCAATTGTTTTAGCATCAACATATGTTGTCGGAAACAACTTAATCCATTTTGAAAACATATGAATTACAACCAAACAATATTGCATCTCAAACAAATAACACTGTCTAAAAAAAAGTTTTTTGTTGAAAAGTCTGTATGTGGGAACAATTTCATATCATACTACCCCTCTCTTGACACATAGTTATGCTCGTGTGTCACTCTTATTACTTTTCCAATCAATGAATTAGGCAGCCAGGATTTGCCATCTGCCAATTTGCTGATCCTGTCCTCAGCAATGTTTGCACCTTTGTTCTCCCAATGTGTGCGTTCAATTACTGGTACCTTTTTCCCTGGCGTGGGATCAAATTGTCAAGTTGATTTTCTGCGTGTGTGTGCGTGTGGGGGTGTGTTCATTTTCCCTTTTAGCTGCGCTGTGTCGATATAAAGGCGAGGCAGTTTCCAATTGTAATTGTGTCATTTTCTGTTAAGTGAATTTTGCGTTCACAAATAACTATTTTAGACGTGCTTTATGCACAACTTTTCTTTTCCTGTTGTGGTTTTTAAAGCCCAATGTCGACAGAACGCATGAACATTTATCTTGACTGTCAGTCCACATTGTAACCATACAACTCATACAAGATGGGAAACCCCAAATTTTAATTAGCTCACACCCGCCTACGCTCTTCCTGCTTATCCTAACAATCTCTTATCCGTTGGTATCACAATGTTAGTACTCCCATCGCATAAAAGTCAGTTTGATTTCAGGCTGCGACCTTGGTTCTCAAACACTTTTACTTCTTATCAGTCTGGAATGCGCACCTGGTCTGTGTTACAAGTCTGAGTTCCTCCAGTCGGGAGGAAGGTCAAGTCGCGGTTTGGTGATAATTTGGACGGCTCCACAGTCGTGTGGCGCCTCCTAGATGATGCGGGGAAAAAATGACGCTGGGCTGAAATGCACCGCAACTTATCAGTATAATGTGTCCCTGTGACAATTAGGCCGGCGTGCAATGTGAATGTGGTGGGAAAAGAATGTAATTTTTTGATTCCTTAAAGCAGCAGTGAAAGCTCTTAATCACACTCTAAGTGGTTCTCTGCCACGAAATCCAAATTGTTGTGACTAAATATGCAAATGAATTCATTTTGCCCTGGTTCCTGCAGTAACTCAGGCTAATGAAGTCATTTTTTGCAGTCACTGTTTTGCTCAAATGGCTTATAATAATTTGGTAGTGCGTTAAGATGCTTTGTCGATACAATCTTGTAGTGTATCTTCACAAGTTCCAACATACACAACCCATTCCATGGCCATGACGATACTGTTTTAAAGATTACCAAGGCTTGTTGGACCTTTCTCTGCCACATAAATTACAGCCCTGAGAGGCACTGGGCCTCAACTTTATCTATGAAGGGTCAGGGATTTAATGGGGGTCACCGAGGCGTCCCAAGGAAAGTTTTTACAGAAAAGTGGTCTGGCTATATCTTTTCTCTTTCTTATCACTTACCCCTTTAAAGTTTTGACGTTTGTTTGAATTCGCCCGTGCTTATTAATTCTATTGAAGTCCAATTTTGCCAGTGTATCACGGCCTAATGAGTAAAACGCATGTTGATGTAGAACTCCTTCTACACACACTTTTATGTTTGACTTTTTACGTCACGTGATCCTCCATTGCTACCACAACTCGTCCTGAAAAGTTAATGTTTTGTAACAAGACTTACTGCTTCCTCCTTTCTTTCTTTTCTTTTTCCTTCCTTCTGCCCAACACGTTCATGCTTTCTGTGCATAATTTAGAATTTTCTTTTCCATTTTACAAGTTGGCCAATTTAAATTAGGTTGTTTTATTTGAAAAGCCTGTAATTCTCTTTTTTTTCCCCTTTTCACCTAATCACAAATTTCTTATCACAAAAATGAACATGTTAATTCTATTTTATTTCCTATTTTTCCAATCTTGTGACTCATTTCACTTCAACCAGTTCTACCTTAAAGTGGACAAGTACACATCAATGTTTTTTGTAGTTTCTATTTTCTTCTCTGCTTTAATGAAAATTATAGCCCTTCTAGCCAAATTTTTCCTGTGTCATTTCTATCTCTGCATTTCATTCCATTTCTGGCCTACCTTAATACTAAAACAAAAATGCTCTTTCAAAAATTAAAACTATCTAAAACTAGTGATGGCAAAATGAAGCCCCATAAAGCAGCCAAGCCCTGCAGGGAAATACTTCACACACGAATGGGCTTCGAGATGCTTCATTTTTCTTGACTACGCCATCCCATGGACAGAAAAATGTATAACATGCTTGGTGCATGCAATAAAATGGTGAGCTGTAAATCATGCTCTGCCCACCAAACAATATGTATTTGAAGAGTGATTTTAATTGTTCTGTTTTACTTTGTCTTCTAACTTCTCCAATATTCAGACAGCTCCGCCGAGACCAACGTTTAACCCCCACACTGATATAAAATGGACCCAACCGTTTGGGTCTCTTTCCAAATTTGGTACCAAAGCCTCCCCCACAGTGCGGCAGCTATCTTGAATTGGCCCGTTCCCAGAAAGTTTTACTTCATTCAGTGTCATTCAGTATTATTCAAAATCTTTCAGTGTCATTCCAAATCATTCAATGTCATTCACAATCTTTCCACATCCTTCCACCTTCCATCGTTCAGTGTCATTCCACATTCTCTTTCATATATAACATAACATAACAATAACATAATCCTGGGTCAGCAGACACCTAATTAATGTGTTAATACATGATACATTTTTCTATAAGCAACCCTTATGATTGTAACGTATTTTTAATTCTTTCTAGGCGGGAACTGTCCGAACAAAAAATTCATGCAATTTGTAATTAGACACTTTGTCATACAAAAAGTCACTCAGGGCAAGAGAAAAAAAATTGTCACTTGCCCAAGTTGGGCAAGTAATTTGGCCACTCGGGCAAGGCAAATTTTAGTGGCACTTGCCCTATGGGCAAGCAGTTTTTAAAGTTAACTTCGAACCCTGTGATGGTGTCTTGTGACCTGTCTTTATCAGCTGATGTTCCATGAAGGCGTGCCTTACCTGTCACAAGAATGAAGGCAAGTCACGCCCCCCGCTGTCCATTCACTCCGCCAAGACGCTGCTCCAGGTGGTAGAGAGGATGAAGGCTCCCTTGTCTCTGTTCATGGTTTTTATGCCTCGCTTGCAGATCTCAATGGCCTCTCTGATCCAGCGCTGTAGTTTGTTCTCTTCTGTGCGGATGACCCTGCCCTTCTCCCGGTCCATGATGTGGTTTTCCCTTTTGCAGTGGTCAGTGATTGCTGATTTGTAATGTTCATGTTGTGCTTGTTCTTTTACTGCTCTGATTTTTTAATTTTTTTGACAGGTAAGTCACACCCTCATGGAACATCAGCTGATAAAGACTGGTCTCAAGACACCATCATGCGACACTCTGAAGAAGGCGAAAGACTCGCTGAAACATGTCAGGTAAAAAATTAACCTAAAACATAAATGTCTGCTTTTAATGAATCAGTCAAATATCAATAATAAGAAGACAAAATGAACCTAATACAAATAAATGAATGCTTAATAACTCCCCTGCACATGCTCCTAAAAATCCAAACCTTCACCTGTAAATAAAACGTCCCGACCTGAAGACATCTTAATGTTCTTATTTTGTTTTACACACAGCGCCGCCAAGTGGAATCAAAAATTTGTTTTTATTTAAATTTTCACGTACTGCACGGTGCCCTTCTGACGAATCCGACTGAAAATTAGTCAGAAAAGACTCAAGACAATGATCTTACTCTCTGCCGAATTTTGTGACGTTTTGGCAAAAGGCGTGGCTATTACGGTGCTGAAAAGTCCGATTGTACTTTGTGACAACAAAAGCTCCGGCAACATGACTCAGATGATCCTATCTTCTCGAAGTTGTACACATTTGAGGATACTTCAGCCCTGAAGACTTCTACCAACTTATTTTTCATCGTAGTAGTAGCGCCACCAACTGGTAAAAGCTAATACAAGTTATTTTCTTGGATGTTTTTCTCCGTGCAACTCAACAAGGTCGCCCTCATATATGCTCGGATTACTGTTTCGGCCATGAGGATGTCACAATACGAAATTCGTCCTTTTTCGTGAAAGGTTGTGGGAGTGGCATTGCACTGTTCGGCAATAAAACAACGCTGATTATGAGGTTGTAAATATGAACGACAACTCGTGAAACTTTACACACACATCAGGCCGAGCAAATTTATCAATATTTTATACGTTAGTTGTGCAGCTTTTTTGAAATGGCTCGCCATGGCCCTCGAGAAATGTTCAAAAAAGCAACCCTGGTTGAGTGTTTCACCTCGCCTTTTGTAAATTTTATGGAGTACAGTGAACCCTCGGTTATCGCGGTTAATGGGGACCGAGACCACCCGCGAAAACTGAAAATCCGCGAAGTAGCGGCACACCTTCAAAAATGCTTAAAAAAAATACAATATATATAATAAATATATAAATATATATATATATATATATATATATATATATATATATATATACGGGGAGAGAGAGAGTGAAATTCATGTTATAACAAAAAAAACAAATTATTATTAAAACATATTATTTTTTAATTCCCCAGCCATTCTTTTTGTATTTATTTAATTACTCCGACTTTTACCTGCTGGTACGCCGTCCGGTGTACCCTGTGAAATGAAAGGTGGCATTCTTTATTTATTTATTCATTTATTCATTCATAACTGACAGCCTCGCGCTCCGCTCGTGCCCGGGCGGAAGAGGTGCTCCAATTCGGCTTAACTGTGACACACGCCCGCCCTCCTCCCCCGGAACTTCCATTCGGTTAAACTTAGGGGCCGCTTGGCACCGCCCTTGCCCGGGGAAGGTGCTCCTCTTCGGCTTACTGTGACGCGAGCATGCCCTCCTCCTCCGGAGCTTCCATTCAGTTAAACTTAGGGGCCGCTTGAAACCGCCCGTGCCCGGGGAAGGTGCTCCTCTTCGGCTTACTGTGACGCGAGCATCCCCTCCTCCTCCGGAGCTTCCATTCGGTTAAACTTAGGGGCCGCTTGGAACCGCCCGTGCCCGTGGAAGGTGCTCCTCTTCGGCTTACTGTGACGCGAGCATGCCCTCCTCCTCCGGAGCTTCCATTCGGTTAAACTTAGGGGCCGCTTGGCACCGCCCGTGCCCGGGGAAGGTGTTCCTCTACGGCTTAACTGCCACGCACGCCGGCCGGAGCTCTGGTACGGTCCAAACCGCGCGAAACGTCGCCACCGATCGTGTCCGGGGGAACGTGCTCTTCTTCGTCCACTCTCCTCTTCGCCCACGCTCTTCTTCGGCGCACGCCGGCCGTCTAACCGCTCCAGCGCCCCGTCGTGCCGCTCGGCGAAACTACAATGCCCCCGAATATTTTTTAGACCCGCGAAGCACTGAACCCGCGAAAGGTGAACCGCGAAGTAGCGAGGGTTCACTGTATGTATAAGACCAAGACCTACAAAAAAGTCTCTTGGAGCAATGAGCTAGGTTTTACAGGAAGTCGGCCATTTTTAATTTCCTTAAAAGGGGGCGGGTCACCACAATGGACTTTGTGTAGAAATTATTATTGGGGCCCGAGCAGCGACGGCGGCGAGGTCCCTATTGTTTTTGTAGAAATTATTATTAGGGCCCGAGCAGCGACCGCTACGAGGTCCCCATTGTTTTTGTGGAAATTATTATTATTTTTATTATTATTATTAGGGCCCGAGCAGTGACCGCTGCGAGGTCCCTATTGTTTTTCTAGAAATTGTTATTAGGGCCCGAGCTGCGACGGCTGCGAGGTCCCTATTGTTTTTGTAGAAAATATTATTACTTTTATTATTAATAATATTATTATTATTATTATTAGGGCCTGAGCAGCGACCGCTGCGAAGTCCCTATTGTTTTTGTAGAAATTATTATTATTATTATTTTTCCGATTGTTCGATCGCATTTTTGACCCCCGAAACATGCACAAAAACTCACCAAACTTGGCAGTCTCATCGGGCATGGCGAAAAATTTGATATTTTAACGTCTAATATGAACAGGAAGTGAGTTATGAATTTTTGAAAGTCCGACTTTTGCCCTTTTTTGCATGTTTACAGGGGTCATTCTTTTGCACCCTGATCCTAAAGGCTTCATCTGATTGCCTTAAAATTCTGTCTGTAGCATCTGAAGACCTGGGACAAACACTGGGGCTAAAATTTTTTGTTTCCGAAATACTATATGACAGGGGCGGGGCTTCAAAGTTTTCACTTAAGATTTCCTTCGCCGCAATGGACAAAATGCTTAATAACTCTCCTGCACATGCTGCTAAAAATCCAAAACTTCACATGTACATAAAGAGTCGGTACCTGAAGACATCTATATGTTTATATTCAGTTATACACCTTGCGCCAATCAATATAAATTTTTACATTTTGACGTACTGCACGGTGCCCTTTTAACGAATCCGATTGAAAATTGGCTAGAAAAGACTCAAGACATTGATCTTACTCTATCCCTATTTTTATGACTTTCCTTCAAAGGGCGTGGCTATTACGGTGCCGCAGAGTCTGATTATTCTCCGTGGCAACAAAAGTTCCTGCAAAATGATTCAGATGATCCATCTTCTGGAAATCTTTCACATTTGAGGATATTCAGGCCCTGAAGACGGCTGCCAACTTATTTTTGATCGCAGTGGTAGCGCCACCAACTGGTTAAAACAAATACAAATTATTTTCGTTGATGTTTTTCTCCGGGCAGGTTAACAAAATCTACCTTATATTTGCTCGGATGAGTGTTTAGGCCTTGAGCATGTCACAATACGAAAGTCTTTCGCCTTCTTCAGAGTGTCACATGATGGTGTCTTGTGACCCGTCTTTATCAGTTGATGTTCCATGAGGGCGTGACTTACCTGTCACAAGAATGAAGGCAAGTCACGCCCCCCGCTGTCCGTTCACTCCGCCAAGATGCTGGTCCAGGTGGTAGAGAGGATGAAGGCTCCCTTGTCTCTGTTCATGGTTTTTATGCCTCGCTTGCAGATCTCAATGGCCTCTCTGATCCAGCGCTGTTGTTTGTTCTCTTCTGTGCGGATGACCCTGCCCTTCTCCCGGTCCATGATGTGGTTTTCCCTTTTGCAGTGGTCAGTGATTGCTGATTTGTAATGTTCATGTTGTGCTTGTTCTTTTACTGCTCTGATTTTTTCATTTTTTTGACAGGTAAGTCACACCCTCATGGAACATCAGCTCAAGACACCATCATGCGACACTCTGAAGAAGGCGAAAGACTCGCCGAAACATGTCAGGTAAAAAATTAACCTAAAACATAATTGTCTGCTTTTAATGAATCAGTGAAATATCAATAATAAGAAGACAAAATGAACCTAATACAAATAAATGAATGCTTAATAACTCCCCTGCACATGCTCCTAAAAATCCAAACCTTCACCTGTAAATAAAACGTCCCGACCTGAAGACATCTTAATGTTATTATTTTGTTATACACACAGTGCCGCCAAGTGGAATCAAAAATGTGTTTTTATTTTAATTTTCACGTACTGCACGGTGCCCTTTTGACGAATCCGACTGAAAATTAGTCAGAAAAGACTCAAGACAATGATCTTACTCTCTGCCGAATTTTGTGACGTTTTGGCAAAAGGCGTGGCTATTAAGGTGCTGAAAAGTCCGATTGTACTCTGTGGCAACAAAAGCTCCGGCAACATGACTCAGATGATCCTATCTTCTCGAAGTTGTACACATTTGAGGATACTTCAGCCCTGAAGACATCTACCAACTTATTTTACATCGTAGTAGTAGCGCCACCAACTGGTAAAAGCTAATACAAGTTATTTTCTTGGATGTTTTTCTCCGTGCAACTCAACAAGGTCGCCCTCATATATGCTCGGATGACTGTTTCGGCCATGAGGATGTCACAATACGAAATTCGTCCTTTTTCGTGAAAAGTTGTGGGAGTGGCATTGCACTGTTCGGCAATAAAACAAAGCTGATTATGAGGTTCTAAATATGAACGACAACTCGTAAAACTTTACACACACATCAGGCCGAGCAAATTTATCAATATTTTATACGTTAGTTGTGCAGCTTTTTTGAAATGGCTCGCCATGGCCCTCGAGAAATGTTAAAAAAAAGCAGCTCTGGTTGAGTGTTTCACCTCGCTTTTTGTAAATTTTATGGAGTACAGTGAACCCTCGGTTATCGCGGTTAATGGGGACCGAGACCACCCGCGAAAACTGAAAATCCGCGAAGTAGCGGCGCACCTTCAAAAATGCTTAAAAAAAATATACAATATATATAATAAATATATATATATATATATATATATATATATATATATATATATATATATATATATATATATATATATATATATATATATACGGGGAGAGAGAGAGTGAAATTCATGTTATAACAAAAAAAACAAATTATTATTAAAACGTATTATTTTTTTATTCCCCAGCCATTCTTTTTGTATTTATTTAATTACTCCGACTTTTACCTGCTGGTACGCCGTCCGGTGTGCCCTGTGAAATGAAAGGTAGCATTCTTTATTTATTTATTCATTTATTCATTCATAACTGACAGCCTCGCGCTCCGCTCGTGCCCGGGCAGAAGAGGTGCTCCAATTCGGCTTAACTGTGACACACGCCCGCCCTCCTCCCCCGGAGCTTCCATTCGGTTAAACTTAGGGGCCGCTTGGCACCGCCGTGCCCGGGGAAGGTGCTCCTCTTCGGCTTACTGTGACGCGAGCATGCCCTCCTCCTCCGGAGCTTCCATTCGGTTAAACTTAGGGGCCGCTTGGAACCGCCCGTGCCCGGGGAAGGTGCTCCTCTTCGGCTTACTGTGACGCGAGCATGCCCTCCTCCTCCGGAGCTTCCATTCGGTTAAACTTAGGGGCCGCTTGGAACCGCCCGTGCCCGAGGAAGGTGCTCCTCTTCGGCTTACTGTGACGCGAACATGCCCTCCTCCTCCGGAGCTTCCATTCGGTTAAACTTAGGGGCCGCTTGGCACCGCCCGTGCCCGGGGAAGGTGCTCCTCTACGGCTTAACTGCCACACACGCCGGCCGGAGCTCTGGTACGGTCCGAACCGCGCGAAACGTCGCCACCGATCGTGTCCGGGGGAACGTGCTCTTCTTCGTCCACTCTCCTCTTCGCCCACGCTCTTCTTCGGCGCACGCCGGCCGTCTAACCGCTCCAGCGCCCCGTCGTGCCGCTTGGCGAAACTACAATGCCCCCGAATATTTTTTAGACCCGCGAAGCACTGAACCCGCGACAGGTGAACCACGAAGTAGCGAGGGTTCACTGTATGTATAAGACCAAGACCTACAAAAAAGTCTCTTGGAGCAATGAGCTAGGTTTTACAGGAAGTCGGCCATTTTGAATTTACTTAAAAGGGGGCGGGTCACCACAATGGACTTTGTGTAGAAATTATTATTGGGGCCCGAGCAGCGACCGCGGCGAGGTCCCTATTGTTTTTGTAGAAAATATTATTACTTTTATTATTATTATTATTAGGGCCTGAGCAGCGACCGCTGCGAAGTCCCTATTGTTTTTGTAGAAATTATTATTATTATTATTTTTCCGATTGTTCGATCGCATTTTTGACCCCCGAAACATGCACAAAAACTCACCAAACTTGGCAGTCTCATCGGGCATGGCGAAAAATTTTATATTTTTTAACGTCTAATATGAACAGGAAGTGAGTTATGAATTTTTGAAAGTCCGACTTTTGCCCTTTTTTGCATGTTTACAGGGGTCATTCTTTTGCACCCTGATCCTAAAGGCTTCATCTGATTGCCTTAAAGTTCTGTCTGGAGCATCTTAAGACCTGGGACAAACACTGGGGCTAAAATTTTTTGTTTCCGAAATACTATATGACGGGGGCGGGGCTTCAAAGTTTTCACTTAAGATTTCCTTCGCCGCAATGGACAAAATGCTTAATAACTCTCCTGCACATGCTGCTAAAAATCCAAAACTTCACATGTACATAAAGAGTCGGTACCTGAAGACATCTATATGTTTATATTCAGTTATACACCTTGCGCCAATCAATATCAATTTTTACATTTTGACGTACTGCACGGTGCCCTTTTAACGAATCCGATTGAAAATTGGCTAGAAAAGACTCAAGACATTGATCTTACTCTATCCCTATTTTTATGACTTTCCTTCAAAGGGCGTGGCTATTACGGTGCCGCAGATTCTGATTATTCTCCGTGGCAACAAAAGTTCCTGCAAAATGATTCAGATGATCCATCTTCTGGAAATCTTTCACATTTGAGGATATTCAGGCCCTGAAGACGGCTGCCAACTTATTTTTGATCGCAGTGGTAGTGCCACCAACTGGTTAAAACAAATACAAATTATTTTTGTTGATGTTTTTCTCCGGGCAAGTGAACAAAATCTACCTTATATTTGCTCGGATGAGTGTTTAGGCCTTGAGCATGTCACAATACGAAAGTCTTTCGCCTTCTTCAGAGTGTCACATGATGCTGTCTTGTGACCCGTCTTTATCAGCTGATGTTCCATGAGGGCGTGACTTACCTGTCACAAGAATGAAGGCAAGTCACGCCCCCCGCTGTCCGTTCACTCCGCCAAGATGCTGGTCCAGGTGGTAGAGAGGATGAAGGCTCCCTTGTCTCTGTTCATGGTTTTTATGCCTCGCTTGCAGATCTCAATGGCCTCTCTGATCCAGCGCTGTTGTTTGTTCTCTTCTGTGCGGATGACCCTGCCCTTCTCCCGGTCCATGATGTGGTTTTCCCTTTTGCAGTGGTCAGTGATTGCTGATTTGTAATGTTCATGTTGTGCTTGTTCTTTTACTGCTCTGATTTTTTTCATTTTTTTGACAGGTAAGTCACACCCTCATGGAACATCAGCTCAAGACACCATCATGCGACACTCTGAAGAAGGCGAAAGACTCGCCGAAACATGTCAGGTAAAAAATTAACCTAAAACATAATTGTCTGCTTTTAATGAATCAGTCAAATATCAATAATAAGAAGACAAAATGAACCTAATACAAATAAATGAATGCTTAATAACTCCCCTGCACATGCTCCTAAAAATCCAAACCTTCACCTGTAAATAAAACGTCCCGACCTGAAGACATCTTAATGTTATTATTTTGTTATACACACAGTGCCGCCAAGTGGAATCAAAAATTTGTTTTTATTTTAATTTTCACGTACTGCACGGTGCCCTTTTGACGAATCCGACTGAAAATGAGTCAGAAAAGACTCAAGACAATGATCTTACTCTCTGCCGAATTTTGTGACGTTTTGGCAAAAGGCGTGGCTATTAAGGTGCTGAAAAGTCTGATTGTACTCTGTGGCAACAAAAGCTCCGGCAACATGACTCAGATGATCCTATCTTCTCGAAGTTGTACACATTTGAGGATACTTCAGCCCTGAAGACATCTACCAACTTATTTTACATCGTAGTAGTAGCGCCACCAACTGGTAAAAGCTAATACAAGTTATTTTCTTGGATGTTTTTCTCCGTGCAACTCAACAAGGTCGCCCTCATATATGCTCGGATGACTGCTTCGGCCATGAGGATGTCACAATACGAAATTCGTCCTTTTTCATGAAAAGTTGTGGGAGTGGCATTGCACTGTTCGTCAATAAAACAAAGCTGATTATGAGGTTCTAAATATGAACGACAACTCGTAAAACTTTACACACACATCAGGCCGAGCAAATTTATCAATATTTTATACGTTAGTTGTGCAGCTTTTTTGAAATGGCTCGCCATGGCCCTCGAGAAATGTTAAAAAAAGCAGCTCTGGTTGAGTGTTTCACCTCGCTTTTTGTAAATTTTATGGAGTACAGTGAACCCTCGGTTATCGCGGTTAACGGGGACCGAGACCACCCGCGAAAACTGAAAATCCGCGAAGTAGCGGCGCACCTTCAAAAATGCTTAAAAAAAATATACAATATATATAATAAATATATATATATATATATATATATATATATATATATATACGGGGAGAGAGAGAGTGAAATTCATGTTATAACAAAAAAAACAAATTATTATTAAAACGTATTATTTTTTTATTCCCCAGCCATTCTTTTTGTATTTATTTAATTACTCCGACTTTTACCTGCTGGTACGCCGTCCGGTGTGCCCTGTGAAATGAAAGGTGGCATTCTTTATTTATTTATTCATTTATTCATTCATAACTGACAGCCTCGCGCTCCGCTCGTGCCCGGGCAGAAGAGGTGCTCCAATTTGGCTTAACTGTGACACACGCCCGCCCTCCTCCCCCGGAGCTTCCATTCGGTTAAACTTAGGGGCCGCTTGGCACCGCCCGTGCCCGGGGAAGGTGCTCCTCTTCGGCTTACTGTGACGCGAGCATGCCCTCCTCCTGCGGAGCTTCCATTCGGTTAAACTTAGGGGCCGCTTGGAACCGCCCGTGCCCGGGGAAGGTGCTCCTCTTCGGCTTACTGTGACGCGAGCATGCCCTCCTCCTCCGGAGCTTCCATTCGGTTAAACTTAGGGGCCGCTTGGCACCGCCCGTGCCCGGGGAAGGTGCTCCTCTACGGCTTAACTGCCACGCACGCCGGCCGGAGCTCTGGTACGGTCCGAACCGCGCGAAACGTCGCCACCGATCGTGTCCGGGGGAACGTGCTCTTCTTCGTCCACTCTCCTCTTCGCCCACGCTCTTCTTCGGCGCACGCCGGCCGTCTAACCGCTCCAGCGCCCCGTCGTGACGCTCGGCGAAACTACAATGCCCCCGAATATTTTTTAGACCCGCGAAGCACTGAACCCGCGAAAGGTGAACCGCGAAGTAGCGAGGGTTCACTGTATGTATAAGACCAAGACCTACAAAAAAGTCTCTTGGAGCAATGAGCTAGGTTTTACAGGAAGTCGGCCATTTTGAATTTACTTAAAAGGGGGCGGGTCACCACAATGGACTTTGTGTAGAAATTATTATTGGGGCCCGAGCAGCGACCGCGGCGAGGTCCCTATTGTTTTTGTAGAAAATATTATTACTTTTATTATTATTATTATTAGGGCCTGAGCAGCGACCGCTGCGAAGTCCCTATTGTTTTTGTAGAAATTATTATTATTATTATTTTTCCGATTGTTCGATCGCATTTTTGACCCCCGAAACATGCACAAAAACTCACCAAACTTGGCAGTCTCATCGGGCATGGCGAAAAATTTGATATTTTAACGTCTAATATGAACAGGAAGTGAGTTATGAATTTTTGAAAGTCCGACTTTTGCCCTTTTTTGCATGTTTACAGGGGTCATTCTTTTGCACCCTGATCCTAAAGGCTTCATCTGATTGCCTTAAAATTCTGTCTGTAGCATCTGAAGACCTGGGACAAACACTGGGGCTAAAATTTTTTGTTTCCGAAATACTATATGACGGGGGCGGGGCTTCAAAGTTTTCACTTAAGATTTCCTTCGCCGCAATGGACAAAATGCTTAATAACTCTCCTGCACATGCTGCTAAAAATCCAAAACTTCACATGTACATAAAAAGTCTGTACCTGAAGACATCTATATGTTTATATTCAGTTATACACCTTGCGCCAATCAATATCATTTTTTACATTTTGACTTACTGCACGGTGCCCTTTTAACGAATCTGATTGAAAATTGGCTAGAAAAGACTCAAGACATTGATCTTACTCTATCCCTATTTTTGTGACTTTCCTTCGAAGGGCGTGGCTATTACGGTGCCGCAGAGTCTGATTATTCTCCGTGGCAACAAAAGTTCCTGCAAAATGATTCAGATGATCCATCTTCTCGAAATTTTTCACATTTGAGGATATTCAGGCCCTGAAGACGGCTGCCAACTTATTTTTGATCGCAGTGGTAGCGCCACCAACTGGTTAAAACAAATACAAATTATTTTCGTTGATGTTTTTCTCCGGGCAGGTGAACAAAATCTACCTTATATTTGCTCGGATGAGTGTTTAGGCCTTGAGCATGTCACAATACGAAAGTCTTTCGCCTTCTTCAGAGTGTCACATGATGCTGTCTTGTGACCCGTCTTTATCAGCTGATGTTCCATGAGGGCGTGACTTACCTGTCACAAGAATGAAGGCAAGTCACGCCCCCGCTGTCCGTTCACTCCGCCAAGATGCTGGTCCAGGTGGTAGAGAGGATGAAGGCTCCCTTGTCTCTGTTCATGGTTTTTATGCCTCGCTTGCAGATCTCAATGGCCTCTCTGATCCAGCGCTGTTGTTTGTTCTCTTCTGTGCGGATGACCCTGCCCTTCTCCCGGTCCATGATGTAGTTTTCCCTTTTGCAGTGGTCAGTGATTGCTGATTTGTAATGTTCATGTTGTGCTTGTTCTTTTACTGCTCTGATTTTTTTCATTTTTTTGACAGGTAAGTCACACCCTCATGGAACATCAGCTCAAGACACCATCATGCGACACTCTGAAGAAGGCGAAAGACTCGCCGAAAGATGTCAGGTAAAAAATTTACCTAAAACATAATTGTCTGCTTTTAATGAATCAGTCAAATATCAATAATAAGAAGACAAAATGAACCTAATACAAATAAATGAATGCTTAATAACTCCCCTGCACATGCTCCTAAAAATCCAAACCTTCACCTGTAAATAAAACGTCCCGACCTGAAGACATCGTAATGTTATTATTTTGTTATACACACAGTGCCGCCAAGTGGAATCAAAAATTAGTTTTTATTTTAATTTTCACGTACTGCACGGTGCCCTTTTGACGAATCCGACTGAAAATTAGTCAGAAAAGACTCAAGACAATGATCTTACTCTCTGCCGAATTTTGTGACGTTTTGGCAAAAGGCGTGGCTATTAAGGTGCTGAAAAGTCCGATTGTACTCTGTGGCAACAAAAGCTCCGGCAACATGACTCAGATGATCCTATCTTCTCGAAGTTGTACACATTTGAGGATACTTCAGCCCTGAAGACATCTACCAACTTATTTTACATCGTAGTAGTAGCGCCACCAACTGGTAAAAGCTAATACAAGTTATTTTCTTGGATGTTTTTCTCCGTGCAACTCAACAAGGTCGCCCTCATATATGCTCGGATGACTGTTTCGGCCATGAGGATGTCACAATACGAAATTCGTCCTTTTTCGTGAAAAGTTGTGGGAGTGGCATTGCACTGTTCGGCAATAAAACAAAGCTGATTATGAGGTTCTAAATATGAACGACAACTCGTAAAACTTTACACACACATCAGGCCGAGCAAATTTATCAATATTTTATACGTTAGTTGTGCAGCTTTTTTGAAATGGCTCGCCATGGCCCTCGAGAAATGTTAAAAAAAGCAGCTCTGGTTGAGTGTTTCACCTCGCTTTTTGTAAATTTTATGGAGTACAGTGAACCCTCGGTTATCGCGGTTAATGGGGACCGAGACCACCCGCGAAAACTGAAAATCCGCGAAGTAGCGGCGCACCTTCAAAAATGCTTAAAAAAAATATACAATATATATAATAAATATATATATATATATATATATATACGGGGAGAGAGAGAGTGAAATTCATGTTATAACAAAAAAACCTAATTATTATTAAAACGTATTATTTTTTTATTCCCCAGCCATTCTTTTTGTATTTATTTAATTACTCCGACTTTTACCTGCTGGTACGCCGTCCGGTGTGCCCTGTGAAATGAAAGGTGGCATTCTTTATTTATTTATTCATTTATTCATTCATAACTGACAGCCTCGCGCTCCGCTCGTGCCCGGGCAGAAGAGGTGCTCCAATTTGGCTTAACTGTGACACACGCCCGCCCTCCTCCCCCGGAGCTTCCATTCGGTTAAACTTAGGGGCCGCTTGGCACCGCCCGTGCCCGGGGAAGGTGCTCCTCTTCGGCTTACTGTGACGCGAGCATGCCCTCCTCCTCCGGAGCTTCCATTCGGTTAAACTTAGGGGCCGCTTGGAACCGCCCGTGCCCGGGGAAGGTGCTCCTCTACGGCTTAACTGCCACGCACGCTGGCCGGAGCTCTGGTACGGTCCGAACCACGCGAAACGTCGCCACCGATCGTGTCCGGGGGAACGTGCTCTTCTTTGTCCACTCTCCTCTTCGCCCACGCTCTTCTTCGGCGCACGCCGGCCGTCTAACCGCTCCAGCGCCCCGTTGTGTCGCTCGGCGAAACTACAATGCCCCCGAATATTTTTTAGACCCGCGAAGCACTGAACCCGCGAAAGGTGAACCGCGAAGTAGCGAGGGTTCACTGTATGTATAAGACCAAGACCTACAAAATAGTCTCTTGGAGCAATGAGCTAGGTTTTACAGGAAGTCGGCCATTTTGAATTTACTTAAAAGGGGGCGGGTCACCACAATGGACTTTGTGTAGAAATTATTATTGGGGCCCGAGCAGCGACCGCGGCGAGGTCCCTATTGTTTTTGTAGAAATTGTTATTAGGGCCCGAGCTGCGACGGCTGCGAGGTCCCTATTGTTTTTGTAGAAAATATTATTACTTTTATTATTATTATTATTATTATTATTATTAGGGCCTGAGCAGCGACCACCTTGCACCACCCAGTGGTGACAAAAATTATAATTTTTTACATTTTGACGTACTGCACGGTGCCCTTTTAACGAATCTGATTGAAAATTGGCCAAAAATGACTTTAGACATTGATCTTGTTGAATCCTTTTGGGCAATTTATCGATACTCATAGTGGTGTCTTTGAAAAAGGTACCGATGACGCGCTGGTCCAATGATCAGCATCTCGGTTTTATCTGAGTTAAGACGCAAAAAATTGAAAGACATTCATAGTTTAATTTCGGCAAGGCATGCCTCTAATTTATAGCAATCACACGGATTCGTTATATCCAACGGCATGTATAATTGCGTATCATCAGCATAACAATGAAAACTAATGTTATATTTCCGTATAATATCACCAAGCGGTAGCATCTAGTACCAATCCCTGCGGAACTCCGCGTGTGATCTTACAAAGATCAGAAGTCGCATTGCCATGAATTACACGGTGCCTCCTCTCCGACAGATACGAATTAAACCAAGAAAGCGCTGAACCTGAAATGCCAACACAAGTTTCAAGGCGTTTTAATAATATGTTATGATCAAGTGTCAAAAGCGGCGCCAAGATCGAGTAAGAGTAATACAGTGAACCCTCGGTTATCGCGGTTAATGGGGACCGAGACCACCCGCGAAAACTGAAAATCCGCGAAGTAGCGGCGCACCTTCAAAAATGCTTAAATTATATATATATATATATATATATATATATATACGGGTAGAGAGAGAGAGAGTGAAATTCATGTTATAACAAAAAAAAATTATTATTAAAACTTCTTATTTTTTTATTCCCCAGCCATTATTTTTGTATTTATTCAATTACTTATTTTTGTATTTATTTAATTACTTCGACTTTTAACTTCTGGTACGCCGTCCGGTGTGCCCTGTGAATGTTATGATCCTCCAGCAGAGCTGGAGGATTGAGCAGGACTCTCCAAACGCAGACACAAGTAGGATAACAATCCGACGCCAGGTAGTCAGTGTAGGTGGTAGTGAGTGTAATCAGTGAGTGAATGGGAATCCGGTGCGGGGCTGGTGGGCGCGTCTCGCAGCAGCTGACCGCATGGCGCGAGACGATCGCTGGAGGAACGCCCACACAGCTGAAAAAACAAAAACACACGCGGCATGACAGGCACGGATCATGCCAGTGAAATGAAAGGTGGCATTCTTCATTTATTTATTTATTCATTTATTCATTCATAACTGACAGCCTCGCGCTCCGCTCGTGCCCGGGGGGAAGAGGTGCTCCTCTTCGGCTTAACTGTGACGCGAGCATGCCCTCCTCCTCCGGAGCTTCCATTCGGTTAAACTTAGGGGCCGCTTGACACCGCCCGTGCCCGGGGAAGGTGCTCCTCTTCGGCTTAACTGTGACGCGAGCATGCCCTCCTCCTCCGTAGCTTCCATTCGGTAAAACCTGATTGGAAAGGTTCAAATTGATTATTACTAGTCATATATTCATTAAGTTTTTCAAGATTTTTGCAATAAACGGAAGATTTGAAACCGGTCTATAGTTGTTGAGACTCTCTGGGTCGAGGTTTGGTTGCTTAAGTAGCGGTCGCATAATGGCGGTCCTAAAGCTGCTGGTACTATACCCGTGGTAAGTGATAGATTAATAATATTTAAGACAGACGGTCCTAGGGTCATAAACAGTTCTTTAATTAGTTTGCCAGGAAGCGGATCGAGCACACAAGTTGTCGGTTTTGCCCCACTAACCAATTTTGTTTGGCTTTCAAGAGATACTTTTTTAAATTGAGATAAGGTTATCGGACAGTTATCAGCCCTAATGTCCCTATTAACACCATTTATGACGGAATTCAACGGAATTGTAAGAACAGTGTCTTTAATCTCATCACGAATACACTCAATCTTCTGAGTAAAGAATTGCATGAAATCGTGAGCTGAATAGGAAGAGCTATCCGAGGTTGGTTGCTGTTGCGTTAGCATTGCTACAGTAGCAAATAAATATTTAGGGTTGTTTTTATGTAAAACAATTAATCTAGAGTAATAATTAGTTTTGGCTAGATTGAGCGCTTCCTTGTATAAACTAGCGCACCATGCCTGACGGAAGACCTCCAGTTTGGTCGCACGCCATTTGCGCTCAAGCTTCCTACAAGAATCGTTTCAGTATGCGTGTTTCCTCATAAAACCACGGAGTCAGCCTCTTTGGACAAGTTTTAGTTTTTAAAGGTGCGACGGAGTCAGGCGCATTTAACAGAGCGACATTAAAGTTGTTTGTAAGATCATCAATCGTACCAATATAATTAGGAAACGAATCGGTTACTAAAGGGAGTAGCTCAGAGAGCGCAGCGGTGGTTAAGGAGCTAATGTTGCGGCTGCTATAGCTTTGATCATGGTCAGAACGATGGCAATGCGCCAAGACTTCAAATTTGATTAAGTAATGGTCAGCTATAGCACTAGTATATGGTAATACAATTATTTTTGAGGATGCTAAGCCCCGGGTTAATACCAAATCTAACGTGTTACCATTTATATGCGTTGCTTCATCTATTATTTGCATGAAACCAAACATATCAATTATTGTCCGAAACGCCACGGTAAGTGGTTCCGACGGGAGATTCATATGAATGTTGAAGTCGCCCATGATATATTATCCGCATGAGTTACCAAATCAGCCACAAATTCAGAAAATTCATCTAAAAAGCCTGAGTAAGAGCCAGGGGGACGGTAAAAAACGGCAAGATAAAACGGCAGTGCGGCCGTGGATCGCATAATGAGAACTTCAAATGTTTTGAAGGAATTGCTAGGACGAGGACTAAGTTTTAGATTAAATTCGGAAATGAGGGCTACACCCCCATCTTTCTCATCATTGCCTCTCGCAGGCAAGGGGCCAGAGACAATTACTCGACTCAGACTCATCTTTCTGGCGAGATCACAAGTCCTTGCTATGTTTTTTCTTTGTGATCTCTGATTGCTTCATCCTAGTTGTTGGAGCAGTTTTCTTTTGAGTAATGCAGTATGGCAACACCACCACTAGGGCAATTGATGACGTCAGCACTGGTTGCGTTCATCCATAAATAACAAATGCAGGACAGGTGGGGGAACGCTGGTCGGATACCGTTTTTCAACCGCACTTACTCAAGACGCATTATTTATGTACAAACTGGAAGATAGAAGATAGTATATTGTATTGATTACCGCATATGCGCGGATGTTTTTGATTTGAAGTTTGGAAGACCGTAGCCATTGATTTATTTATTTGATTTACTTGACTTCACGGCATGACATCTGGACTGAAATGACTACGATTAAGACTAACCCTTGACTGTTTGACGTGACATACATAACTACACATCAACATCAAGACCAGTGAAGCCGAGCGAACGTCATCGCAACTTCAACCCATGGTGAGTGAGTGCGCGTTAAAACTTTCTTTAGCCAGCGTATCATTGAAACGGCAGTAACACTAGTGTCATTGGAGCCGACGTGTATTACTATATCTGAATAGCTAGCGTTGTTTGCACTGCGCTGGTGTCTAGGTCTCTTGTGTGCTAGCTCCATAAGATTAGCTTCAATGTCGGGTGCTCTGGCCCCAGCAATACACATTCTGTGGTTGGATTTTCAAGCTTAATGTATCGAGTAATGGAGTCACCTTTCACTAAAGTGCGGGAGCCAGGAGACCGAGGTGGAATGGAACTGCTCTGTGTCTTAACAGGCTCAACGCGATTAGCAAGCCGTTTACGGCCAATGCTAACCGGTGCTGTCCGCCACATTTACGCTTACCACAGTACTCTGCTCTAGCTGGCGGACACGTCCCTCCAGCAGGGAGAGTCTTTCCATGAGAATGGTGCAAGTGTTGCATGTGGTGGTGCACGAAACCATAGTTGCGTTTTCACTTACTTTTGATACATTGTATCTGATAGTCCCTTGCAGACTAACCATGTGTTGCACGTCATCGCCCAAACAGACTCTATTGTGAGCTACTTCTAATAATTTATTGACGTCCTATTTTGTTCTTCCAAATGTAGCAACCGATAATAATGTGCCCTTTTAAAGTTTTGACGTTTGTTTGAATTCGCCCTTGCTTATTGACTCTGATATTAAGGTCCAATTGTGTCAGTGTATCACGGCCTAATAAGTAAAACGCACGTTCATGTAGAACTGCTTCTCCACTTGCTTTTTTTGTTTGTTTTTTACGTCACGTGATCCTCCGTTGCTTTCACGACTGGTCCTGACAAATCACAAATTTCTTATCAAACTTGATTCTGTCTGTGTAAATTGTAATCGGTTTTCCTGGGTGGTTGACGGCAGTTTCGAGCAAAGTGGCCATGTTTCCTACAGTTGTAGCAGACGTCGTCTTTTGTTGGCAGGTGTCCTCTTCCTCTTCCACGTCCTTGGTAGAAGATCGGTGCTGACGGGGTGGTCGTGAGGCCCGCAGCCCATTTACGCATATTATCTTGGATTGGTGTGATTGTTTGGCAGGCCGCTTTGCATTCATCTCTTGTGGCAGGCTTCCCAGGGCGCTGTTGTCCACTTGTTGAGGCAATCCCGGCTCCTTTTCTCGCTGGCCCTCCTCCTCAGCTCTCTCACCCTGACTTCCTTTTTCACTGTCACTGTCTCTTTGATCCTCGGCTGGTGCATTTCCTCCTTTTTTTCTCGCTCCTGTTTCTTCGTCTTTCTTTATCTCCATATTAAGTACTTTCTGCTTCTTCTCTTAAACGTCTTTCACTCTCTTTCTAAATCAGCACACATCTTTCTTGGAGATGATAACCACCGGACTGCACCACTCCGACTTGGAAGGCTCAATGACTCCAAGCTTCAGCATTTCCTGGAGCTCCTTGGTTAGTCTCTCCACCAAGTGTTGCGGAACTCGGTAGGGGCGCTGACGAATTGGTAATCCTTCTTTGAGACGAATGACGTGTTCTACCACCGTCGTCTTCCCTGGGCTGGCGGAAAAAAGAGAAGGCACCGTCTTGAAAATTAAGCACATCTCTGTGACTTGCTTGGGTTTCCGACGTGCCAGTGCAGGCGCATCTGTCGTCGTCGAGGACTCCAGCTCTGCCTCGTCATCATCATCATCATCATCATCATTGTCGTCGTCCTCGTCCTTGTCGTCGTCGTCGTCCTCCTCCACCTTCCGCGCGAGTATGACCTCCTTTGGAGCCTGGTTTGAACGCTCCTTCCACTCTTTGAGGAGGTTCACATGATAAGTTTGTTTATTTTTTTTCTTCTCCGGATGGAAAATCTCATAGGTCACTGGACCCATCTTCCGGGTGACCTCATATGGCCCCTGCCACTTTACTAAAAGCTTGTTGTTGCATGTGGGGAGAAGCCGCAATACTTTTTGGCCGGGTTTAAACTCCCGGTGGCGAGCTTGCTGGTCATACCAGGTCTTCTGGCTTTTCTGGGCCTCCCGCAGGTTGACCTCTGCCTCCTACTGGTACCTGGCCAGTCTCTCCCTCATTTCCAGCACAAATTTCACCACCCCCCGATCACTTCACGTGGTGGAAGGTGCCTCCTAGGCCTTTCGGAGCAAGTCCAATGGCCCCTGAACCTCCCAAGCATGCAAGAGTTCAAAGGGAGAGAAACCTGTTGACGCCTGAGGAACTTCGCGATAGGCAAACAGCAAAAAGGGCAGCCACCGGTCCCAGTCTTTTCCAGTATCATCCACAAATTTCTGGAGCATCTTCTTTAAGGTCTGATTGAACCTTTCCACTAGTCCATCAGTCTATGGGTGGTATGGAGTGGTTTTGATGGCGGAGATGCCCAGTTGTTTGTTGAACAGTTGCATTAACCTTGAAGTGAAATTGGTTCCCTGGTCTGTTAGAATCTCATCTGGTATGCCAACTCTGGAAAGGAGTTGCACCAAGGCACAAAGTACTGCCGGAGCAGTGATTGTGCGCAATGGAAATGCCTCTGGGAAACGTGTGGCGTTGTCACACACTACACCACTGCTTTTTGTCAAAGGACCCACAATGTCCATAGCAATCCTGCGGAATGGAATGTGCAGCTTTTTTAAAATGGCTTGCCATGGCCCTCTAGAAATATTCAAAAACATCAGCCCTGGTTGAGTGATTCACCTACTTTTTGTAAATTCGATGGAGTATGTATAAGGCCAAGACCTACAAAAAAGTCTCTTGGAGCCATGCGCTAGGTTTTACAGGAAGTCGGCCATTTTGAATTTACTTAAATGGGGGCGGTTCACCACAATGGACTAAATGCTTAAAAACTCCCCTGCTCATGCTCTAAAAAAATCCCAAACTTACCCTGTACATAAGGTGCTAACTTTGATAGGTAAGCTAAACTTTAGCCACAGTAGACGCGTCAGCGACTATGCAATCGGTGGGTGGCATTCATGAGAATCGGGATCGCTCAACATACAGATAATAAATAAAATCACTGTAACTGGAGGGATTGTAAACTGCTAAAGCAGGTACAACAAGCGGATCCAAAAAATTTCTGAGAGTTACCGGTGAGCAGTGGCAGCCAAACGTGCCAGCGTCCACCCAACCGGGAGTTGATTCAATATTCACAATATTTTATTATTTTGTCGTACAGTTGTTTAAAAATGGCTCGCTATCGCCCCCTAGAAAAAAAAAACAACAAAAAAAAACAGCCCCATATCTCTGTTTCACCAAACTGAAAATTTGATGAAGTGTGTACAAAGCCAAGACCTAATAAAAAGTCTCATGGAGCCGTATGCTAAATTGAACAGGAAGTCGGCCATTCTAAATTTATCAGAATCCGAAATCCTTTTATTGTCATTGTACAGTGTGCAACAAGATTAGGGAGCTCCCCTCTCCAGTGCAATACAACAATAATTTAATCAAATATATAAATTAGATAAATAAGAGAATAAATATTGTGATGGAAAATAGTATGAAATTGGAGAAATACAACACAATACGTCGCTGTTCAGCAAGGTAAGGGTGGTCGTGTGTGTGTGCATGTGTGTGAGAGTTCAGAATGGTGATGGCTCTCGGAAAGAAAATGTTTTTCAGTCTATTAGTCTTTGATTTGATGCACCTGTAGTGCCTGCCAACAAATTTACTTCAAACATTGACGAGGCTTTGAAAACAAAAGCTGCTCTAACTTTAACTACAAGCAAATTCCTCTTGAAGATTCCTCACGTTATTTCTCGGAAATATTTCACATTTCCAACGTGCCAGTACCCCAACGTTGTCCGGGTGGCGAGGGCCCTTTATAGCTGCTCGCAGCTCTAGTTTTTAATTAATTTTTTAAAATCAATGGTGATGACAGTGAAATATGTCTGGTCTGGTATCATGATAGCTGGAGGATATTTTGTCATGATATTTTAGTCAGGCGTGATAACAGTGATGTATGCTGATTTCAGGCTACTTTTATTTTGAAATGCCGTATCACATTTTGGTGGGACCGCAATTGATGGACAACTGGGGTTGTCTAGTGTCCCCCAAAATGGGTCTGATATCACGATAGCTCGAGGGTATTTTGAAATGATTATTTTAAAATCAGTGTTGATGACAATGAAATGTGCATATTTCAGGTGTTTTTTTTTTTATTGTGAAATTACACCAGATTTTGATGGGACCACTTTTGATGAACAGCTGGGGTCGTCGAGTGTCCAACAAAACTAGTCTGGTATTACGACAGCTCCAGCTCTTTTATTTTAAAATGCCTCCTTACATTTTGATGGGACTACTTTTGGTGGAAAGCTGTGTTGTCTAGTGTCCTCCAAACCTGGTTTGGTATTACCATAGCTAGAGGATATTTTTTAATGAAATTTTAAAGTCAGGCATGATGACAGTGAAATGTGCAGATTTCAGGCAACTTTTAGTTTGAAATTACAAATTAGATTTCAATGGGACCACTTTTTATGGACAGCTGGGGTAGTCTCGTGTCCCACAAAACTGGTCTGGTATCACGAAAGCTCGAGCTATGTTTTTTTTTAACTCAGTGGTGATGACCGTGAAATAAGCGAATTTCAGGCTACTTTTATTTTGAAGTGCCACATCACATTTTGATGTGACCACTTTTGGTGGACAGCTGGTGTGGTCTAGTATCCCCAGTCCTGGTTTGGTATCACGATAGTTTGAGGATATTTTTTAAAGATTTTTCTTTTAAATCAGTGTTGATCACAGTGCATATTTCAGGTGATTTTTTTATTTTGAAATGCCACATCAAATTTTGAAGTGACCACTTTTTGTGGACAACTGGGGTGGTCTGGTGTCCCGCAGAACTCGTCTGGTATCACGATAGCTTGAGGATTTTGTAATGATTTTAATTTTTTTAATCATTGGTGACGACAGACAAATAAGCAAATTTTCACGCTTTTATTTTTAAATATCCAATCAGATTTTGATGGGACCACATTTGTTTTTCCGGTTCCGTCGCCACGCGAGTGGCTACCTGCTAGAGCAGCACGGCTCACTATTTGAGCCTTTTTCGCGTGTTTTTCCCTTTACCCAGTTTTATTTATTTTACCTCATCGCAGCAATGGACATCCAAATTGCGGTGGTTTTATTGCTGCTGAGGGCTGTTTTTTGCGTGATCGTGTCCGGAGATGTCACTGGGAGCTACGGATCAATCGTTTACACAAGAGATCAGCTGTTAGCACTTCGTGCTAACCCCGTGCCGACTCCCGGAGCGAGACCCGATATCCCCCACGAGTTGAGGAGGAAGAGACGGGGGATGTCGCGCGGGGGCGAAACGCCAGGCAAAGAGGAGGCGTGACCACCCCGTCCTCCCGTCCGTTTTTATGGGAAATGTTAGATACCTTCCCAAGAAAATGGACGAGCTAACAGCGCTAACGCGGCACGAGAGGAACTTCCAATGAGCTAGCTTGCTGATGTTCACGGATTCATGGCTAACAGAGCTAACGCCGGACACCGTTGTGGAATTTGACGGCTTCCAAATACTACTTGCGGACAGGACACTGGAAAGCGGTAAGAGGAAAGAGGAGGGCTGGCTGTGTTTGTTAATGATAGATAGTGTAACCCTAGGCACATCACAGCTAAGGAGCAACTTTCCAGTCGGGACAATGAGCTGCTAGCTGTTAGCATGCGTCCATACTTGACAAGCATCGCGAGTTAACAAGGACGCGCACGTAACAGGTGCGTGAGTAAACTGCTTAAAACTTTGATCGTCATTCGGCTGACCTGCAAATTGAGACGCTACAGTCAGTTTGACGTTTTTGTTTGCTTCATTGTGGATTGACATGGAGGAACAAGACAGTGGAAAGCGGACATTAAAAATGACGGAGAAAAGCTGTAGAAGATCACAAGCCTAAACGGATGCAGGCACGCAGCTGCAAATTTGCTCAATTGACCTCCATGCAACGTCAAATTGAACAATTGATGGAGGATGATGCAAATGTTGACGCTGTAAAAAACTGAGGTTCGTGTTTGCTTTAGCGGCATGGAGCAAGAATTTGTGGACCTCAATTCCGGTCTGCAAAATTTAAAGACTGAAGAGGATTTTGCCGATGACCAAAATAACTGGTTTGATCCAAAAAATGTAATTAATGGAAATGTGAGCAATGGAAGAAGGACGTTTTGAAACGTGCAGAGGAAGGATGCAATAAACAAATATCACCTGCTGATAGTAGATCTGCATCAACTAACTACACCCATAGAAGTAGAAGTAAAGAATCTAACAGACAGAAGCTCACTTCTGTCAACGTCTTCAATTAAATTAAAGGCTCAAATGGAACGAGCATGTTTAAAGGCAAAGGCTGCTGATTTACAACAAAGGTTGGCACTTGAGCAAGAAGAAGCTGCAATTAAAGCAAAGAAGGAAATGCATGCAATGCAAACGGCACTCCCTGAGTCTGATGCTAAATTGGATGTCTTGAGAAGATATGAAAATACCCAGGAGGATGGTATCCACATTCCTGATGAGTGTGTTACAATTTAAACAAGGAAAAACATTCAATTACCATCACAGCCTATCAGAGCAACAAGCAGTGTTGACCTGAAATGCTCCCACTTCGACTATTCCAATGGCTAGATTTCCACATCAGACAGAAAGTAGAGAACAACAGGGACATGTGCTTGATGGCCTTTGCCACGCAATCTCACAGCAAGCCAGTGTCGCAGAATACTTAGCAAAGAGTCAAAAAGCATCGCTTCTTCCCGAACTTTCCATTCCTACGTTTTACAGGCGACCCTCTGCATTATAAAACCTGTATAGGTGCCATTGAACATGGGATTGAAGGCCGTACAAGTGATAACCGTGATCATCTTCAATTTTAGCTGCAGTATACTAGTGAACAACCACATGAGTTGGTGAAGAGCTGCATCCATATGGAACCTCTGACAGGATATACCAAAGCAAAACAAATCTTGAAGGAGTTTTATGGTGATGACTTCATGATAGCAGAAGCATATTTAAAGGAAGCCATGGATTGGCCAACAATCAAGTCTGAAGATGGTGTTGCACTTCAGTCTTTCACATTATTCCTTATGGGCTGTTCGAACATAATGGCAGATGTTAATTACATGGAGGACTTGGACAACATGGCTAATATAAAGGCATTGGCAAACAAACTTCCATACAGACTTATAGAATCTTGGAGAAAATTTGCCTGCAATCTCCAAGAAAGAACAAATAGAAGAGTGAAGTTTAAGGATTTTGTTGACTTTGTTGACAAGCACGAAAGATTTCTATAAAACAGAAAACAAAATCACAACACACAGAAACAACAAAATCAAAGAAAGTCTTCACAACAGTCATTGTGCCCGCCAAGATGGAAAACAACAAAACCACCACGCCAAAGGCAGAACCTGTTTCAGTGGATGCTATTGCCAAACCATGTGCTAATTGTAATGGAGAGCAACACAGTCTCACAATTGGTAAGGAATTTAGGAGAAAGCATCACAAGGATAAGATTGACTTCTTGAGGAGCAAGGGTCTGTGTTTTGCATGTTTGATGCACGGTCGCATTAGCAGTTGCTGGAAACAAAAGCTTCAATGTCAAGAATGCTCTAGACTGCATCCTACAGCACTACACATTGTCCATAAACTTCTGCAAAGAAACAGCCTAAGACGATTGTGAATAGCAGTACCTATTAAGCGCCCTCGTACAAACAACAGAAACCTGGGGTGTCACTTGGGCCTGTAAATAGGACTGCATCCTTTCAATAATTCCGGTATGGGTCAAGGCACAAAAAGGAACCAAGACAGTGGCGACTTACTGTCCGGTTTAAAAATGCCCTGACGCCTTTTTTAGACTGAAATAACTTACTAAAGTTTTCGTTTTGTGCCATTCAGAATGGGAGAGGGAGCCAGGAGGTGAAACAGCCGTCTTGCCAGTTCAATCCCGCACACCCTCTGACTCTCACCCTCCGTTCTGCCTTTTTATTGAAACTAACTCATCAATAACTAATCACCAGAAGACAGAAAAGCATCAACAACTAATCACCAAGAGACAGAAAACATCAATAACTCACGGTATAAAGGTCAGTTTAACTAAAGCATCAATAACTAATCACCAGGGACTCCAGCAGGCAGAAAATCATAACCCAAGGTCAGTTTAACTAAACACATCTTCAGGATACGGTGTCTGTGTGTGTGTGTGTTAAAATAACAAGTAAGTGTCTCTGTGTGTGTTCAACATTAATGAGTGTATAAAAACATGATTATGAATACACAAACTGATTACCTATCCTCAGCCCATCTTACATTTCCCCCCTGTTGTGGATTTAAAAATCATGTCCTTACGGCTTTAAGACAGATCATCATAATGAAATCATACAACAGTGTGATCATCAGTGGAGGAGCGAAAACCTCACATTAGGGAAAAATTCCCCTCCTCCCTTCCGGCGTAGAATGAGATCCTCATAATTTGATGACCATCAGGGAATAAAACTTGTCCCTGGGGTGACTTGGTGGAGGCCCTTGCCTCGTTGTAGGAGAGATAAGATAAGATAAGATAAGATAAGATGTCCTTTATTAGTCCCACAATGGGGAAATTTGAGGTGTTACAGCAGCAAAGATATAGATCACACAGAGTCGGCGGCGTAATGTAGCCGTTAATGTATAACATTAGCAGCAGACATTCAGAAAAAGCATGCAAATATACACAGTATAAACGTATCTAAGTGTAAGGAAACACTCCTAATGTTTGTCCATTATACGGAGGGGGAAACGCTGTAATGATAAAAACTACTGAATGATTGAAAATACTGCAATCATAAAAATATTGCAATGATAAAAGTACTGTAATGGTAAGAGTACTGAAATGATAGAAAAGTACTGCATGATAGAAAATACTGCAATGGTAAAAGTACTGTAATAGTAAAAGTACTGCAACGATAGAAAAATACTGCAATGATGAAAGTACTGCAATGGTAAAAGTACTGCAATGGTAAAAGTACTGTAATAGTAAAAGTACCGCAATGATAGAAAAATACTGCAATGATAAAAGTACTGCAATGATAAAAGTACTGTAATAGTGAAC